>NW_016107325.1:1183994-1229264 GCF_001604975.1 Cebus imitator | reverse complement strand
CCAGGTTCATCCATGTCCCTACAAAGGACACAAACTCATCGTTTTTGATGGCTGCATAATATTCCATGGTGTATATGTGCCACATTTTCCCTGTCTAGTTCTTAAAGCACGTCGCTATTAATGAAGAATAAGTTTTTATTGAAAGGCAAATTTGTATTTTGTTTAGGCATGACAGCACCACTGAATTTTGTACAGCTTCAAATTTTCACTTCTTGATCTGTATGGTTTCAATAAACCACTTACAAATACTTAAGGAAAAATGAACAAATTAACGTCTTTAGCTAGTAACTTGGCTTATTATCTGATTATGTGATTATTACTAGGTAATAATAATTAATAGAAAACATTTGTTGAGTCTGGGTGAGGTGGCTTATGCCTGTAATCCCACCCAGCACTTTGTGAGGCTGAGGCAGGCTGATCACCTGAGGTCAGGAGTTCAAGACCAGTCTGGCCAGCGTAGTGAAATCCCATCTCTACTAAAAACACAAAAATTGGCCTGGCATGGTGGCACGCACCTGTAATCCCAGCTACTGGAGAGCCTGAGACAGAAGAATCGCTTGAACCCGGGAGGCGGAGGTTGCAGTGAGCTGAGATCATACCACTACGCTCCAGCCTGGGCTATAGAGTGAGACTCAATTTTATTGAGACCAGTTTTGGTTCCGTTCCACATCTGGAAGAAGCATCACTTGTCTTTGCTTCCTACTGTTTTATTTAAAAAAAAAAAAAAAAAAAAATGAAGAAACAAACAAAAACACATTTGCAGAAGGCTGACTATTCTAGGCATTGTGTTTCATAATGAATGTATAATGTTCAATCCTCATAACAACCCTATGACTATTTCTTTTTAATGGATTTTAGATTTGAACTCATAGCTGACTTAGCTCTTGTTGTTAACCATATTCATATTTCCTCAGTCTCAGGTAATGAGGTCAATTTATTTTTCAACAAATCATATCTTTCTTGTTCTTAGAAGTAAAAATTTTTGAAGGTTATATACTTGCTGAAATTATGCCCAAATGCATGAATCACTGTGTTAGATATGAATGCTTGAATCAAATGTTTGAATCCGTGTTAGATATGCCTTCTTTAAAAATGCATCATCTATTAAAAAGACTCACTAATTGTATTCTCACCTTAGCTTTGTGTCCAAACCATAGTAAACACTTCATTTATTAAATTAGGAGTAATTTTTCACTGGTTTCCAAAACAAAAACCACACACAAACAATAAAGATCCTGTTTCATTATTAAGTGTATTTAAATTTTATGCTCTACCCTCTAATTATAAAAATGTTCTGAAATACATTGAATGCTGCCAATATCATTGAAAAATATCTTTAATCACATGAGATGATAGCTTTGGAAGGGAAAAAAAAGTCCAAATTTTTAGGTTTCAGTAAGTTGCTTCAAAATGTCAAAGAACAAAATTTATTGGCTTTTCTTGCAATGCTTTCATTTCATAAATTGGGACACTGAGGATCAGAGGGTAGACTGAATATTCCAGTTATTACCTGAATTCCATTCTTCCAAAGAATAATGTTTGACCCCATTATGCTTCTTTCTACTCTGTCTTGTATTATTTACCGAGACTAGAGATAGACAAGCGACATGTAAACTGTGATTATATGTTACGTTGAACTCCAATACTGTATGTGTAGTATTTACCAAAACCGCTGGCAATTTCCCACTAAAACTACACATACATCATTCACATATTTCTTTTTTATAACTCTTTGCTTGACTAATAAGCAGCTAGATGTTTAATAAATTCAATAATATGCTAATTCTAGAAACAACTCCTCATATAACATCTACCTCAGCAAAGGAGCTTCCTTGTTTGGACAAATATTTAATGTAACAGTAAAATTTAAAAACTAATATTTCCTTTTAAAAATATCTAACTAAGTATATATATGTCTACAATGATTTGTGTCAAACCAGTAATTTGAATTTATAATCCCTGATGTTTAAAAACAAAATGCTTTCTTGAATGCTGTGTTTTCTGTTATCTTTGAGTGCCTTAAAATTTAACTGACTACATCCATTTACTGAAAGACTATTGTGTCTTGGGTTCTGACTACACAAAGCTGAATAAAACATTTTCACAATCTTCAGTGAGTTTACAGTAAAATAAGATGCAACCTGTAATAACGCTGTGAATGGGATAAGTACAATAATCATGGCACAGAAGCAGAAAGGGGCTTCCTGCCTCATGGAATCAGAAGCATGGGGTGAGATATGAGGCTAAATACAGGAAAGGTGTCCCAGGTCAAAACACGAATAAGTAAAGGCAAGAACTTAATGAAACTGCTTGGTGGGTCTGGGAAGGAGAAAAGTGCAGAGTTCACAGAGGCAAGAACATGAGGTGGGGAAGGGCAGAATGAATTGAAGGAACTAAAGATTGAAATATTAAAAATAGATTGTGGGGGAACTCTCTTGTTAAGGAGTTTAGATTTTACCTTGTAAGTAATGGGTTATCAAGAAATGTTTCTGATCAGAGGAAAAATGGAATTGTGTCTTTGTTTCAGAAAGATAGCACCCATGCAAGATGAAGAATTTTATTTTTTAAGTAGAAGTAGTTGTATAATTAAATTTATTTTTCAATTCCAAAATTTTTTTGAAATAAGTAAGGGTGCTTCCCGTTTTTCTGAACCAAGTTTGATTTTAGATTTTAGGAACTCTTCAGCTCTCTTTCTGTCTGTTATCTTAAATCATACCACCAGAATGTCCTTACTTGTTCCCCTTAGGATATTTTTATGCAAATATGAAATTACACCTACTACCGAATGAAATTTCACTTGTTTACTTTCCCCCGGCACCCCTCAGGTCAGCTAGAGTGAATGTTGGTTTCTGTTTCAGCATGCATTTCCCTTTCTCCTATCACCGGGAAACTTTATTTCCAGTGAGGTGCTTCTAGCTAAGTTCACTCCTCCCTCAGATCAAGCATGGAGACTTGTTTAAGACTAATCAGTGTATTTCATCTCCCTGGTTGAGTTACTGCTTTAGAAGTGAGCATGAGCCCTAAGTTGGTTCAATCACACTAAATTTCAGAATTTTGCTAAAAATATTGGGACAAAAGCATTGTATTTTTTTCTTTGCTGAAGTAAGTCAAGAAAGCACCTAGAGCTGAAAGCTACTGTCAGCCACTGTGATGTCAAGAGGGGAGTTTGGTGAGGTTGGAGGCCTGTAGAGAGGAGGAAATGAAAGAAAGAAATCAAGTCCTGATCAAATAGCTGGAGTCATTGGGTCCAGAATCACTGAAAGCTAGACTATCTCTGTACTTTTAAGTCACTTAAGATAACGACAGTTTCTTATTGTAAAATAATACTTATTAGGTTTTCTGTATTTACAACTAAAAACACTGTAACTGTGGGCTATCGGTGCTCCTCAGATTGCAATAACGGTGTGCCATTTCCTTCTATGTATTTTCTTAAGCTTTCCTTCTTTGTATTACAGGGTAAAATGTTGTCTATGTTTAAGAACAACTCATACTAATGTGTTTTAATCATTTTTCGTATTTCTCTATGATTATTAACGGTCTTGAAATTACACTAAAATAATTACATTATTTAAATTTGATATTAGATTTATTTAATTTCATCCAAAATGAAATTAAGTTACACTTTTGAATGAGGAACAGGACAATTTGGCAATAAGTATGTTGATAGACATGTACAACAGTTATATTTCTGTAAGTTACTTTATAGTTTTTAGAACAAACCAAGATACATAGTTGATTTCAAAGCAATTGATTTTCAATGACCTTTAAACAACTTCATATAAGTTCCTGATAACTTTAGAACTTCACATATTTCCTGATAATTTTTCCAAAATGGTCCTTGGGAGAAGACTCAGAATAGCGGGGAAAACATTTTGATAATCTCAAAGTAGCACAACCAAGGAAATCAGGGAGGAGTAACTAAACAATATTCTCAGTTTAAATAAGATTTCAATATATAGGTAGAAGAAAAGTACCAAGAAGGCATTTTTCTTTTCTTAACCAAATGGGAAATAACCAATCCTAGATTTCATTAGATGGATTTTTTTCTATTAATTAGTTGCATTATAACTCTCTATAGTAAATAGAACCCTGTGGCAAGGAGAGCTGCTGCCCATTTAATTGTCTTAGGTGTAACCCACTATTATTGAAATTCAACGAGCCTTGTGGTTTTATCTCTATAAACTTGCTATTCAAAGACTGGTCTCGATGTGGGCTTAGATATATGCATATAAAATGAGACTCAGGTTAAAATGCAGATCCTGATTCAGTTCACCAGGACTGAAGACTGTATTTCTAATAATTCCCAGTGGAAGCTGATTCTACCCACCACTGCTTGAGAAGCAAATATATGCCAATCCTTATAAAATGCAGGATATAAAAGTGTTAATTTACATATTACTTTCCAAATTCTGTTTTTATGCCACAGAGTCATGGAATTTTAGGTTGGGTGGTATCCGAGAATTTCATAATAACTGTTTCATTAAATATATGAGAAAACTAAGGTCTTTGGAAAGAGGCCTCTGGTTGGTTTCCTCATTCCCTGACCAGGGAGGAAGAGCTGTTAATCTGGTTGTTCAGAGCCCAGGACATTAACTGGGCCACTTGTTACGCGAGCGTTAATGTGCCTTAAAGGTCAGTGTCTGCACAGTATCCTCTCTCTTCTTCCTGCCATGAACACTCACTCTCCCACTTTCTCCATTTGTGCACTCAAGTGGGTGAGTTAGGCAAAGCCTGTTCTGCAGAGCCACTTGCTCTAGCAGGGAAATCCTGTGCTTTGTGTTGAAGAGGAAAGGTAAAACCCTTTCTCAGCTCCAGGCTCTAAGAATCTGTTAAAAACCAGTTCATCACAGGCACAGAGACTCTTGTGAATGTGGCAGTGACTCCGCCAACACGCAGTCTGCTTTAGACAGATAATGTTCCTCGACGTATGAGATGAAACGAAGTTTAATGGGAACTCTTATTGTAAATCCTCTGAAAGCATGTATTCTGTGTGCCAGCAAAATGGTCCAGAATGTAGTACATCCCCAATAAAAATATTTACCAAGTGAGTGACTGCTTCACTTTTATTACGTTTAGTTAATGTTATATGTAATGCATTTGTTACATAAAATTTTTCCTGACAGTTGGTAAGTTTTTGAAACTGCTGCAAAATGACTTTATTTTCTCTGAAAAGCATCTAAAATTCTTACCAAACAATCGTTTTTGCTTCTAGTCACTATCCTTTGCTTCTCTTCCTCATGGAAACTTTTTTTTTTTTTTTTTTTTTTTTTTTTGAAAATCATTATAAAAATAGAATATGAAGTCTCACAAATTTCACTAGCCAAAACCAGAACTTCTTTTTCCATAAAGGTGCCCTTGAGACCTAGTGGGCAGACTCCATCCCCAGAGCCCCTTGGGATGTGTTTCCTAGCACCCTCTTCCTGTTGTAACATGCCTCAAGAAAGAAGTGGATCCAAAGGTGCAGCTCAAGCTGTCCTGTGATCAAAGAACTTCAAAACATGGTGTAAATCTATGGTACCTCCCAAGTATATGACAACTTCTCTTGGGGCCTTTACATTTCCTCACATTATCATTAAATTATGCAGAACAGCAACATTGAAAAACTGAGACTTCATTTCAAATTATTTATAGAAAACCATGAACCTTCAGATTATCTTTGTATCAATGTCCTACATGAAAGACTCTTAATTTTCTTTTTTGTGCAGGTAAAAATTTACTCAGGTTCATATCAGCTAGTCATTCTGATTGCTATGTCCTGGATGGAAATTATACTGAACAAACTTAGTACTGCTTTTGTTCTAATATGACATCAGATAAAACTGATGCTTCTATTCTAGTTCAGAATTCCAAAGGGTATCCATAAATACAAAATCTGTGGTTAATTTTCAATCCCTACTCGACATATCTGTAGTATTTGATACAATTGTTTACTCCTTCATTCTGAAAACATTTGTTTCACTTAGCTTCCAAAACACATCCTCTTGATCTTCTTCCCACCTCGTTGGTCGCCACTTCTCAATTTCTTCTTTTTTTTTTCTTTTCTTCATTTTCTATCCAGCCTCTATGCATTGAAAACCCTCAAAGCTTAGCTCTCAAACTCACCTCTTCTTAATCTCCACTCTTGTCAAGAGTGAAGCTCATCTAGTCTGTTGGTTTTAATTGCAAGTATGTACTCATTACTTCCAGTTATGTGTTTCCAATCCCCGCCTTTCTCTCTTAAATTCCAAGTTTGTCGGTTTAATCACCTACTCAACATCTTAAACTTGACTGTGTTCAAATCCTGTTCACCTCTCACTCCAATCCTACTTCTCTAGCAATCTTGACTCATGTCGGAAAATAGTGACTCCATTCAAGTTACTCAGGGTCCAAGCCTTGGAGTAATCTTCGGCTTCTTTCTGTCTCTTGAAACCCACATGCAATTAATCAGCACGTTTCCAGCTCCACCTTTCAGTAGATCATTAGCCAACCACACCTTTCTCCTTTTATGACTAGCATCAAACCACCACTCCTCTGGTTTGGATTTTATAGCCTTCTAAAAGATTACCCTACTTCTGCTCTTGTCTCCTTGTCACTTTGCTCACACCTCTAACAGCATCTCTGAGTAAACCAAAAACACAAAAACAAAGAAACAAAGTAAAAATTTTATCTTTCACTAGTCTGAAAGGCTCTGTGCAATCCTCTCTGACCTCTCAGACCACATTTTCTGATACTTCCCCTCTTCTTTACCATGCTGCCAACACACTGACCTCTTCTTTTCCCTTAAACGTGCGAGGACTATGCTTGGACTTCTCTGCCTCCCCATAAAGCCTATTCCCCCACCTGCCTTATTCATTTGGTTGCAAGTTACCATCTTAATGGGGCCTTTCCTGATATTCCTATTTAAAATTGCAATGCTGCTTCTAGTTATTCCCTAACCTAACTTCCTGCCACATTTTTCTCTTTAGCCCTAATAACGATTATACTTATGTATTTGTTTATGTTCTGTTCCCTACCAGCTGTAATATAGGCTCTCTGACAGTAGAGGCATGTCTGTTTTATTTACTGCTATGTGTATCCTGTGTCAGAAACTCAACAAATGTTTTTTAGTGAATAAATGAATAAGTAAAACTATGCATAACTAACAAAATGCAAAATAATAATAATGCATAAACATTATATAGTATATAATT
The DNA here is from genome assembly GCF_001604975.1 of Cebus imitator. Lineage (NCBI taxonomy): Eukaryota > Metazoa > Chordata > Mammalia > Primates > Cebidae > Cebus > Cebus imitator. The sequence continues at coordinate 1,222,095 of NW_016107325.1, read as the reverse complement.
ATAATGCATATATACTAATTTTAAGGGATCTTCTTTTAACCTGTTCCTTTCACTTTTACTCAGTGTCACAGATTCTGCAAACAGGCACTAAAATTTGAGCGACAGTTAATATGTCTGAGCTCTTCGACAGACATGGCTTTGCATTTTTAAAGTCATGCTCATCCTCTGGGAAGGAAAACTTTGCCTGGATTTACAGTTAAAAATTATTTTAAAAGTTGTTTCTTCCTTTTATTTGTTCATTCTTTTGTATTTCTTTTCCTACTTTCATTCATTTCATTTATTTATTTATTTTGCATATAGTCATGCAGTCTCATCAGTTATGACCTTTATCTTCCTCAGGCATTATCTACATTAATTTGTCCCATGCAGTTGCATCGTTGGAGGATTTCAGCTCACACACAGCTATCCTACAACTTACCTATCCCTATGTTATCTCCCAAAGTGCAGTGTTTAGACATATAAGGTGAGTTTGCAAATTAGTAGCTATTTCTTTACAAAGGTTATGTTTCATGTCATTTAGATTTTCAAATAATAATTCATCATCCTAATAATAAATATTGTATTTGTTCTACATTTTATTTTTCACTCTCTTAAACTAAAAGAATGAAACACAACAGAAGGTCTTCTTCTAACTTGTGTTTGACCCATCTAGCTGTTAAGAGTCTGTTATTTTATTCTAATTGCCTAATTAAGGTAAAATAAAAATATTTTCATGTAAAAATCTCATTAAATGCACCAAATGCCTCAATAGGTCTGTGCCCATTCTGGAGAGGAATGCAAATTTCGTTGACTACGAGAAGCACTGGGGGTAGATATACCAATATTGTTTGCTACTGAACTGGCAGTTTTGAAAATCCTTACTAGAAAGTGTTGTGGGTCACTGTAAAACAGGCAAGGGTTGATTTGACATTGGATTAAATAATCATACGTACATTTATGCAAAAAGTAGCTATGGGTTCACCCCACTCTACATTGCTTAATTGTACAATTAACAAGCATGTACAATTAAAAGAATGAAAATAGTGGCCATAAGCTGGGGTCCCCCATGTAATATAATATTCTGACCTACCTCTTATTGGGGCATAGATCTAATATTTACATTTTCATTATTTACTTAAGGCTTATTTACCGTAATTCACTGGGTAATAACTTAGAAATATATCTTCAAAATTGTTTTCTCTGGAAGTAGATGATGAAAGGAAAGAATGGCATTTGTAGGACCAATTAATTGTCAGATCAAATTTAAGTATTTATTAAAATTGTATAATATAAACTCAATAGCAAATAATTAGAATAAGTAATATTTTTTTCTTGTGATGAGGGGAAAACATACCTTTCTAACTCTCGTCCAAGGTCATTAGTAAAACAGAATCAGTATGTGTAATTACAATATCATGAATACTTAAATTTCTCCCATGCTGAGAAAGGCATGGTAAGATTAGAGCTAGCACACTGATTTTGCTACATGACCTTTCAACTGGAAAACTCCAACAATCTTGCCTTAGCATAATCTGTTACGTTCCTTTCTACCCAACAAAAAGAAAAATCAGCGAAATGTCTGAGATCTAAGAATTTATAGTTTGCTCAGAAATAGTCACAAGGATGTGTGAAGCTTGTAGGTAAGATATTCATGATCCCGTAGTCAAAAGCAATTGTTTCTGGTATGGACTCGATGTGCTCTCCTTGTTTTGCATTTTTCTAGCTTATGTACCTTTAATTTTTCCCAAATGTAGGTATAATTTTAAAAAAGAAAATTTGGACATATTAGTGAAACATTGTGTGTTGTAGTGGGCCTAGTAACTTTATTCAGTGAAATTCAGTTCCCTTCAGTTCAGAAGATTGTATGAGTTCAGTTCTGCAGTATTATATAGAATAAAACTTTGTAAATTTGTGTATAATGCCATCACATTTTTTATTCACAACCCTTTTGCCTCACATAAATACATTTTGCAGAATTACATGTCCATTAAAATATAAGACCAGAATTTAAAGTTTATACTGATCATCTTTGCATATGCCATTTTATTATTTAACTATACCATCACACATTAAAAACTCTATCATATAAGGTCTTTTTAATTTATCTCATGATATGTCCCACCATGGCAACTAACTTAAAGAATATGGCAGGTACAAAGATAAGAAAGGCTAATGTCCCTTGTGAGCACTTCTTCCTACCAGTCATCTCATCTGTTACACACCTCAACTTGCTTCTATTCTTTTCTTTTTTTTCAGTGTTGGAGTGAGGTTTATTCTTGCACGTGATTAGCTCAGTTAACCCACATCAGGTGCCCTGAAGCCTGCCCCCACCGTTCTCACCACCTCACCTGAAACACAGTTTTGAGAATTGACAGCAATGAAAAAAAATCACCTCATGAACATGTTAAAGTGATTTTCCTTTTCTTCTAAGATTCTCTGAATGCCATAAGCTGGCTTCTGTTCTTGCTATCTAGTCTTTCTGTGGGTAATAATGACCAAAAAAAAAATTTTTTTTTAATGGCACCAACCAATGAGAATAGGCAGAGCCCTAGTATTGCCCCAGTGTGCTGGCGGCCTTACGCTGGGCAGGTGTTCACTTTCTAGTTGCCTTTTTGCTGCAGTGGGTGCAGCGTCTCTCTAAAGGTGCCAGGATAGCTTAGGGAGAGGTTACATTGGAGACTTTGTGACAGCTATATTTATCACTCTGTAGAGAAGTAATTTAATACTTTAATAATCTATGTGCTGAAGCCAGTGTATACTGTCAGCTGACAATATTATCTGTCCCTACGACTTCAGTTAACACATTACACAGGTAACCAACAAATCCACAATGCTAGTCTTTAACTCACTCCCAATTGCAGTCTTGTATTTCTAGCAATATGTTATACAGAGAAAAAAAAATACCTTATAAATACCTCACAAGCAACAAATCAAAAATTCAGTGGACTCTCTTCTACTATAAATGTAATCTTTCCATTGTCGTATTTTTCCTTGTAAGAGATTGCCTCCCATTTAGGCTCCCAGCCTAGAAACTTGAGACCACCTCTGACTTTACCTTCTTCCTTATCCTCAACATCCTGAAAATCATCCTGTCTTGTCAGTTCTGAATCACAGATACCTCTGTTGTTCATCATCTTTTCTATTCCCACAATCATGGCTAGGTCAGCCTCTCTCATACCCCTTCTTTAATTTATTGTAATAGTGCCAACTTCTCTTTCTACTGCCAGATTTCCACATCTCTGAGTTATTGTTAAATGAAGATATAACTAGGATGCCTTCTGTGCCTAACAAATTTGAAAACTCTGCCTTGATCAAAAACTCAATTCAAATTTCTATACCTCAAATTTACCAATTGACCTTTCCAGATTCATTTTGTATACATACTCACACGTTCTTATCATCCTTTTATTAATTCTTACTCCCTAAACTAAATTAAGATCTTTCTACCTTTATACCTTTGCTTATGCAATTCCCTCTTCCTGGAAATTCCCCTTCCTTTCTCCCTTCCCTGATAAATCCCAGCTTATTCCATAAGGCTCACCTCCCCTAAAAAGGCTTTCCAAATCCTTTCAGATAAAAATCAATTATTTTCTAATACATGTCCTACATGGGTCTTTGTACTCTATCTTTGGCAGTAATCAGATTATGTCTTGTTTTACTCTTATTTTGGCTCATAGATCACAAGCTTCCTGATATTTGGAACTATATCTGATGCCCAATCGTGTCTAACACAGTACATTGAATAGAATATGTGCTTAATAAATACATGTGGAGTTGACTTCCAGTCCATCCATTAAGACATGATGATTCATGGATCAATATTTCCAACTTGGAGCAGTATATAGCCTCTCACCTGGGTCCTAACATCTCACCAGTGAGTCAAAGCATCAACTACTCATTAAATAAAAACTTCCCAAATCCACTGAGAACAAACATGAGTTAAGTACTACCAAATATCAGAATAACACACATATTACGTAAAAGTGTTTTGTTTAATGGGTAAAATCTCAAAGAAATTCGTAGTCTGTGCGATTAGACAAAAAAATTTTAAACTATGAAATATTAATATTGCAATTCTGTCTTGTCTGCAGATATCCCATTTATAATTCTTTTGGCCTATACCATTTCCCTTAAACATTGAACTAAAATCTTGCATAGTCAAAGTTTCCATCCTAGTATGAAAGATTTACCAGTGATATTGAGTTGTTTCTATAAAGTATAACAGCAATTCAGGAAGCACTTTGAATACAATTCAAGATACATTTATTGAGCAGATACACTGGCACTAGCACTATGGAGGATCAAAAAAGATGGGATACATGATCTTTGCCACAAAGGATCCTATAATCACGTGGCAAGAACTATTGAAGGCCAGAACACATGAGCAACTCCCTTCTGAAAAATATTCTGAGATATTTCATTTGGATGGAGGCCGACAGGGAAAATCTTGCAGGGAGTAAATTTTGTTTGTCCAACTTGATGAAGGAATATTTGTTAATGCAATATTCAAACATTTCTTGAAAGCTCATTATATATAGTATATGTATATAATAGGTATATTTATGGTATATATATAGTGTACAACTATAGTATATATATAGTGTATATATATAACGTATATGTGTGCATACACACACACACACGGTAGTATTCTTGGTGCTGAGACCAAAGCTTAACAAGATATAGTCAATGTCCATAAGGAAATTAACTAACATGTCTCTACTTTTACATTTTATTTCATAAAAATTAATTTAACAATTATATATTTGTTGTGGTGGATGGTATAGCGAAAATGACTCACAGAGTGCCATGTGTGAACTTGAGGTTTGATCATAGAGTCAAATAGGGACTCAATGTTCAACATGTAAATTCTGATCATATGCTGTTCACAAAAACAGAATTCAAAATATCCAAAATTTTATGCATTTTACACAAAGGCAATTTAACACAATGCCACCTCCCTTCCTGTTTATTTAATGTGAGACTTACGCTAGAGTCCTTTAAATTATTTTTACCATCAATAACGTAATATGCATCTTAAAAATGTTTTTCCATATCAAGAAATGTATTTATTTTTTTTTGGCAGCTATTATCAACAGTTAATGAAAGAAAAAACTATCATAATAGCATAAATCATTACCATGTTTGGCTTATGTAAAGATCAATGGTTCAACATATGCAAGTCTATAAAGGTAATCCACTCCACATAAACAAAACCAAAGACAAAAACCACATGATTATCTCAATTGATGCAGAGAAGGCCTTTGACAAAATTCAACAGCCCTTTATGCTAAAAACTCTCAATAAATTAGATATTGAAGGAACACATCTCAAAACAGTAAAAGCTATTTATGACTATCTTACAGCCAATATCATACTGAATGGGCAAAAACTGGAAGCATTCCCTTTGAAATCTGGCACTAGACAAGGATGCCCTCTTTCACCACTCATATTCAATATAGTATTGGAAGTTCTAGCCAGAGCAATCAGGCAAGAAAAGAAAAAATAGAGGGTATTCAATTAGGAAAAGAGGAAGTCAAATTGTCTTTATTTGCAGACAACATGATTGTATATTTAGAAGACCCCATCATCTCAGCCCAAAATCTCCTGAAACTGATAAGCAACTTCAGCAAAGTATCAGGATACAAAATCAATGTGTAGAAATCACAAGCATTTCTATACATCAATAACAGACTAACAGAGAGCCAAATCATGAGCAAACTCCCATTCACAATTGCTACAAAGAGAATAAAATACCTAGGAATACAACTAACAAGGAACGTAAAGGATGTCTTCAAGGAGAATTACAACCACCGCTCAGGGAAATAAGAGAGGACACAAACAGATGGAGAAACATTCCATGCTCATGGTTAGAAAGAATCAATATTGCAAAAATGGCCATACTGCCCAAAGTACTTTATAGATTCAACACCATCCTCATCAAGCTACCAATGACCTTCTTCACAGAAGTGGAAAAATCCACCTTAAACTTCATATGGAACCAAAAGAGAGCCCGCATAGCCAAGACAATCCTAAGCAAAAAGAACAAAGCTGGAGGCATCACACTACCTGATTTCACACTATACTATAAGGCTATAGTAATCAAAACAGCATGGTACTGGTAAAAAACAGAGATATAGAACAATGGAACAGAACAGAGCCGCTGGAGGCAATACCACACATCTACAACCATCTGATCTTTCACAAACCTCACAAAAACAAGCAGCAATGGGGAAATGATTCCCTGTTTAATAAATGGTGTTGGGAAAACTGGCTAGCAGTGTGCAGAAAGCAGAAACTGGACCCCTTCCTGACACGTTACACTAAAATTAACTCTAGATGGATTAAAGACTTAAACATAAGACCTAACACCATAAAAACCCTAGAAGAAAACATAGGCAAAACCATTCAGGACATAGGCATAGGCAAGGACTTCATGACCAAAACACCAAAAGCATTGGCAACAAAAGCCAAAATAGACAAATGGGATCTAATTAAACTCCAGAGCTTCTGCACAGCAAAAGAAACAATCATTAGAGTGAACCAGCAACCAACAGAATGGGAAAAAAGTTTTGCAATCTACCTATCTGACAAAGGGCTAATATCCAGAATCTACAAAGAACTAAAACAGATTTCCAAGAAAAAAAACAAACAAGCCCATTCGAAAGTGGGCAAAGGATATGAACAGATACTTTACAAAAGAAGACATACATGAGGCCCACAAACATATGAAAAAAACTCATTATCACTGATTATTAGAGAGATGCAAATCAAATCCACATTGAGATACTACCTCACGCCAGTTAGTATGGCGATCATTAAAAAATCTGGAGACAACAGATGCTGGAGAGGATGTGGAGATATAGGATCACTTTTACACTGTTGGTGGGAGTGTAAACTAGTTCAACCATTGTGGAAGACAGTGTGGTGCTTCCTCAAGGACCTAGAAATAGACATTCCATTTGACCCAGCAATTGCACTATGGAGTATATACCCAGAGGATTATAAATCGTTCTATTATAAAAACACCTGCACATGCATGTTCATAGCAAGCACTGTTTACAATAGCAAAGACCTGGAACCAACCCAAATGCCCATCGACGATAGACTGGACAAGGAAAATGTAGCACATATACACCATGGAATACTACACAGCCATAAAAAATGACGAGTTTGTGTCCTTTGTAGGGACATGGATGAATCTGGAAACCATAATTCTCAGCAAACTGACACAAGAACAGAAAATCAAACACTGTATGCTCTCACTCATAGGTGGGTGATGAACAATGAGAACACATGAACACAGGGAGGGGAGCATCACACACTGGGGTCTGTTGTGGGGGGCAAGGGATGAACAGTAGGGGGCTGGGGAGGTCAGGGAGGGATAACATGGGGAGAAATCCCAGATGTAGGTGACGGGGTAGGGGTGGAGGCAGCAAACCACATTGCCATGTGTGTACCTATGCAACAATCCTGCATGATCTGCACATGTACCCCAGAACCTAAAGTACAATTTTAAAAAAAAATTGCCTTCAGAATTTTCAATCCAGATGGCTCATGTGTATTTGAAGTACACGGTAAATATTTCACTATAAAAGAGTAATACCGAATTGCACTTCTTCAATTAAATTCCTTGCTGTATGTTTTATTCAAATGTATATACAATGCAGTTTGTATAGGATGCTAAGTAAAAAGTAACAGTTAATTTGGGGGGCTACTGTTGTAAAAGTATGTTATCTTTTATATATATCACAGCATTACTTATTATCAGCTTCACACACAGCACTTTGCCTTTGATTTACACAAACAACTGTAAATGTTTTATATATTTGTGAGGAAGTGAATGATATTAGACCATCAATCCATGGGGACTGCAAATCAGGGGGAAAAAAAAGGCTATTACATTTCAGAAGCTGTTAAATCAGTTGTGCCCCCTGGCTGATTTTGTCAGCTATATTTGCTGTGGGTAAAACCGTTGATGCCTGGAATACTGGAGCAGCCCTGAGAGTGTTGAAGAGTAAATAGCAGCAGAGTTGTAAACTACACCCCACATCTCACACTTACTGCATAAGCCCGGCTTACACTTCCCTCTGAATAAATCCAGCAGCTTAAAAAAGAGCAAGAGAGAGAAATAAAGAAAAGGGGAGGGGAAAACAAGGCAAAACTCGACCCATGCCTTCTGTCACTGCCTCTAGGTTTAGCCCCTCAGCAGCCTGCCAACAGGACACTGTTCTGCCAGTTGTAAATTTTAATTGGCCATCTGGGGAAAGCACAAACCACTGACTAGAGATTAATCAGCAAATTAACCCAGGCATAATACACATTTCCCAGTGGACCCAAAGCAGCTCTAGGCTGGGGCAGAGCAGCCTGGGATGCTGGAGAACTCGTGTAGAATGCTGTTATTGCTTACTGCCATGCAGTAGAACATCTTCCTGGAGTCCCGAAATTCCCTTCTGTGTGACCTTGTTAATGCCCCTGATTTGTATGGCAGTTGCAAAAAGGCTTTTTATTTTTTTGTAAAGTGCTAAACACAGATGGTGTAGGTACTGTGATTGCTGGGAAAAGTGTTGATGAATCAGTGAAAGTGACAACTTTTCTCTAGTGGGCTATTCACTTGGTTTGCTAAAGTACCTACAGAAAGAAACAATAGTGTACCTGGATTTTTACCAGCTCAATGAATCACTAGAGAAACAAGTTTATTTAGCTAATTTCTTGTGCTACATGAAATGCCTTTGCACAGTCTCTATACTGGAAAAGTAAATTTGTGTATCATAAAGTTAAATCCTTCTTCAAGTCTAACTTAGAGGAAATAATTTAAGCCTAATGTACATTTATATAAAATACTGTCTTCAACTCTTTCAACAAAACAGTCTTCTAATCAGCTCAGGGACATTCTGTAAGCTGAGATAGGGAAAGAGAATTAAGACTAAAGGAAGAACATTTTAAGATGATAAATACTCAAAAAGTAAAGTGAAGGGGCTGTTAAGAAATTGCCATTGGTTTTGATACAGGATGGAGTGAAAACACTTTGTGAAGGAACAGGCTTTACACAGCTTTTGGAATAATAAAAATGGTAGGGCTTTATGCATTACTATAAGCAAGGGTCTTTAGGATATGGAATATCATGAAGACTCAAAAGTGGGAGTATACAGCCTAAATAAAATACACACTGAATAAACTTGCTGGAGGGACCTAAGGATGATGCGGCCAGGACAGATCAGGGAAGAACAGAGATTTTCCATCTTGTGGACAGCTTTATTTCCACAAGATGGAAAGTTAGCATGGAGTATTCAGCATAGTAGCATATAGCAGGTACTCAACACTTTTTAATAAAAGAAGCATAGCCACCTTTAATAAATTGAGAAGCTACTGTTAAATTAGACATGCCTACTACTTGTTGCCTTTCCTGTCCATAGTTCATGCTGAATGCACGGTAGATCACATGACAAGGGACCTGACACATCATGTTTGAGGCACCAATTTATAGGCTGACAAGGGACCTATGATATTATCTGGTGCAAAAGCTTTTTTTTCCATAAGTTATTAGGGTGCAGGTGGTATTTGGTTACACGAGTAAGTTGTGCTTTGTTTGTTTTGTTTTGTGTGTGTGTGTGTTTCTTTTTTTTTCAATTGTACTTTAGGTTCTGGGGTACATGTGCAGATCATGCAGGATTGTTGCATAGGTACATACATGGCAAGGTGGTTTTCTGTCTCCATCCCCCCATCACCTATATCTAACATTTCTTGTTAGTGGTGATTTGTGAGATCCTGGTGTGCCCATCACCTGAGCAGCATATACTGCACCATATTTGTTGTCCTTTATCCCTCAACCCACTCCCACTTTTTTCCCCAAGACCCCAAAGCCTGTTGTATTGCTCTTATACCTTTTTATCCTCATAGCTTAGCTCCCACATATCAGTGAGAACATATGATGCTTGGTTTTCCATTCCTGAGTTACTTCACTTAGAATAACAGTCTCCAATCTCATCCAAGTGACTGCAAATGCTGTTAATTTATTCCTTTTTATGGTTGATTAGTATTCCCATTGTATATATGTATACCAGTCTCTTTATGCACTCGTTGATTGACAGGCATTTGGGTTGGTTCCACGATTTTGCAATTGTGAATTGTGCTGCTATAAACATGCCTGTGCAAGTATCTTTTTTGAGTAATGACTTCTTTTTCTCTGAGTAGATACCCAGTAGTGGGATTGCTGGATTAAATGGTAGTTCTACTTTTAGTTCTTTAAGGAAGCTCCACACTGTTTTCTACGGTGGCTGTTCTAGTTTACATTCCCACCAGCAGTGTAGAAGTGTTCCCTGATCACCGCATCCATGCCAACGTCTGTTTTTTGTTTTTGTGTGTTTTTTTTTTTTTTTTTTGCCATTCTTGCAGGAGTAAGGTGGTATCACATTGTGTTTTTGCTTTACATTTCCCTAATGATTTGTGATGTTGAACATTTTTTCATGTTTTTGGAACATTTGTATATCTTCTTTTGAGAATTTTCTATTCATGTCCTTAAGCCACTTTTTGATGGGATCGTTTGTTTTTTTCTTACTGATTTGTTTGAGTTCGTTGTAGATTCTGTATATTAGTCCTTTGTCAGATATATAGATTGTAAAGATTTTTCTCCCACTCTGTGGGTTGCCTGTTTACTCTGCTGACTGTTCCTTTAACTGTGCAAAAGCTTTTTAGTTTGATTAGGTCCCAGCTATTTATCATTGTTTTTATTCTGTTTGCTTTTGGGTTCTTGGTCATGAAATTCTTGCCTAAGCCAATCTCTAGAAGGGTTTTCCTGATGTTATCTTCTTAAGTTTTTAGAGTTTCAGGTCTTAGGTTTAAGTCTTTAATCCACCTTGAGTTGATTTTTGTGTAAGGTGAGAGATAAGGATCCAGTTTCATTTTCCTATATGTGACTAGCCAATCATCCCAGCACCATTTGTTGAAAAGGAGTGTCCTTTTCCACTTTATGTTTTTGTTTGCTTTGTCCAAGATCAGTTGGTTGTACATATTTGAGGTTAATTTCTAGTTCTCTATTCTGTTCCACTGGTCCGTGTGCCTATTGTTATACTGGTACCATGCTGCTTTGGTGACTATGGACTTATAGTATACTTGAAATCAATTAGCGTGAGGCTTCCAAATTTGTTCTTTTTGCTTAGTGTTGCTTTGGCTATGCAGGCACTTTTTTTTGGTTCCATTTGAATTTTAGAATTTTTTTTTTCTAATTCTGTAAAGAATGATGCTGGTATTTTAATGGGGATTGTGTTGAATTTGTAGATTGCTTTTGGCAGTATGGCCATTTTCACAATATTGATTTTACCCAACCATGAGCATGGGATGTGTTTCCATTTGTTTTTGTCATCTATGAATTCTTTCAGCAGTGTTTTGCAGTTTTTTTTTTTTTTTTTNTTTTTTTTTTTTTTTTTTTTTTTTGTAGAGGCCTTTTATCACCTAGGTTAGGTATATTCCTAAGTATTTTATTTTATTTTATTTTTTGCAGCTATTGTAGCAGATTGAGTTATTGATTTGATTCTCTGCTTGGTTGCTGTTGGTCTATAGAAGAGCCGCTGATTTGTGTACATTTATCATATATCAAGAAACTTTGCTGAATTATTTTATCTGCTCTAGGAGTTTTCTGGAGGAGTCTTTAGGATTTTCAAGGTAGACGATCATATCATCAGCAAACAGTGACAGTTTGACTTCCTCTTTACTGATTTGGATGCTCTTTATTTCTATTTTTTCTTTCTTTCTTTCTTTTTCTTTTTTTCTTTTAAGGCACAGTTTCACTCTTGTTGCTAAAGCTGGAGTGCAATGGCGCAATCTTGGCTCACTGCAGACTCTGCCTCCAGAGTTCAAGCGATTCTCCTGCCTTAGCCTAGCTGGGATTACGGGCATGCACCACCATGTCCAGCTAATTTTTGTATTTTTAGTAGAGACGGGGTTTCACCATGTTGGTCAAGTTGGTCTTGAACTCCTGACCTCAAGTGATGTGCCCACATCGGCTTCCCAAAGTGCTGGGATTACAGGCATTGAACCACTGTGCCCAGTTTACTGGATGCCCTTTATTTCTTTCTTTTGTCTGATTTGTGCAAAACTTTGATCAACACTTAGATGAATTCGGCTGGGCATGGTGTCTCATGCCTGTTATCCCAGCACCTTGGGAGGCCGAGGCTGGTGGATCACCTGAGGTCAGGAGTTCAAGACTAGCCTGGCCAACATAACAAAACCCTGTCACTACTAAAACTACAAAAATTAGCCTGGCGTGGTGGTGTGAGCCTGTAATTCCACTTAGGAGGCTGAGGCAGGAGAATTCTTTGATCCCAGGTGGTGGAAGTTGCAATGAGCTGAGATAGTGCCACTGTACTCCAGCCTGGGTGACAGAGCAAGATTCCATCTAAAAACCAAAAACAAAAACAAAAAAACAAACTTAGATAAATTGGTTCAAATGGATTCTGTTCTTGGGGAATTTGAAAAAGGGACATTGAAAAACTCAATTCCCTAGGAGTGAAACTTATCACTTAAAGGCTATGATAAAGAAAAGAACAAAGTAGAAAATGCAGTGATTTGAGAATCTGGGTAAGTAGAGGAAGCCAGTGTGTTGAAGGAGAAGAATGGAACTGATTTGCTGGAAGGAGCAGCAAAGAGCAGCGCTGGCATCCCTTGTGATAGTAAGTAGCCTCTCTATCCCAGTTCTACCTTATCTGAAGCCTACCTCTACCTTTTTTCCCTGGCCTCTGATTTTAGGAGAGTGGGCAAGCTTACACGATATTCTGATTGTTGCACCAAAAGAACTTTGACCAGAGCAATCATATAATAGCACCATCATACACCAATGGCCACAGAAGACAAATAAAATTAGTAACCTCCTCCCGACTCCCTACTACTAAACGGTGCACAGGATTTTGCATGTGGTCATTTTCAGAAATACAAGTAGTGGTGGATTCTTTTATACAGCTATGCTCTGACCCACCACTAAATCGCACAGACCCATTTCACCTGCCTCTGGCAAAATAGACTCTTTTCTTTCACAACCAGGTATGGATTTTTTTTCTGTTTTATTACATTATTGCAAGCAGTGCTGCCTGCCAAGCCACATGCCCTTAAACTGAAATGGCTTCTAGGCAAGCACTGGATTATCTGTGACAGTAAATCAGTCCATATGCTTGGCCTAGGTACCACAGCAGTTAAATGGATGTCTTTGGCTTCAGGAGGGGAAACCTTCCTTCAAATACCCAATTCAGCTTCTAATAAGGCCTTCTGAAAAGCTTTTTATTTAAATAGTATTTTAAATCACCTAGAAGTTTATTGGGAGGTTTTATATGAGATATAAAGGCATGAAAACATATTAGATAACAGTTCTGGATTAAACACTGAATGTATAACAAGTAAAAGCAAAATATTTAAAGTTATTTTAATGTTTAAATTATTCCACAAAAAAAAAAAAAAAAAACTTTTGAAGTCATGAAATGTCTGACCACTGCTCACTATATCTGAATTGTGCTGTAGCTGTGTATACTGCACACAGGAAATAATGCCTAACACAACAGTTTATTGGAGAGTAGATGCCGTGTTTTCGGCATGCACTGGTGGATGGATTTCTTTATCTCCTCTGGGAGGGATATGATCCAAAGGTTAGAACAGGCTCAAATAAATTCATTTCAGTATGTGTGGTCTCTTCTGAATTATTCCAAAGGCTTACTGTCTAGCTTCAATGCTGTTCTCCTACTTTATGTTATCTCAATTATATATCTACAAAAAGTTGGAGAAAATCATATTTATTTATTTGTAAAGACATTAGAGATTCTGGACATTAGCGGATGTCTAGAACACAAAAGTACAGAAGAGCATAAAGATAGCCAATTTCCTAGATCACCTATTGTGATGTTTGTCTTTTCGCTCATAGCTTTCCCTATCTTTATATGTACCACATATTTTCAAGAAATAAAGAATAGAGACGTATGGTAATGTCTTTGCATACATATTTTCCCCCAAAATATCTTAAACATAACTTGCTATCTTATATTTATATTATCTTTATATCTAAAAATTAAAGAGCTCCTCAGGGATGTTTTTTTTTTTTCTTTTTTTTAAGACGGGGTTTCACCATGCTGGTCGCGCTGCTCTTGAACTCCCGACCTCAGGTGATCCGCCCACTTTGGCCTCCAAAGTGCTTGGATTACAGGCATGAGCCACCACGCCCAGCCCCTCAAGGATGATTTTATACCATGTGGCTAAAATGTAGAAATGGAGTCAAGGAAGCTGAAACACTTGGTAATTAGGTCAATAATGACAGATTAATTCACAACAGTGTGTATTACACAGTAAAAAATAAGAAGTAAATTTATGTATTAGATTTGCCAAAATGTGACCAACAAGACTCTTGCCAGGTGTCCTAATGAAAGTGATATTGTCTTTAAACCCTGCATGACAATCCCTGATATACCTTCATGATGTCCAGGCAAGATGGGACAACCTGGAAGTCCAACCACTTCCTTAAGAGCATCCAACTTTTAGATGATTTCCAAAATGCCTCATTGTGGGAGTGACAATGTAGGTTCCAAGCAGATACAGATCCACATGTGCTTCTGAGGGAGGGCTGTGGAGCTGATGGACAGGAACACTGTAATGCACAAGGCCATCTGAGGCTATCCAGAAAACACCTGAGCTCTGGAGAAACTGATGCCTCATATCTGAGGGAATGTGGGCTTTGTGTTTGCCAAAGAGGACTTCACTGAGATTAGGGATATACTGCTGCCCAACAGGTGCCAGCTGATGCCTGTGCTTGTGCCATTGGGTCTGAGGCCCAAGAAGACATTTTTCTTCCAGGCTTTAGTCATCACCACTTAAATCTCCAGGGACACTATTGAAATCCTCAGTGATGTATAGCTGATTAGGACTGAGGACAATGTGGAAGCCAGTGAAGCCACACTGCTGAACATGCTGAACACTGCCTACTTCTTCTCCTTTGCATCAAGCAGTTGTTTGACAATGGCAGCATCTACAACCCTTAAAGTCCTTGCCATCACAGAGGAAACTCTGCATCCTCATTTCCTGGAGGGTGTCTGCAGTGTTGCCAGTGTTCGCAGATTGATTACCCAATTAGATGTGAATTATCTGAGGATTAAAATCATAGTATGTCATCTAAAGCAGACAATCCACAAACTACTTGGTGAATAAGGGCACTAACATTTTTTGTGGGAGTGGTAGCACTAGAGACATGGGCAAAGAGCCTACATTCTCTAAACGGATTCCAGAGGTAATCTTTACTTTGAGGCAAAAGAAGTGTCAGGTATTTCAAATATAATTAAAGATGTCCCTGGTTTTGCCTAATCTTTATTATTCTCTTCTTTGAATTTGCTTTAAATTTCATTTGCTTTTCTTTTTCCAGTGTCTTATGATTCCAATGAAAGTTTAGTTTATTAACTTCAAATTCTTATTTTTTAATGTAAGCATTTAATATATGTTACAAATTTCCCTTAAGCATTGTTTTGGCTATATTCCATAAGTTTTAATAAGCTGCTTTTTTCCTTTTCATGCATATCAAAATATTTTCTAATTTCTCTTGTAACTACTTCAACCCATTTGCTGCTTAGAAATGTACTATTTAATTTTCAAGTTTTTGTGGATTTCCTGGATTTTCTTTTGTTGTTGATTTATCATTTTATTTCATTGTGGTTGGAGAACACACTTTATCTAAATTCCTTTCCATTTATTGAGGCTGGTTTTACACCCTAACATGTAATTTATCCTGGAAAATACTCCATATGCACTTGAGAAAAATGTGTATTTTCCCGTTGTTTATTGGAGTGTTCTATAGATGTCTGTTAAGACTATAGTTGTTTAAATTTTATTTCCTTGTTGATCCTTTGCCTAGATGTTTTTTCTATCAATGAATGTGTAGTATTGAAGTATCCAACTATTATTATTGTTGAATTATCTATTTTTCTTCTCAAGTCTGTAAATTTTTGTTTCATGTATTTTTGGGCTCTGTTGTTAGGTGCAAATATGTTTATTATGTTTCAGATAGATTGATTCTTATATAATTTTAAATGTTCTTTGTCTCTAGTAATAATTTTTGCTTGAAGTCTGTTGTGACCATTACCATTCCAGCTCTCTTTTGGTTACTGTTTGCATAGTATATTTTTTTCCCACTTTTTATTTCAACCTATTTGTATCTTCAGATCTAAAGTTTGTCTTCTGCAGATAGATAGCACATTGAGAGATAATGCTGGGTCTTTAACCCATCCTGCAATCTCTGCATTTTGTTTGGAATGTGTAATCTATTTTACCTTTAATACAATTACTAACACTTTGAAATATATGTTTGCCATTTTTCTATTTGCTTTCAACATGTCTCATATATTTTTGTTCCTTTATTCTTCCATTACAGCCTTCTTTTATGTTAAGGAGATATTTTTTATTGTATTGTTCCCTTGTTGTTTATTTTACTAAAATTTAAAATTGTATTTTCTTAGTGGTGGCCGTGGGTATTACAGTACTCACCTTCATTTATAATAACATAGTTTCATTTGATACTAACTTAATATAAATAGTATACAAAACCTTATGAACATTCAATATATAGCTTTATAACCTCCTTCCTACTTTTTGCTGTTATTGTCATACAAATTGTCTTTATATGTTTGCACCAATCAATGCATATTTAAGTATTACTTTTTAAATAAAATTGGCTAGAAAAAATATGCACAAAAATACATTAATACATTTATACTATCTTTTATATTTGTCTCTGCAGTTTATTACACCCTCACTGTGATTCTAGTTGCTATCTGTACTATCTAATGGGGTTTTTTTTTTTTTTTTTGTTTTCAGACAGAGTTTCACTCTGTCACCCAGGCTGGAGCGCAGTGGCGTCCCAAAGTGCTGGGATTCAGGCTTGAGCCACTGCGCCCGGCCATTTTTTTTTTTTTTTTGGACTAAAGGGCTCCCTTTAGTAATTTTTTAGAGCAAGTATAGCAAGTATGTTAGTGATGAGTTCTTTGTTTTTGTTAATCTGGCAATGTCTTCATTTCTCCTTCATTTCTGAAGGAGAATTTTGCTAAATATAGAATTTTGGTAAACAGTCTTTTTCTTTCAGTACTTTGAATATGTCAGTCCACTGGTTTGGTTTCCACTGTTTCTCATGAGAAATTAGCTGATATAATCCTACCAAGAATTTCTTGTAGGAGATGAGTTTCTTCTATCTTGCTGCTTTGAAGATTCTCTCTTTGCTGTCCAGTTTAGACAGTTTGCATGTGATGTGTCTCAATGTGGAGCTCTTTGATTGCTTTCTACTTGGGGTTTATTGAGCTTCTTGGAAATGTAGATTATGCTTTTATCATAATCTACATTTTTTATAGGTTTTACAATGAAAATTTGAAAATTCCCTTTCAAAAACTGTGAAGTTTTTGGCTCATACTTTTCAAATATTCATTCTGCCCCTGTCTCTTTTTCCTCACTTTCTTGAACTCCCATTATAGGTAGGTGGCATACTTGTGGTATTTTCCAGGTCACTGAGGCTCTGTTTAATTTCTCTCTATTCTTTTGTTCTTTCTGATTTTCAAACTAAATAATCTCAATTGGCCTCTGTTACATTCACTGACTTTTAGTTCTGCTTGCTCAAGTCCGCTATTAAGCCCCTCTAGTGAATTTTTTATTTCTGTTTTTTACTTTTCAAATCCAAAATTCATTTTAATTTCTTTTTCTGATAACTTCTTTCTTTATTTATATTCTCTGTTTGATGAGACATCATTCTCATATTTTCTCTTATTATTTTAGATATAATTTTCTTTAGTTGTTTGAGTATATTTAAAATAACTGACAAAATTTTGCCAAATAAATCCAGTGTCTGGGCTTTCTCAAGGACAGTTTCTATTGATTGCTTTTTTTCCTGTGTGTGAGCCATATTTTATTGTCTCTTTGCATGTTTTGTAATTTTGTGTCAAAACTTGACATTTTAAATAGTATAATGTGGCAACTCTGAAAATGAATTCTCCCTCTCCCTTGTGTATATGATTGCTACTGTTTATTTTGTTGTTTGTTTAATGACTTTACTGAAGTAATTCTGTAACATCTATAATTTTTGTTGTGGCAAGATTCAAGACTTTTTCCTCCTTGGATATATAACCCCTGATTATTGCAAACCTTTGTTCAATTTCTAAAGTTCTGAAAAAGTTGATTTTTGATAATTTTACTATTTTTAAATTGCTTTTATAAAAATCCTTAACTCTCCATTGTTACTTACATTGTCTATTCTTAAGTTGGCAGCTTACATACTTCGTTGTAGAACTTATTTTGTTCTAATATAATCATTTAGAGCTACAGGTTTGCCTCTAAGCACTGCTTTGCCTATGTACCATACATTTTTATATATTGTGTTTATTGTAATTTGTTTCAAAATATTTACAGTTTTGATCTTGAGTTCCTATTTAGTACTATGTTACTTTGAAGTACAGCATTTAATTTCCAAATACTTCAGGATTTTCTAGATATTTTCTGTTACTGATTTCTAATTTTATTCCATTGTAGTCACAGTACATAACTCTGAAAACCTCAATCTTCCACAAATTTACTGAGACATATTTAATGACACAAAATATAACTGATTCTGTTCACCATTTGTTGTACAGTTGAAAATAATGTGTATACTATAATTATTTTATGTCATATTAGTGTTCTGTTAAATGTCAATTAATTCAATTTCTTGTTTAGGCCTTTTATATTTCTTCATATTTTTTTGGTCCACTTGTTCCATAAATTAGGGAATGAAAGGTGTTACAAATTCATAGCCATGCCTTTTGGGTTTTGTATTGCTTCTGTTACTTCCATCAGTTTTTACTTCATAAATGTAAGTGCCTTGTTTTTGAGTGCATGAGTAAATAGAATTGTCTTATTTTGATGAATTACCTATTTCATCATTTAAAAACTGCCTATTCTCATCTCTCATAGTACTTTCCTCTTGAAGTCTACTTTTTCTCATATTAATATAACTATGGTAGTTTTCTTAGACTTATTGTGATGTGCTATATTATTTGCCATTCTTATACGTTCTAACTATTTACATTTTTGTATTTGTAGTGCACCTCTTACGGATAAGATAGAATTCAGTTTTGCTTTTTCGCACTCTAACAAACTCTGTCTTAATTGGAGTGTTTAGTTTTTTTGTATTTCATATAACATTTAGAATGAATTCTACTATCTTTATATTTTCTATTTCACTCTTGTTATTTTGTTCCTCTGTTGTCTCTTTACTGCCTTTTTGGGGTTAACTGAAATTTTTTAGTATCCTGGTTTATTTCCAGTAATGGTTTCTTAGCTATATGTCTTTTTTATTTTGTGGTCTGCTCCTGGGTTAGCAATATATGTTCTTATAAAAAATATATTTAGAATTAATATACCACTTAACAGTTCGGAACTGACCCTTCCTAATTATCACTTCTCACCAGATACTTCATATTTCATACTTCTCACTTCATATTTAATACAACTCAACTCTCAATTCATAAAATGTATTAACTTACAAGAAAATAATTGCATTCTCTTGTATTTAATAATTGCATTCTCTTAACTGTATCCTGCTATCCCATTTTTTATGATATTGTTTTCATATCTTTTATTTCTACAAACAACATAAACTCCATCTTCAAATGCCATTATTGTGCTTTAAAACAATCAGTTTCCTGAAGATATAATGAGAGGAAAAGGATCATTTATATTTATCCATCTATTTGCCATTTCTTGACATATTACCTCTTACATATAGGATTGAGTTTCCATCTAGCATGATTTCTCTTCAGCCTAAAGAGTATTTTTAGTATTTCTTTCAGTATAGATCTTTTATGACACATTGTCTAAATTTTTGTCATTTGAAATGTCATTATTTTCTCCTCATCATTTTATTCTTTCAATATTTTATTAATGAACATTTTAAATATAAGTGAAATCAAAAGAATTTTACAATGAATACTAATGTACCTATCAACTACATACACAATTAACATGTTACTATGCTTATTATAGCCTATTTACCTAGCCATAATTTTACTTATGTCTTATCCAGCTTATTTCTTTATGCATTGCAAAGCATGTTGCAAGTTTTGTCCTGTTTTCCAAGATAATTTCACTGAAATTGACTTGTAGAATGTCAATTTTTATTCAAAATTTGTATCTCTGTTCTCTAGATTAAAAGTTTTCTATTGATTGCCTTGAGTTCAATGACTCTTTCTTCTTCCATCTATTTCTATTCTTCTATCAACATATCTGAAGAATTTTTATTGCAGACATTATATTTTTCAATGATAGAATTTGTTTGGGTTTTTTTGGTCTCCATTTTTTCCTGAGATTCTATAAGATCATATTTTCTTTTTAATCATTTGTACACACATTTTTCTTTACTTCTTTGTCTTCTAATCCAAAATCTGAAGCATGCCAGGGTTATGTTCTTCTGTTTACATGTTTTCTTGACAGTTTATACATATACATACGCACACGAACGTCTTTGAAACTTTGTATTATGTGCTAGACATTGTTAATTCTTGTTCACATTTACATTCTATTATCCTCATCTGAACAGTGTTGATTTCTGTTATCACAGAAAATTCAATTACTGGCTGATTACCTTAAAAATGCAGATTTTTAAAAAATGCTTTGTTAAGGTAAGTCTATGAAAAGCTCAAACTCTTTCTCAAGTGCAATTTCATAATACTTGACCACCAAATTTTGTCGCCCTTGTGTGTTCTAAGGTTTTAGCCTTCTTAATCGTGAAGTAAGAACTTGTGTATTTAATGGGTATACACAGTTTTAGTGAAATGTGGGGACCATCTCATTCTTCTTGCTGGTCTAGACTTTCACCATGAAAAGTATTCCCCAAAATTGTTTTTTTACAACCCTCTAATGTTCCCTTGATTTAAAATGGTGAATTAAAATCAACTAACTCAAAAAAATTTAAGAAGCAGCAATATTAAGTGTATCACTTAGGTTAAAAAATTGTCCACAAATAAAGAATGAATTTGCTTTGCAGTAGAAACTCACATATACAGAATCCAGTGGAACAAGAATCTCAATAGTAACAATAATGTTATTAGCTTGTTTAAAAAGAAAAAAATATGAAGTCTTAGGCTATGTTAATAGACACATAATATTCATATCAAGGAAGCAGTAACCCTGTCACACATGACATTGTCAGGAGGTCATGCCTGATGGTATATGTACTTTACTGGACATTGCAATTGAAGAACAATATCACAGAGTTAACAAAGGCTTAGGATAAATTAACTAAGATAGATTATATCCTAGTATATTACCTCAAAGAAATAAATGATTGAAAGAGCTATGTATTTCACCTTACAGAAAAGATGAAGCCGGGGCATAGTGGGGCAAGATATCTGACTTTAAGCATTCAACCATTCAAAAGATTGTCAAGTGAAAGATGAAAGAGTCTATGCCACACTGCTTCAAGAGACAGCTCTAACAGGTAAATAAATGACAAATTATAGCTCAAGGTATGGAAGAATTATATAATGAGAGTAGTACACTATAGTAAAGTAGTTTTCAAAAATGATTTGCCTCACAAGTACTTTAAAAAAAAAAAAAAGAATATATTCCTCCTAAATTTCCATGTCTCTCCTTCTAAATTTCGACGACTGTGTATGTGTGGCAGTCTTTCCAAAAATATTTGGGGAGATGAAAAGAATTTACATTATAGGAATTCAAACAACTAAAATTGAAAAGTGGATACTCCAGTTTAAAAAACATTTTTTGTTTCTCTGCTATGTCACTCTCAAACTTGACTTTCTCCTCTCCCCTCTCGGACTACTACCAACAATCATAACAGCAAAACACAAGCCATTAAAATAAATCTCTCCTACATGTTAACATAAAGAAAATCAGTTCTCTCCTCCCAAATACATATAAACTCAGCTCCAGGGTAACTCAAAGAAGGTGAAGTTGAAATGATTTTTTGTAAAGTCTGAGGAAGCTCTTCATCAGCAATTTCTCCCAGATTGAGAGGAGAAGTCATTTTGGTCTTGTGGTCAGCAGAATTGCTTTAAATCTTCTAAGAAAAATAATGACAATGGAAATGATTCTAACGGCATCTGAACTTCAGTACAAACTGACAAAGTTTTCCCCTCTCTTACATATATCAGACAAGTATGCGTATTGAGTTGTTCTATTTCATTAATATTGATGTTTTTTAGACTCCAGACTAATGAATTTATGGCAAAATTATATACTATTAAGGGATTCAGCAACTCTCTGTTGATGGCAGTGGCATTAAAATCATGGTTATGAACATGCTGATCTAAGTTCAGTTCTAGCCATATGATGTCATATGATGTTGTGCCACGAAAAAGGTATTGGGAATTAGAAGACTTGGATTAGTGTCAGTTCTTCTACTATTTCAGAGATTTTATAAAGTTATCAATTTTCTGGGGCCTGTGTTGTACCGCCTTTACTACATCAGTTTCACATTTCCAATTGTCTACTTATATTCTCCCAAAAACAAAGGGAAGCTTTGGTTTGTTAGAGGGAAACAGTTTGTATAGTAGAAACTGCATGAGCTTTAGAGTCAAAACTGAGTTATAGTCTAACGTCTATCTTTAGGCAATTAAAAATATAACCAGTTATTACCTCGATTCATGGTTATGAGAATAAATGGAAATATTACACATGAAAGTTTTTGCATGAAAAGTCAGTTTTATAGGTTATAGAATGAGAAAAAATAGATTTAAGTATTTGATTGTTGAGATATGGACTTGAATCCAATCAAATTTAAAAGAAATCTGAGCCTTTAAGATAAAACCATGTCAAAGGGAATGTCATCCATAAAAATCATAGATTATATGAAAATATAATTTTAATTACACTGCTTATGTCAATTACAATTATATTTTTATTTATAATGCCTCTTTATTATGTAGCAAAGTACATTGTTAGCAGTTCTGATAATGGCAGTTAGTCCCCTTTGCACTTTAAATTAATACATTTTTCATTGTTGGGATTTGGTTATAATTTCGCAAAAGAGTGAAGCGACTATTCCCAGTTTGCCCCCGGAAATGTTGCTTTATAGAAGGTAAACATTTTCAGTTCTGCCAAAGTCTGTTAAACTATGTTATCAGAGTCTAAACCACCAACTTCAATATTGAAACCCAAGTTGAGATTATTAATTTAAACCCCAGTTTTTCTTGTTCTCCCTCATATTTGGATGGATAGAGTCACACAGATATTCATTCTTCCCGTGAAAAAGGATACTAAACACTTGTAGAGGTGGGAATCTTTGTTCTTTTTAAAGAATTTCCTTCATAATTCCAAGAAATAAAAGACAAATCTAATTAACAATTACAACAAAATAAGGTCTCAAACAACCTTCAGCCTATTTTCTACCATCAGGTGCCCATGGGTGATCTGCCCATTCTTACGCCTCTGTTTTCATTTTCACTGACCATTCAATGCTCCCTACTCAGGACTATGCAGAAAATGAGGACCACCATACACAAATGACTAAGAATTTTTAAAGCTGCTCCTCTAAAACAGAGACGCTCAGCTCCATTGTAATGAGAATGCACAGTTCTCGAAAATAATTTTATTCTTAACCCTTTTGAACATTCTGCCATATGGGTCCATTGATTATTCCTTGATGTCTGTTACTCAGCTGTTATTACGATCACTCACATCTTATCTCTCTGATTATCCTCATGGAAAAGTCTTCTTCTGTCCCCTAGTATCTGTCTCTTAGCCCCCATCTCTTCTTTAATGCTGGCGTCTTGAGTGATGACATGCATTCCTTTATCTTTAACTACCATTACATAGGCCAGAGATTTTTGAGAATATAGAAACTACACAAATTACTTTAACAGAAAAAAAAAAGTTAAGCAGAATTGTTAACAGGCTACTAGAAAATAAAAGGACAAAGGGGGACACTTACTGCTGTTAAACCTAGGCTTGGGAAACAAAGGGAAGAGGTTAGAATCATTAAAACTTAAGGGCATGGAGGGGAGCCTGTGAAACTGGAATATAGATCTCTGAGCAGTTTGCACTGAGGTTGAAGAGCTAAAAGGAGAAAGCCCACAGAGGCAGGACTCAGTTCTCTGAGGATGAGGCATGGGCTGGATGGTGGTGTGTTTTCTGAGAGATATGTGATAAGGCCGATTTTAATAGCTTAGGAAAAGGCTGCAAATTGCAATCAGCTACTATTTCTGGAATCAATTGTCACTGTCAGGGTAAAGAGCTATCACCTGACTGGAATTGGAAGTAAATAGCAACAAATTCCTTTTTACTCCTTAAACCTTCTAGATGTTCTCTAGTGCCTCTTATTGGCAAAACATAATGGGGATCAACTGACAATAAATAAGCCTCGGTACCATAAAAGCAAAGTGCATATGGAAGCATCGGTTTGAAGTTGACAGGCAATAGTTAAATAGCCACTATGGTCCAGACTTTGGCTACTCGGCCTCCACACACACTCTTCTACATAAACTTGACTTCAGTATAATGATACAAACCACTTTAATCTTCAATTCCACAAAATCTTTTGTACATTCAAAGATACTCTCAACCCTTTATTTTTTATTTTATTTTTGTGCATGAATAAGTTCTTTAGTTGTATTTCTGAGATTCTATTGCACCCGTCACCCGAGCAGTTTACACTGTACCCTCACCTCTCCCACCCTTACCCCCAAGTCCCCAAAGTCCATTGTATCATTCTTATGCCTTTGCATCCTCATAGTTTAGCTCCCACTTACGAATTAGAACATATGATGTTTGATTTTCCATTCCCGAGTTACTTCACTTAGAGAAATGGTCTCGAATTCCATTCAGGTTGTGGCAAATGTCATTATTTTTTTCCTTTTTATGGTTGAATAGTATTCCGTGGTATATATCTACATTTTTTAATCTTCTTATTGACTGATGGGCATTTGGACTGGTTCCACATTTTTACAATTGCAAATTGTGCTGCTATAAATATGTATGTACAAGTATCTTTTTAGTATAATGACTTCTTTTTTTCTAGGTAGATACCCAGGAGTGGAATTGCTGGATCAAATGGTAGATCTACATTTAATTCTTTAAGGAAACTTCACACTGCTTCCCACAGTGGTTGTACTAGTTTACATTCCCATCAGCAGTGTAAAAGTGTTCCGTTTTCACCACATCCATACCAGTATCTATTTTTTATTTATTTATTTTTTGTTTTGGCCATTCTTACAGGATATCAAATTGTGATATCACATTGTGGTCTTGATTTGCATTTTCCTGATCATTAGTGATGTTGAGCATTTTTTCATGTTTTTTTGGCCATTTGTATATCTTCTTTTGAAAATATACTATTCATGTCCTTGCCCACTTTTTGATGAGATTGTTTGTTTTTTTTCTTGTTGATTTGTTTGAGTTCCTTGTATAATCTGGATATTAGAGTTTTGTCAGAAGTATAGATTGCAAAGATTTTTTTCCACTCTGTGGGTTGTCTGTTTACTCTGGTGATTATTTCTTTTGCTGTGCAGAAGATTTGTAGTTTAGTTAAGTCTCATCCATTTATCTCTGTTTTTGTTGCATTTGCTTCTGGGTTTTCAGTCATGAAGTCTTTGCCTAAGCCAGTGTCTAGAAGGGTTTTTCCAATGCTATCTTTTAGAATTTTTATGATTCCAGGTCTCATATTTAAGTCTTTGATCCACCTTGAGTTGATTTTTGTATAAGGTGAGTGATGAGGATCCAGTATCATTATTCTACATGTGGCTTGCCAATTATCCCAGCACCATTTGTTGAAGAGTGTGTCCTTTCCCCACTTTATGTTTTTGTTTACTTTGTCAAAGATCAGTTGTATTTGGCTTAATTCTGGGTTCTCTATTCTGTTCCATTGGTCTATGTATTAGTCCATTCTCATGCAGCTGATAAAGACATACCTTAGACTAGGTAATTTATAAAGAAAAAGAGGTTTAATGAACTCACTGTTCCACATGGCTGGGGAGGCCTCACAATCATGGTGGGAGGTGAAAGGAATGTCTTACATGACAGCAGGCAAGAGAGAGAATGAGAACCAAGCAAAAGGGGAACCCCCTTATAAAACCATCAGATCTCATGAGGCTTATTCATGAGATCTCATCTTGGTTTGGATTTCATCATCAGATCTCATGAGACTTATTCATGAGATCTCATCTTGGTTTGGATTTCATCTTGATTCGGATCCATTGCTGGTGAGCTAGTGCAATGTTTTCAGGCCGTTGAAGAACCTTGTTTTGTCCTATTACCAGAATTGTTTTTCTGTTTTCTTCTTATTTTGGTAGATTATGTCAGAGGGAAGATATGGGACTCAAGGACTGCTGTTCAGATTCTTCTGTCCTTTCGTCCTACAGGGTGCTCCCTTGATGTGGTGATCTCCCCTTTCCCCTTGGGATGGGGCTTCCTGAGAGCCAAACTGCAGTGACTGTAATTTCTCTTCTGGATCTAGCTACCCAGCAGAGCTACCAGACTCAGGCTGGTACTGCTCTTTCATGCAGCTAATTTAGCACAAATCCTTATTGATACATTGGCTAACTCACATTGTTATTCTGGTAATAGCTTTATGTTGAAATAAAACATTTAAAAAAAGAAAGACAATGCACGTTCTCCTTGGATTTCCTTCAAAGTTCAGAAAAAGGATTGTGATAGGTTTCTTCTCACTATATAAAGAGCAAGAAAGCATTTGGATAAACCCAAATAGTCAAATCAGCTCTATGAGTAACAACATATACCAGTGTTTATGTAGAAAAAGTTAGCAATGATTATATCTAACAATATTTTAGTCCATAGAAATGCTTTACCCTCAGTGATTTAATTTTAACATCTCCTACTCTGAGAATGGTCTATTGAACTCAAGCTGGTTGACCTGTGAGTTCTTTCTAATGTTATATTCTTCCATGGACCTAGAAGATTCAGAGACTTATGGAAAGAGTCTGAATTAATGCATAGGTGGTATTTGTTGTTTAAGTTAAACTAGTACTTTTTAAAACTTTTATTTAAGGTTCAGGGGCACAGGTTTGTTATATATGTTAACTCATGTCATAGGGGTTTGTTGTACAGATTTTTTCATCACCCAGGTTTTAAGCCCAATACTCAATATTTTTTCTGATCTTCTCCCTTCTCCTACCCTCCATCCTCAAGTAAACCCCAGTGTGTGTTGTTTCCCTCTTTGCATCTATGAGTTCTCATCATTTAGCTCCCAATTTAAGGGGGAACATGCAGTATTTGGCTTTCTGTTCCTGCATTAGTTTACTTAGGATAATGGCCTTCAACTCCATCCATGTTCCTGAAAAGGACATGATTTCATTCTTTTATATGGCTGCATAGTATTCCATGGTATGTATGTACCACATTTTCTTTATCTAACCTGTCATTGATGAGCATTTGGGTTGATTCCATGTCTTTGCTGTTGTGAATAGTGCTGCAGTGAACATAAGTATGCATGTGTCTTTATGGTGGAATGATTTATATTCTTTTGGGTATATAACCATAATAGGATTGCTGGGTCAAACAGAAGTTCTGTTTTTAGCTCTTTGAGGAAGAGCTACAGTGCTTTCCACCATGGTAGAACTAATGATTGAACTTATACAACCTCACAAGCAGTGTGTAAGTGTTCCCTTTTCCCCAGAACCACACAACCATCTGTTATTTTTTGACTTTTTAATAATAGCCATTCTGACTGTTGTGAGATGGTATCCCATTGTGGTTTTGGTTTGCATTTCACTGATGATCAGCATTATTGAGACTTTTTCTCATATGCTTGTTAGTGGCATGTGCGTCTTCTTTTGAAAAGTATCTGTTCATGTTCTTTGCCCACTTTTTAATGGGGTTGTTTGTTGTTCTCTTGTAAATTTGCTTAAGTTCTTCATAAATGCTAGATATTAGACATCTGTCAGATGCATAGTTTGCAAAAATTTTCTCCCATTCTGTAGGTTGTCAGTTTCCTCTGTTGCTAGTTTCTTTTGCTGTGAAGAAGTTCTTAAGTTTAATTAGATCTCATTTGTCAAGTTTTGCTTTCACTGTGATCACTTTTGGCATCTTCTTCATGAAATCTTTGCCATTTCTTATGTCTAGGATATTATTGCCTATGTTGTCTTTCAGAGCTTTTATAGCTGGGGTTTTACATTTAGGTCTTTAATCTAGAGTTTATTTTTGTGTATGGTATAAGAGCCCCAGTTTCAGTCTTCTGCATATGGCTATCCAGTTATCCCAGAACAATTTATTGAATAGGGAGTTCTCTCTTCATTGCCTGTTTTTGTCAGCTTTGTTGAAGATCAGATGCTTGTAGGTGTGTGGCCTAATTTCTAGGCTCTCTATTCTGTTCCATTGGTCTATGTGTCTGTTTTTGTACCAGTACCATGCTGTTTTGGTTACTGTAGCCATGTAGTATAGTTGGAGGTGGGGTAACATGATGTATCCAGCTTTGTTCATTTTGCTTAGAACTGCCTTAGCTGTTTTTACCCTTTTTTGTTTTCATATAAAATTTTAAATAGCTTTTTTTAATTAGTATGTTTTAAGCCAACAATTTTTGGTATTTGGATGGGAGAAGG
Source organism: Cebus imitator (assembly GCF_001604975.1). Classification (NCBI taxonomy): domain Eukaryota; kingdom Metazoa; phylum Chordata; class Mammalia; order Primates; family Cebidae; genus Cebus; species Cebus imitator. Next base: position 1,193,572 of record NW_016107325.1, on the reverse strand, counting down.
ATGTAAATTTTATGATTTTTGTCTTTATGAGAATTCATAAATATGCAATTGTGATAATGTTAATATAACACTTTGACATTAAGGAAACACAATTTAATAATTATCTTTTAAAATGTATAAATATTTTCCTCCTTTTTGAAGGTTTCATTTTTAAAAGATCTTTAAATAGTTTGCTTCAAATGGTTGTTCTTAATTTTCAAAGAGTTTCAAATTTTGGCATTAAAAAATTAGCTATGATTCAGACACATATTTTGTTTGAATTATGTAATTCATTCATTTTTATTTATTTTTATTAAGCAATAAAAAACCAAAAATGAATCTGAACATGTTTGTGCACTTAATTGAAGTTAAAGGATTATAGATTAAAGAATGGTTCAGGAGTACTTGGTTCGGGCAACAGGAACAGACAAAGAAACCGAAACCAATAAGACTACCTGTCAAAATTAAGCAACTTTAAGTTCTAATCCACTAAGTTCTTCCTCAGTTAAATTAAAAAAACAAAATTAGGCAAAGTAATAAATTTTGACATTAAAACTTTCATTTAAAAATTCATAATTTAAAAATGTCAGAAAGAGTTAAATATCTTTTCTCATTTTCTCCTAAAATAACACACTCCTTGAAGTGAGGATTACTTTTTTAAAAAGCACCAACACCAAACGTCTGCTCTTTAGCTGATTTGCAACTGAGCAAAATAAGAAAAAACAGAAAAAAAAAAATTAAAACACCAACTTTGAACTGTTAATTCCATTAAAAATTGAAAATAAAAAAACTTTAGCCTCGCTGAAAACTTCTTGTGTATATACTGAAAAAATCAGCAAATACAAATATCCCAAATCGTAACAAGTTAAATAAATGAGAAATTAAAATGGCAAAATGTTAGGGAGGTCTATTCCAATAAAGGGAGCAGAATAAAACTGCAAATCAAAATTAGAAGAAACTGTAAAAATCACTGCACCAACTAAACAAACTGAATTCAACTCTTCATTTTTATACATTTTAAATCAAATAAGTGGTTAAGAACTCATTCAATCTAGAATGCAAACTATGTATGTTATTAAGTTACGATAACTTAAACCCAACTTTAACTGAACTCATACTTCATTCTATTTATATTTTCACTTGAGAAAGTAATTAATTAACCAACATAACTAGTTATGAGAGATGTTTGGTTAAGAGATGTGATTTTCCATTTCTTAAGCAGTTATTTTGTCATCTAAGAGACGCTGTGTGAAGTAGGTTAGTTTCTAAGGGAAGTCCTACTGATCCAACCCATCTTAGCTGTTGCTAAGAGTAAACTCAACAGAAACCAGGGAAGAGATCAAGAAGAGTGTGGACTATCAAGATGGCATTTAATTGTGCAGCTATTTTATGTTACCTTTAAAAAACTGCCATCAATAAGTTTAAAGCCAGACAATCAGGCACAGTTCCTAACAAAAAAACAGAGATGTAAGAATGCTATGTCCCTGAGGGATAAAGAGGTAGACCCTCTGTGTCTCAGTAGCCCTGTTAGTCTTGTTTACATGGCCACTGTTTTTGGCCATCTCCATTCTTTTGCTCAAAGATCATCATGGAGCAGATACTTTTCAAAGGTGGCACTATTCCCTACATAACTTTCTAAAATGTCAATCATCATTTCCCATCCCTGATATGATATACTTTCTAATTTCTTCAAAATCAAGTGAGGTGTATTTTATTTTGTTTATTTTGAGTAAGAATCTCACTCTGTTGCCCAAGCTGGAGTGCAGTGGCATGATCTCGGCTCACTGCAAGCCCTGCCTCCCAGGTTCAAAGGATCTTCCTACATTTGTATTTTCTTTTTTGTACTTTTTTGGAGAGATGAGGTTTTGCCATGTTGACCAGGCTGGACTCAAACTACTGGGCTCAAGTGATTCACCTGCCTCAGCTCCCCCAAATTGCTGGGACTATAGTTGTGAGGCACTATGCCCAGCCTAAAGTGAGTATTTTGAGTTTAAGAATACAACAAATTTAAGATGGGGACTTTTACTTTGCTTGCCTCATTATCTCTATTTTAGCAAAAATTAATATTACTGCTTTTGCCAATAAAGGATATTTTAAGGGTCAATAGCATGGGTTAAAATTATCTCAAAGAATAGCATTATTACATCTTTTGCTTTCTTGTAAGCAAATGAGATCTCAGTCCCTTCAAAAAGTTGGAAAATACCTTCAAATCCTTAAGGGGTTTGAATAATAGCTATAAGCAATGATGATGCTTAGCAAATATAATTTGATAGCTGTGTAAAGACATCATCATATGTAACTATGCTTCAAAAAGAACAATGAAAGAAACAAACATTTATGAGTCAGCTTCCATCAACATATGATAAAATGAAAAGGCAGCTGTGAACTAAAGAGACTATGGGGAGGGGTTAGAGATAAGAAGTAATATAGAAAATGGGGGCCAAGGCCAGTGGAGGAGTTAATGAGAAATAGATATGAGAGTTACGGCAAAACACAGTAAAGAACTGAAAGGTGTTACCAGGCCAAGCATGGCGGCTCATGCCTGTAATCCCAGCACTTTAGGAGGCCGAGATGGGAGGATCACTTGAGGCCAGGAGTTCAAGACCAGTCTGGTCAACATAGCAAGACCCCATCTCTAAAAAACAAATGATAATAATAATTTTTTAAAAAGTTAACAGCACCAACTGGAAAATGGTATAGAAAATATAACCCAGTTTATAAAGAAAAAAAATAAGTCACACAAACAGTGATCTATATGTTTTGTGGCAGCAGCCATTAGCACTGTTAGATGCTTAGAACACATATTCACCAAGATAGATAGTAATCCTGATGTTGACCACACGATGTAGTGGTTAGAAGTGTGTTCTCTAGTGCCAGACTGTCACGATCCAAATCCCAACTTAGACACATTGCTGTGTTACATAGACATGTCATCTACTTGCCCTATACCTGCAAAATGGAGACAATATTACCATCCACTTCTGAGGGGTTTCATGTGGATTAAATGACTTCTTACATACTAATATATGTCAAGTGCTTAAAATAGTGTTATTTGTGTGTGTGTCTTATTAGACATTTAGAGACAGAGATACTAATATTTATTGAGATGGTTTGATGTTTGTCCGCTCCAAATCTCATGTTGAAATGTAATTCCCAGTGTTGAAGGTGGGGCCTGGTTGCAGGTGTTTAGGTCACAGGGTTGGATGCCTTATGAATGGCTTAAAGCTGTCCTCACCAAAATGGGTGAATTCTTGCTCTGAGTTCACGTAGGATCTGGTTGCTTAAAAGACTGTGCCACCTCCCTCTCTCTGTTTTGTTCCCCCTCTTGCCATGTGATGTGCTGGCTTCTCCTTCGCCTTCTGCCATGATTGTAATCTTCCTAAGGCCCTCACCAGAAGCAGATGCCAGTACTATGCTTCCTGTACAGTCTGCAGAATCGTGAGCCAAAATAAAACCTCATTTATTTATAAATTACCCACCCTCCTTTTTTCCTTTATAACAGTGTAAAAATAGCTTAATACATTTGTGAGGAACATTGTATTATTAATCACTCAGCCATCCAATTAATCCACAACTATTTACTGAACACCCGTAATGTATTCAAGGTTTATAGATATTTCAAGGTGGTGAAAGGACCACCTAAGAATTGGAAATCAGGCTTTTGGTTAGCTAATACAGCAAATATAACTTGAATAAAATATTTGAAGTGATTCAAATGCAAATAAAATATTTGAAGTTAATAGTGAAGTGATGTGAAAATTCAAGAGGCTCTACCTGAAAAATGTATTTGTTCATTTAAAGATCATGTTTTATTATACTAAGCTAGTTCTTGTTGACCCTAACGTGACAAATGTTTAACTATAATCATGGCATTAGATGCGTAGACTCATGTTGACCTCCTGTGTAGCCCTAACAACCACTTTTTTCCCTCTAAATAAAAGCAGCTTTGAGTTTGTGATGCCCTTTTTAGGGTTTATTTGCTGATCCCATTATAAACTTTGCTATTCCAGATCATACCTTGTCATTTTTAATTTTCATCAAGAAAAAATGTTAGTATATGTTTGTGAGCTTCAATGTAAATTATTCTTTTTGAAAAAAAATTCTGAAATAAGTAAAATAAAGAGTCTGTATTCTTGAATAACCTTTACAGAATTACAAATAAAATAGCCACTCCTCCTTCTTGGCCTACAGTTTGACAAAGTAGTAGATACAGTTAATTGCCTATAAATTTTTAATACAGTTATATAGTCATAAACCATTTTAATACAGATTCCAAAATGTCTAAATTTGAAGCATTATAAGATGCTCAAGAATAGAAAAATTAATTTGGGGAAGATATATAAATAAGTATTTTAATAAAATTTACAATGTTTTGAGCACTGTGCCATCTGCCCCTTCCCCCCCACAGTTTATTTATTCATATTCTTTTTTTTTTAAATATTTTAAGTTCTGGGATACATGTGCAGAACGTGCAGGTTTATTACATAGATATACATGTGCCATGGTGGTTTGCTGCACCCATCAACCTGTCATTTATGTTAGGTATTTCTCCTAATGCTCTCCCTCCCCTATCCACCCAGCTCCTGACAGATCCCGGTGTGGGTTGTTCCCCAACTGTGTCCATGTGTTCTCATTGTTCAGCTCCCACTGATGAGTGAGAACATATGGTATTTCTTTTTTTTTGTTCCTGTGTTAGTTTGCTGAGAATGGTGATTTCTAGCTTCATAGATGTCCCTGCAAAGGACATGAACTCATCCTTTTTATGGCTGTGTAGTATTCTATGGTGTATATGTGTCACATTTTCTTTATCTAGTCTATCATTGATGTGCATTTGGGTTGGTTCCAAGTCTTTGCTATTGTGAATAGTGCTGCAATAAACATACGTGTGCATGTGTCTTTATAGTAGAATGATGTGTAATCCTTGCTAAGTCAAATGGTATTTCTGGTTATAGATCCTTGAGGAATTGGCACACTGTCTTCCACAATGGTTGAACTAATTTACACTTCCACCAATAGTGTAAAAGCATTCCTATTTCTCCACATCCTCTCGAGCATCTGTTGTTTCCTGACTTTTTAGTGATCACCATTCTAACTGTCATGAGATGGTATCTTATTGTGGTTTTGATTTGCATTTCTCTAATGACCAGTGATGATGAGCTTTTTTTTTCATATGTTTGTTGGCTGAATAAATGTCTTCTATTGAGAAGTGTCTGTTTGTATTCTCTGCCCACTTTTTGATGGGGTTGTTTTTTTCTTGCAAATCTGTTTAAGTTCTTTGTAGATTCTGGATATTGGCCCTTTGTCAGATGGACAGATTGCAAAAACTTTCTCCCATTCTGTAGGTTGCCTTTTCACTTTGATAATAGTTTCTTTTGCTGTGAAGAAGCTCTTTATTTAATTAGGTCCCATTTGTCAATTTTGGCTTTTGTTGTCATTGCTTTAGGTGTTTTAGTCATGAAGTCTTTGCCCACGCCTATGTCCTGAATGGTACTGCCTAGGTTTTCTTCTAGGGTTCTAGGGTTTTTATGAGGGCCTCTAAAGCCATTGTAAAGATTTTGGTCTTTACGCAATGTGTTCTGTAAAGACGCTGGAGGCTTCTAACAAGAGAAATGTTATGATTAAACTCAGGTTTTTATTGTTGCTCTGGTGGCTGGGTGGAAACAAACAGTAGGAGGGCAACAGTAAAAGCAGTGAGAACAGTTAAGTAGCTCTTTCTTCAAGGGTGAAATACCAGTGGTCTGAACTAGGATGATGTCAGTGGAGGGAGATAAGAGAAAAATAGTTAGATTACAGAATAAAAGGATTTGTTGATATGCTGGACATTTTAAAGAGAATAGAAAAAAATATCAAAAGAGATTCTTATGTTTTAGCCTCAGTACCTCAAAAAACAAGATTAAGTGACTTTGAAAATTGCATTTATTTTGGCTCTGTAGTAAACGTACTAAAGATTAAATAAAGATAACCAAGTGAATCTCTAGAAAAAGAGAACCAGAAAAAAAAATCTTTAAATAAATTTTTGATGTTCCGATATCACAGTGTAACTATTCTGTCAGTATGAGAACTGATAACTTGACAAGTTACACAAAGGATGGTAAGCATCCAGGACACATAGGTCATCAGGAGGCATTCCTGGATCTATTATCTAAGAAGCAATCTACTGAATTATCTCCACTTAAAGGTGTAAGCATGAAATATTGTTGAATTTCCCCTCCACACTAGTTAAGTATTCTGGAAGGAAACTATCATTTTCTTGGTTCTTTTTCCTCCCACATATTCAAAGTCCAACCTAGACCAGTCTAAAATTCCCATCTCATATCTGGATCAAAGGTTTCACCTCTCTCATTGCCTGCCTGGCTTCAGGCAATGGTTTGTGAATGTGTGTTCCACCAGTAATTTGCTCTTTCATCGCTGGGTACTACCAAGACAATGGATGGAAGCCTGTCTCCTTCTAAGCATCTTTTAACCCAAACGGAAATTTCTATACTCTTTCTATACCTTAGCCATTTGTATATCTGCATTGCTACTTCTTTTCAGTCCTCTATTCTCTTGCTCAGGTAGGCTCAGAGCAGATTAACATGTCCACTAACCAAGTAGATGTCTGACTTAGGGATTGAGAAACCAGCACTGCAGATGCCTCAATCTCTAGCAAGCTTGTCCAACCTGCCTTATTTTGTTGTTGCTGTTGTTATTGTTGTTCTATTTTATGCTTTTAGCTTCTGAAGCTGTGGTCTTTAGTTTCTGTCTCTGGGGATAAGCAGAAAAGAAGGATGAGGAAGGAGTTTTACTGACCCAACCAGAAACTAAGAACCCATTGCTGTATTCTCAACCTTGGACACCTGAGGATGATGATTCTCTTGGACCCTCCTTCTCCAGCTTAAACCTATGGGGATCATAATATTCTTGATGACCCAGATGACTCCTTGATGCTTCCTCTATCTAGCCTGGGATGGTGTCGAGGTACTGAGTAGTGGATAGAGAGATCAAAATTAGCCCACAGGTCTCTTAATAATAAACCCTGAGAGAATGGTCTGGCTCTTACTGTTGTCAGCTCCCTTCAGACCGTTTGTCCTCAGCTCTAGACCCAAGTCAGCAGTTTAAGGTGTCAACTGAAATAACAGAGAGAGCTGCTGTAAAAGAAAATGACATTTACTTCGCAATAGGGCATTGCAAGGGGAATACATGTGCCATAGTAAACTATATGCATCATCAGGGAGGTAAAGGAAGACAGGGTTTTTAAAGAAAGAATAAGGAAAATTACGTAATTGGTTTGAGGTAATTATCTTTGGCTACAAGGATCTATAGCAACGGTGATGCCAAGGTTGGACATGCAGTTGCTGGGCAGTTGTCCTCAAAAAGTATTTATTGGGTAAATACTTCTTTTTGTTTAAGGCCTTTGTACAAGATTGCAGTTTTTCTAGTTTTCTATGGTTGTTTTTGTTATCAGGTGTTTATGTATGAGAGCCATTCTCTTCAAGGCCTTCCCTGGCTCTATTTGTTAGGTGTTCTTTCTTTGTTAACACAAATGAATCCATTTTGATCCTGACAACTTTCACAAAGACAAGAAAAATCTCACTTATATCCAGCTACGCATGCTTAAATTTTCTGAAACCTTCCCAAACAGTGTTATTAAAATACAGCTACTCCAAAAGTAGGTGGACAACTAACCAATTTAGATAGAGCCGCTGCAGAAACTGACTCATTGAAAGTAATGTTGAAATCTGCTATCAATACTCTTTGATCACATGCTCACATACACACACACATCCACCATGCTCAGACAATTAATGTTCAAGGCTGTGACAGAATGAACAGTTCTATTCCTCAGAACTGAGTCCAGAGAAGAAAATCAAAAATAGAAGATGTGAAAATGTTTGCCAACTGATGAACTCTTGACACTACTGATTGGGTAAAACATGGTTACTCATTATCAGAATTTAAAAGGGGTTCCTTTAGTTAGCATGCAGCCAGGATCAGAGCTACAAGGAGTATAATCAGATGTATATTTATGAGCTGTTTCTAGTGAACTTGTTCCCTTTCTACACATTACACTTAAAAAGTATTTTCTTATTGAGGTAATTTTTCTAATTACCCTTTTATTCTGATCGGTCACTCTCACTGTGATTCCGATTGATCCATTCTCTATTACCTGCTAGGAGCCTATTCTTAGGCAAATGAAGCATCTTCAGAAGTTGATTAGAGAAATTATTTAGAAAAGAGTTCCAAAATGCTGAGGCAGAAGCGATTGGTCTTTTCTCCTCTCCGTGTAGCTAATTGTACGCTCATCCTGAGTAAGTAAAAAAGGAGACTTTCTAAAAATTGTTTTGTTTAGTTTGAAGGGGTAGTTCCTAATAGCAGTGTTTCCTAGAAATGATGGTCCCCCAAGTAGCCATTGTTTAACATGACACATTTTAACTGGCAAACAATCACACATGCCAAATACTTCTCCAGAAAAGTCTGATCATGTATCTAAAATAATTAGATTTTGTTCAGTAATAAAACTCAATCAGATGAATTCTGTGTGAACTACTTTTATTCCCACGTTGAGAAATGTGTGTCATATCCTCTGTAAATTTGCATATTTTTCCATAAACCTAAAACCAATCAATTTTGAAGAGTTATGATAATATAAAGAATCTGAGGCAATTACAGCCTTTTAAACAGGGATTCTAAATGCATTTCACTGCTGGTATTCATGTAGTAAAATAGTTAAAACTTCTTTAACCCTTTTCGTGACATCTCAATTAAGCTGTAATGATTGAGACTTGGGACATTTCTTAGGATTAATGACTGGCTACGAAAGTGGATGGCCTGAGGTGAAGCCAAGGGCCATTAATTCCCTCTGGTCATTAATCCCCCAGGAAATTTCCTAGTCTGGTTTGATGTTAGCATTACAGGCTGCAAATATATTGTTGGGTTTCCTGTTTGGTTTTAAAATGGTTTATTAAGATGTCATATTTTAATTTGTGCCCTGTATACCCAACATTTCCAAATTTCTATTCCCCGTTTCTCATCTCACATTGTTGATTGCAACATAATAAAAATTGATTCCTTGGTCATATCTCACGTTTCCTTTAAATAGTCAAAACTTGTTAAAGTTGTTTCCAATACGGAAGCCTCAAATGGCCATTTGTCTTTGTGGTGTTATTTTTTAGTGAAAATTTTGGCCTTGACAGTGGGTGGTATTTTATTCAGTTATATGTGTGCTGTGTTCTACTTGGTATTGCCCAAGTTCATAAAAAGGGTTAAAATCCACCCTTAATTTTGCCTGATATCCAGTGTATATAAATCTGCCCCTAATTTCCAAATAGGGGCTTGACACAGTGGCTCGTGCCTGTAATCACAGCACTTTGGGAGGCTGAGGTTGGTGGATCACTTGAGACCAATAGTTCAAGACCAGCCTGGCCAACATGGCAAAACCCCATCTATACTAAAAATACAAAAATTAGCCAAGCATGGTGGCACATGCCTGTAATACCAGCTACTTTGCTGGCTGAGGCACGAGAATTGCTTGAATCTGGGAGGCAAAGGTTGCAGTGAGGTGAGATCACACCACTGCACTCCAACCTGGGCAACAGAGTGAGACTCTGCCTCAAAAAAAA
>NW_016107325.1:1142436-1183976 GCF_001604975.1 Cebus imitator | reverse complement strand
AAAGAAAGAAAGAAAAGAAAAAGAAAAAAACCTCCAAATACGATATTTAAATTTTTAGCTTTTGTTAGAAAATAATCAACACTCAGTCATAAAAATCAAATTTTTGGGAATTACCTGAAATTTGTATGGCCTCCATCCCTCTAGACATTCAGCTTTAAATTAATTCACCACTTTTTTAAAAAGTTTGAAATATAACTGTTTTTGTGGAAATCTGCTTGGGAGTTATATCTGTATTAAATATGAAAAAAGTCTTTTTTTTAGAAAATCTAACAGAACTTACTGTTTTTACCACAAATATTTTGTTAGATATTGCTTATTGTATCAAAGTGTCCTCTTACGAAGTACAGGAGAGATATTTCTTAGAAATAGCTGGGATTAAACTAAGAATTTGATCCTATTTTACCCTTGAACACTATCAATCTTGCAACTGATGTTATTTCACTTCTTTGCTCAGAAGCCCAAAGTCAAGTTTGCAAGCCATCTCTGGCAAAGTTCTTAGAGGCAATATTTAGAATATAATCTTTACTTTTGAATTTGTTTCTCTCTCTTCTACCCTAATTTACCTTCCTCATTTATTCACCATCAAGTTCAGAATATGTATCTTTATTAACTCCTGCTATTGTGTTTGGAATGAGGTGGGATATAATTAACTAGTTAATCAATCAATTATTAGCTACATTGAGCGCCTTGTTTTTCCTTCCTCCTTGGTCCAACATTCGCTTCTATTTATCCCTCACATCCGGTTATATCTTCTTGTGACATGATTTCCACTGGTCCATCTGCTTCAGGCTGCCTGTCAGGACAAATCAGATGAAAGTCACAATCCCACAATACCTGAAACTAGAAGTCCCAAAGGTCTTTCCCAATTTGGTTAGCAACATTGTTATATATTCTTGTCCCTTACCCTAAATTATACTTAACCTCTGAAAGATAGTTTTAGAAATTAAAAGTTGCTTCTGTTTCTCCAAATAAACCTCTGTTATATTTTCAGTCTTAACACACTGGGGTCAGTTGGAGAGAAATAGGGGAGGGATGGTGGGGGGTGGGGAGTTGGGGAGAGATAGCAAGGGGAAAGATGCCAGATGTAGGTGATGGGGAGGAAGGCAGCAAATCACACTGCCACGTGTGTACCTATGCAACAATCTTGCATGTTCTTCACATGTACCCCAAAACCTAAAATGCAATAAAATAAATAAATGAAAAAAAAAAAGAATATCTACCTTATATGGTAAATTTCCAAAGCCTCTACCTGATAACATACAACATATCAAGAGTAAATAGTTGCTTAAGTTTTACCTTTGTTAAAACTTCAATGGAAAGTGACTCAATGAAAATAAAATACCACAGTAAAAACAAGTTAAGACTACTAGATCTCCCCCAGCACAATGACTCCTTCAGGGGTTATAGGTAGACTCAGCCTTGGCAAAATAACATTAATATGTAAAGGGTAAAAAAAGATTACCTGCCCCTCTATCTGTCTGACTGTACTTATCTTTCCCTATCTTTACATTTGATGATCGCCATGAAATCCTTGAGTCAACTGAAGGTCTGTATAGGAAGCATAACGTGGGCTTATTGATCTGAGCTGCGAAATGACAACACAGGTCCGTATTCTGTCCTCAGATCAATGCCGCATGTGTGTGTGTTCCTGAAGCACATGGTATATGCTGTGTCTGTCTGGCAGAAACATTTGTGCTTAAAATACAGCCTGACAGTTCCCTGCCATCTTGCAAAACAGTGTAGCTTATTTAGAACAAATCTGTTATGACTGACCACAGAAAGATGCATGTGTGTTTCTGAGCCTCTCCCTATGAATAGGCAAAAGGACCATCTGGGCACGTGGCATTTACACATCTTTGAGCAAAGTTAGCATTCCGCCTCCCAGTAAAATCCATCTCTCAGGGACTCTGTGGGTTTGTGATGCTTCCTACAGAATGGAGGAGGAAAACAAATGCACTTCAGTAAAACAGGAGTATCTTTTTTTTCATCTGTCATAGCCACAGTTTGATAGTATCTGTATTTCATTTTCACTTCAGAATATCACAAGAGAGAGAAATGGCAGGAAGCAAGTTGCTTCCACATGGTTGTGAAAAGGAGTTGTTATATTTGGTTGCTCTCTGTGGCACATCTCTGTGAAATTAAAAAAAAAAAAAAAAAAAAAAAAAAAAACTAGCTACCATCCTGGTGGCAGAAAAAAAGTAAGGCCCTTATCTTTTCCTAAGAAGAATTATTTGGTATAATAATAGAATGATCATAATGGCATTCCCTTTTTGTCTATCTTTATTTAAAAACTGATATGATTTATGCTTCAAACAAAATACATACCCTGATGTGTTTATCTTAAAATATGCATTTTAACAGGCAATCTAAAATACTCAGAGAAAACATGAATTAAGATGGATTTAATTATTCTGTAATTGAAAGTTATTAATAAAAAATTTGGTTAGTCATAAAGTGATGTTTTTTAAGGAAATTCACCAGAATTTATACAGCCAAACAGTTTACTGTCTGCTGCTAAAAATGACCATTTTTCTTATTCAGAATATTTTTTATTTCCTATTTGTAAACTAGCTTTTATGACATATGGCTTATTATTTTCACTATTCTTGATGGAAACATGTCTTTCATCCTTAAATAATAAATTTATTTTTAAAAAGAGTCAAACTTAGGCAAGTATTGTTAATAGGAAAGCAATCAACTGAGAGCTAATCTTTTTGGTTGAAGGGGATACGTGACTATAAAACAATAAAGATGATGTGAAATGTCTTTCAACTCTAAAATTCTACATGACATCCTTCTCTGACATCTTTTGCAATGTGTAATTGCAGGGGGCATCTCCAAAAGAAGGGTATCAAAATGTTTGGGAGCAATAGCAACATTGTTAAATTTCATGAGCAACTTCATGAGGGCACCATTTTGAGAGACAATGATGTGTTGTCCCTTACTCTGGACAAAAATTGTCAGTCACATATTTTACTTAAGCTTTAACTGTTTCCCTTCTATCAAGCGAAATACTGAATGGGCTAAAGTGTTGCCAAATCTTACATCTTTTAATTCAACTTCCTCTTCCTCTCCCTCTTCCTCTTTGTTTCTATAGTCCCTGCAATGCTCTAGGTCAGGGGTTGGAAATTTGGGGGAATCAGACAGAGAATATTTTAGGTTTTGTGAACCACAAGGCAAAATTGAAGGTATAATGCATATACTTACTTAACAAGATAGAAAACCCCTCTCCCTCCTGCCCTGTTTGCCTGGGGAGGACATTCTGGGAAGCAGGGACACTTTGCAGCCAGCTGCTGTCTAAAGAACTTTCTCAGGGCAAGGATGGACTAGGCCAATAGGGAGGGGCCCTGCGGGCAGTGGAGTACGTGGCAGCCGTATTCGGTTTCACTGTCTGCCCCAGTGACACCTAGATGTAGCATGGCCATTTCAACTTGTGCGGCTGCTCAGAGGTGAGGTGATTCACTAGACTGGTATTCTATCATTTGGTGCCCACCAGTTGCCAACAGGGGAGTCCCCAACATGGAGTTGGCAACATGTACTGACCCTGGCCAGGGCATGGGGAGCCTAAGAAGCAGTTTCTGGGTGTGGAGGGTGAATGAGGAAGGAACTCCTTGGCCTCCTATCTCCCTCTGGCCCAGTGGTCTCCATGGCTTGTGGCACTAGCTCACTGGAGTAGTGGCCACAGACAGTATAAAACCAGCAGCCAGCTAGATTTGGCCATCTCATGATTTAGCACCCTATAATGTAGTTGTCACTTGTCAAGAAAGTTGGTATCTCTCCTTTAACATCTGTTTTACAATCTCCTTTACTATTCTAAGAAGAGGTCATATCTCTGAGCAATAGTTGTTTCTGCAGCAAATAGATACAGGCATAAAAAGATCTTGCCACCAACCTCAGGAATCTGTCTGGGGTTTTAGTTGCTATTTCTTCCAATAAATTATTTTTAGGCCTATCATAAATTCTTCCTTTAGCAGTTCCTCATGTTCTTCCTCAATTCAGCACAAAAATTAAAAGCTCCCAACCCAATTCCTTTGGCGTCTAAGTGGCTTAGATTCCTAACAAAGTCCAAGCGTTCCTTCTCTTAGAGGCTAAATTGCACTGTGTTTTAGAGCAAGGATCAGCCACCTACAGCTTGTGGGCCCAGACCGGAGCCCCTCATCCCATTTTTGTATGGTTCATAAGCTAAGAATGATTTTTACATTTGTAAATGGTTAGAGAGAAAAAAATCAAAAAAGAATACTATTTTGTGACACATGAAAATTATATGAAATTCAAATTATGGTGTCCATAAATAAAGTTTTATTGGAACACAGCCATGCTCATTCATTTACATATTGTCTATGGCTATGTTGTGCTAAATGGCAGAGTTGAGTAATTGTGACAGAGACCGTATGGCCTGCAAAGCCTGAAATATTTACTATTTGGCCCTTTACAGAAAAAAAAAAAAAAATTGCTGACCTCTAGTGTAGAGTATGGTCTCTAAAATCAGACTGTGTTCAAATCTCTCCTCCCCATTTTTAGTAGTTGCATCCTCTTGGATAATTTATTTAACTTCTCCTTGCATCAAGTTTCTTAATTTATAAAACAGAGATAAGATAATATCTACTTTATACACTGATGGGAAGAATAAATGTATTCTTCTATGTAAGCAACTCATACCAGGGCCTGGCGCATGGTAAGCATTTAATACATGTAAGCTACTTGTGTTTTTCTGAAATTGGATTTTGTTTGTACAAAATGCATAATAATGAAATCAATATGGTCTTTCCACCTGTAAGAAGTAATCCAATGGCAAAGATTTTGAATTTTCACAGAGTGCTTTGGTATTTTATACGTGAGTAAGAAATTCTGAGTTGGCACTATATGTTGTGTACAGGAACACGGAATACATCATGACTCCTATCAGCTGTCAGTCTACTGAAGGAACAAACCTCAAACACATGAAACAGAAGCATCCTTAAAAAGATTACTTTCTCTACCAAAGAAATTAGAATACATACATTTTTTCTATTTCAGTAGCAACTCCGTGTATTGAGTTATCTTGAAAGTCTCTATCTATTGAGCCTGATAAGAGGGCTGAGCTGTAATTCATCTTTAGGACCTGCTATTCTTTCCCTTATCAACATGCTTGCCACCTATAACCTAATGTTCATTAGTCCCACCCATGGGGTAGAATAATGGCTGAATAATGAATTGTAAATTAGCTTTTTGTTCTTCTCACTGACATCAGTGATTATAAATAGACTTGAAATTTCCCAAGGCATTTTAAATGGAAAACATTGTTAGTACATAAATTGTAAAACTCTTAATCAAGGAAACCTGTTATAAACATGAAGTTAACAATTACAGACTTTCCCAATAAGAGAAACATGACCATTTCATTAATTCGACAACTATTTACCGCATACTACATAGTACCCAGAGTTATGAATAAACCAGATAGCCAACATTCCCCTGAAACTGGAACTCTTGGCATTCCAGAAGGGTACTAAATGATTCTGACTTACCTCCCTCAAAGCTTCTTTCTTTCATTCCATCCTGCCAAGAATTGCAGACTAACTTCCCACTTTTGTCAACCCATTTTGCTCTTCAAAAAGCTTTGTCTCTCATTGTACATCACATCAAGTGCAAACTCCTTAGCGTGGCATTTAGAGCCTTCCATGACCTGACCCAAGTCTATCTTTCTGTTTTCTCTTGTAACTGCATTTCCACACTCTCATTCTTAAACTCTCTGCTTCTGTCAACCTCACCTACTTTGTGTCTTTTGCTTCTCTACCTCTGAGTCATAAAAATGATTACTTCAAAAGCACTTGGGAGGCCGAGGTGGGTGGATCATCTGAGGTCAGGAGTTAAAGACCAGCCTGGCCAACCTGGTGAAACTCCACCTCTACTAAAAATACAAAAATTAGCTGTGCGGTGGTGGCACATGCCTGTAATCTCAGCCACTCGGGGGGGCTGAGGCAGGAGAAGCTGTTCAACTGGGGAGGCAGAGGTTACAGTGTGTCAGGATCACGTATTGCACTCCAGCCTGGGTGGCAAGAGTGTGAAACTCCATCTCAAAAAAAAAAAGGAAATGAAATGAACATTGGCTGGTGTTCATGGAAAATTCAATTTTAAATTTTGACTACATGAGCAAAGTACAAATTGGATTTTATACTTTCCCTTAGCTATATTTTTGTCCCCTCTCCAGAATGATGCTTGACTCTTTAACCACAATATCACAAGATGGAGTCTTAGTCAAATGCTTCACACTGACTCCCGTAACTGTTCCTGCCATATCAAAAATACGTTTTTCTTCCTTTGCTTAATTTAAAAGTCATTGTTGTGATAGGCCGGTCTTTTTAAAATTTCAAATTCTCATGGTGTTAAAGTGGTTCAAATTTACTGGAAGATTTCAAAAACCAGATTCTGCCAGACTGGAAGTTTCATGAGGACAAAGGCATGTGACAACCTTGTCAGGGGTTATATCTCCAATAGAGAGTTATTCACAAACATTTTTATTAAATTAATACATCCTACCTTCTTTCTTAAAGATTTTAATATTCTTCATCTCTGAGAGGTCTGAGAAAAAAAATTAAAATTGAAAAAAGCTTTTAATACTCTTCTCAATTTTTATTAATCAAAGATTTATTTAATACCTCTTTTGCATCATTCAGATACTGTGCTAATCTACAATAATGTAAAGATAAAAAACACTGAAAGAATTAACACAATATATTTTTCTAAAGCTAAAAGGAGTATAAACATTTCCCCACTTTCAATAGAATTTTATTTGAACCTTCATAATAATGCTAAACAGAGCCCTTTGCACAGTATTTTTAAATATATGTGAATTATTCCACCCATAACACCGTAAATATTGGGAGGTCAGGGACCAATCTGTTTCCTCTTTGAATTACCTACAATTTTTGGACAGTACTTTGTATGTAGTCAATACTAAATAAAAGTTGTTCTGCTGAACTGAACAATTTAGGCAATAAAAAACCATTAACAGATGAACAGCCCTTACATTATAAATGCATAATGCCACTTAGCAAACTTCACACTTGATAGTCACATATACAAGTTCAGCTTTGGTTTGTGATTTAAGTTTTCTATTCTGTTTTTGTTGTTATTTTACTTAAAGAGTGAAAACTGCCTTCAAAACCCAAGATCCCATGCCTGGGTTAGTCTTGCCAGTGAACAAACCCTTATCCACAATACGCAACCTATAATTCTCCATTACTACAGCCCTAACCTGTACTTTATTGGAAGCTAATTCCAGAGAGCAATGTTCATGTCTCACTCTTCACCATTTTGGTTACAGCTTATCTTTTTTCTAATTCATTCACCAAGTAATGATTTATAGAACAGACCTTAACTCAGTCATATTGATCTGCCTCTTGTGGTTATTGTGATGGAGTCAAATTTTACTGCATTTTCAAGATTAAGATTCTATGTAGCCCTATCAAGTTTTCAAGTAATACTTTCACTGGCTTTTGATTCAGTGTAATTTTCTTTTTTTACAGCAATGTTCTTACATGTTTAAAAGAGAAGTAGAATGTCTAGGGAGCGACATTTTAAGTAAATGAAGGCCCTTATTAGAAATAAAAACTGTTGTGTCAGTCTAAGTTGATACATGGGTTGCACTTCTGGATGTGATCATAATTCGTTTTTTAAAAAGAATGATTTTATATTCGTGTGTCCTGGCATTTAAAAGCAGGTTAGGTGGTAGATAATGAATTTGCATATAAACAAAAAATTAACACAGAGCTAAGCTTGTTTTATTATTATTTTATTTTAATGAACTATAATAAACTTTTAATTTGGGAAAAATACCTCTGTAAATTGTCAGCCTCCGAACCAAGTCTCTACACTGCCAGTTATGTCTAACGAAGAGTAACCTCATGCTGTCCTAAAGTAGTGGACATTTTTAGAGGAAAATCTTTCTCATTTTTGAATTGCTTCACTTAAAAATATCTTTATATGTCTCGTCTGTTTAGTCTCCAACTTGTCCCTCCTCTTTTCAAAGGTTATCCTGTTCACCTGTGTTCTTACTCTCATTCCCTTTTGTCAGTTTCTCCCCTTTCAATTTTCTTATCTCTGTCCTGTCATCAAGCTCTCCTTATCTAGGGAAATGCTTATTTTGCTAATAGATTTATGTACAGATTTTGTAATCCAACAAATTCTCTCATAATTTACTGTCTCTCATAGACAAGTTCTGTTTCTTAACTTCCTTCTATTGCCAGATTCTAAAATAAACTTGTATAACTGCCCCCATTTTTATCTACCTATTATCCTTCTAATCCTATGCATACTCACCAAATTTTTATTATGCTCCTAAAATTGCACTCTTGAAGAGTTGGTCTTGGTGATCTACTAGTGATCAAATTAAAATCACTTACCAGGCTTTGTCATCCTCCGTCTTTCTGGAATTTCTAGAAAACTTGATTATAACCAATATCTCCTTTTTGAAATATTTTTCTGTATCTGATTGCAATTTTCTATATTTACAATGGCTTCGCCTCTTGTCAACATTCACTAGAAGCCAAGTATCTTCAACCTTTTGCTATAGGCTCATTTTTCTTGCTTATGGTTTGCAACTATTCTTTCATACCTTTATTATGTATATTCTGTTAATGTAAAAAATGAGCCATTAAGAAAGAAACTAATAAGTGTGAGTTTCTCCTTTAACTGCTAAATCAAGGAAAGAGCTTTCTGGAGTTTCTATAATAACTGTCTTCCTTGACCACGAGAGCAATGGGGAATAAAGAAGCTTTCATGTTTCTGGATCACAAAGAAGAGATTTTTGAGAGGGAAAAACAAATGGATCAGGATCTGACCAGAAGTAAGTTGAAGCATCTCAAATCAGAAGAGGGTGGCACAGCCCACTCTCTGATTCCAGGCAGCATCCATCCCTGGCCCACCCTGGGTAGATAGCATGATATTTAGGAGGGCAACTCTGAGTATATTTATGTTGTCGGTACCAGGGCTCAAAAGCAGCATCACATACTAAAAGAAGCAACCCTAAAAATACAGACCCTCAAACTAAGAGCCTGGTCTTCCCCAAGGTTTCCAGCCCAAAATAAGCTCAGGTTTCTTTTATAATTCTGTTGAAGGAAGAGAGAGGTTGGGAACCAACAATAATAACCGAAGTTGAGTTTTCTGCCAGTCACAACATTTTCACAGGTAAGAAATGGGTAAAGATTAAATTTCATTTAGAGAGATACATATGTTGAATCTTAGGGCAATGTTAATACTCCATATTTATATCATCTGCTTTGATCTTTCTTCTGAATTTCAGTTATGGCTGCAGAATCTATATGTTTATCTTCTATATTCTGACCTCTAAATCAATTTATCTAACAATTGGGATAAAACCCTGCAAAGAACATGCTTATGACAATGTCTTTCTTTCAGATTATTTTCATGAGATAAATTCCCAGAAGTACGCCCACTTCTGTTCAGGATCAGAGTCAGAAAGTCGACAAGAATTCAATAGGGTACTTGCTGAGACAACTGGAACTGTTTATAGTATATGAAAAACTAAAATGAATATAAAAGCAGCCTTTAGAATAGAAATATATTATGTTGCTCTCTCCTCTGTTTTCATAGTTATACTCTCTCAAAGACATCAGCCATCTATTTGCCCTACTAAAGAGATCTCAAAAGGTTTTCTCACCTATTGACCCTTTCAGGGAGCTGGGAGACGTATTTCATGCATTGTAGAATGGTCAGCAGCATCTCCAGTCTCTCTCTACCAGCTAGATGCCAGTAGGGAAACATCTCTCTTCCTATTATAACAGTCTAAAATATATCCAGACATTGCCAAATGTCCCTTGGGAGGAGAACCACTATACTATGTTAGGTTACAAGTTTCTTTAAATTGACCGTTTTGACGCAAAGGATATTTTGGAACAGGTATTTTATTTAGTATCTTTTGATATATGGCATTTTGATGCAGCTTGAAAAGCTCAATCATAAAACTTAAATTTTAAAAAACATGAAGTTTTACTGATATCAAATATTTTTATATCCTAGAACCTCATTAGAAACCTTATTCTCTGCCTAATCTCATGCTTCACCGATTCTCACCTCATCAAAGATGAAGTAACGCCCAGGCATGAAATGGAGAATTAAAACATTTGTTGCTCATTATCTATATACAAAAAAGTATATAATGCAACCTTATCAAAATATCCTGGTTAACTAAATTGTCACCCTGCCTTTCCCATCTCTCTCTCTTCCTTTTTATTCCCCCTGTGGCATAATCAGCTATTTCATGCTTTCAGATTATTTGGGACGCCCATTTGTGTTAGACATGTGGGTGGCAAGGGAGGGGTATATTCATTAATATTCATTAATCACTGGTTAAAGGAACTTGAAATAAGCTGACTATTCACCATGATGGTAAGTTAGCAAGAGTGACCCATGGAGTAGTGTGAAATAAGGCATAGGTCAAAGATCTCTTTAGTAGAGCAAATAGATGGCTAGAATTTTTCTTTGATGGTCTAAAAGGTTGATATGTTAGGAATTACTTTATAGGCTCAAAGACTATGCAAACTTAAAGAGTTCAAAGTAACAAGAATCAATGAATCTAGAATCATTCCCAGTGATGAAATGATATGTAATCAGTGCTGAATGTTTAAATTCAGACTCTATGATGGCCAGTAATTTTCTTTGTTTTATTTTTTCTAAAGGTAAAACTCTAAGTTATTTGGGTAAAATTGAAAGTGGAACAAAGGGATTTGGTACAAGGGATTCTGGACTCTCTTCAGGTTCTGCTGCAGATTTTTCTCAACTGCTACAATAATAAGCCTTGGTCTTGGCACCCCTTCTTCCTCCCTCAAATGGGCAGTGTGAAAATCACCATTATTATCATTAAAGAAAGGGAGGCACCTAGAAAAAAGTCAGCCCCTAAATATAACTGCTTAAATGCTAACCAGCTTTGTGGAGTTTGTTTGAGATGAATGACTATTTTCAGATTGCATTTCATCCATTTCTATTAAAATGCTATATCAGTGCAAAATAACAGAGTTGCTGTGAGCTGCCACCCAGCTGCTCATTTCCGTGTCAGAAGCTGTTTCTTTTCAGAGGTAATCTGGTAAGAGGCAACTTGCCACCTGAAAGAATACTGGTGAATGTCAAAAAGAAAGACACTTTACACACACACACACACACGTACATAAGAGAGAGGGAGAGAAAGAGATTATTACTAAAAATAATAATAATAATATGAGTTGATGTAAAAGCCCATGTAGAGGTTTTGGATCAAACTGTAGAAGATTGAAGTCTTTGGGAGTCTTGAAAATAAATTGTATTGACTTTTTTGCAACAATAATGGTTTAATTCAAAGGATGAATAACACTATCAGCAAAATTTTGAATGAGAGGTTCTCATGTATTGGGAGTTGATTTTGCTTATCTTTAGAAATCCCTAAGACTTACAACAGGGTCATGGTATCCAATGCATGACCTCTCAACAGGAGAAGTATTCAATGCACTTTTATTATATTCAATACCATCAGATCATTCCCAAATAGATAACCTACAAGGTTTTTCATTCGAATGCTTTATCTTACAGCTTTCCCTGCCTGCTGCAGTTTGACTGTTCCTCTGCCCTCTCAACTTCAGTGTGAACTCATTACATATCACCCAGGCTAGTTTCTTTTTCAGGAACTATAAATAACCAGGAACAAAATCTCTGTTGACTTTAAATTTTCATACATAGTCACTTCATCTTGTTTATTCCTCTTCTAAAATCACTCTCAAATCTCTTCCTGGTTATCTATTTCTACCACAGTACCATCCTAACTATAGTATTGAAAGTTCACAGGACTTTAATCACTCAAATTGAGACCCTGAGCAAGCCTCTTAGTTTTTTGTGCCTCAGTTTCTCTTCTGAAAAGTGAGGGTGCTACACCAGACCATGTTTTATAAACAGCAGGTCCAACCTTTAGAAAAATCTTAAAATAAATACGATGTGTTCCTGCCAGCATTTTCTAAAATGTAAAAATCACAGAGCTAAAAATGCCAAATGTCATTATAAGTACTAAGGATAAATATTATCTTATTAAACGTTTTTGGGTGTATGTATGTATAAAATATATTTCTTACTATGATTCATAGTTTTTTAAAAAAGCTGGAAAGTCACTGCAAAGATAATCTTGAAGTAATTCCATTTATAAACGATATGATTTTATTCTGGGTCCTTACTGTTTCATGCATAGATTATTTCAATAACTTATTATTTTTTTTTGAGATAGAGTCTCCTACTGTTGCCCAGGCTGGAGTGCAGTGGTGCAATCTCGGCTCACTGCAACATATGCCTCTTGGGTTCAAACAATTCTCCTGGCTAGCCTCTTGAGTAGCTTGGATTACAGGCATGTGCCACCACATCTGGCTAATTTTTGTATTTTTAGTAGAGACAGGGTTTCACCATGTTGGTCAGGCTGGTTTCGAACTCCTGAACTCATGATCCCCCCACCTCAGCCTCCCAAAGTCCTGGGATTACAGCCATGAGCCTCCATGCCCAGCAAGATTATTTTAATAACTTTCTAACTATTCTCCCTGTGCAGAGTCTCCTCTTCCAATTCACCATGTACACTACTGGTAGACTGATTTTAAGTAGCTCTTTCCAAGTGTAATTCCCTGGCTCAAACCTTAAATTATTCCCTTTTGTCAGAAAGTCCTGTATTTAGTTCAGAATCACAGGTTCCCCCTAGTCTGTCTGTACCATAGATTTATAAATTAATCTTCTTCTTTTGTCCTATATGACCTCTGGATTTCAGTCTAACAGACACATTTGATTGACTGACTTAGCATCTTCTGAACATTCTTTTCAAATTACTGCTCCTAAAATTTGGCCCACCCATTTTCACAGCTTGGAATACTTTGCCCCCTTTCTCCATGGATTCTAAGGTTATTTTTCCAGAAAACCTCATTCCTTCAAGTTNAAAAAAAAAAAAAAAAGCTTGGTAATATTTTGATCAGAATGATTTTAATTATTCTTCAATTTAAATGGAACTGAAAGGTTTAATGTATTGAATCTTCTTACTTGCAGACAATATGGCTTTCTAGTTGTTCAAGCCTTCTTCTGTGTCTCTAGTTAATGTTCTAAAGTTTTCTTTATGTATGTTCTATGAAATTACCTCATATATGGTAAACATTTAATAACGGTAACTTTGTTTAATGATGAATTAGTACCTAGTTTGGTTGAGAAGGAGTCAATGTCATTCATTTTAATTCATTCAACTTAAGAGTAAAATAGAAAGTTTTTAAAAATTTTAAATGAAAACGATTTGTTGTACAATTTATAAATACTTTAAAAACAGGAAACAACCTTGGATGTAGAATCCTGAGAATTGGGGTTCATTTCTGCTACTCCCTGCTAATATTTTAAAAGAGAGAGAGAAAAAACTTGGTAAAAACAAGTAGAAATCTAAGTAAATAAAATTTCCCTATGCTGCCACTGACTTACTCTTTATCAGTTTTATTATTTGTAACTCTTTACTCTGACTTTTGTCTTTCTATACATTTAAAATATTTTTAGACCTATTAATATTTGCCTGCCCTTCACTAATCACTGATAAATTGAAGGAAAGCTTCTCTATCATGTAAAGAGTAGGATTTATGCTTTTAAAAATATAGATAGATGACCAGAAAGAAGACTGATGATGATTTGGTGAGTCCCTCAATAACTAGCATAAGTCTTCCCCACCTGGGTCAAGAGAATTTTAAAAATAAAGTGAAGAGCAATAAAGGGAGCCTAGATATTAAGCTTGTTCTGTATTGAGGCTAGTTGAATGGCTTTTTTGGAGGCTCAGTTTAGTTTGGAATGAGACTAAGATAATTTTTTTTTTCCAGCTTTCCCTAAAACTATTACCTATTTCCTCTTACTATTAAAACAAAAAAAGAAAAAAAAAAAGGAAAAGACTATAGCATTGTCACTGTAGTTCACAGACAGGAAGATCATCTTGGAGGACTTTCCAACTCTTGTATCTTGTGGTTGTAAAATCCATTATCATCTTATTGCATAAAAATAACATATAAATGTTATAGACCATAAAGCTTTGAAGTGTGGTTGTAAATTATATAAGCATATCTGCACATATACATATTCATGTTGTGATGCATTTCAAACAATGAAAAATATTCTTTGCTCCATTGCTGCAGTAAGTTTATTTTCTAAAATACATTCTGGAGACATCGGCAGTGTCTCCTCTCCTTGCAAATGACTAATGTGAGAAGGGAACTTTGGAAATTACATTGCAATGTAATCATCCATATTGTATATTGTGGATAAAATTGATTAGAATAATATTGAAACTCCCCCAAGGGACTCTACAATTATAAGTCAAGTCCCAAATGGAAAAGCTTTTTTGAAAACTTGGCAGATGTCTTAATGAAAATGAAGCATTACAGTAATATATTAGGGCAATTTGTTCATTATTGACAAGCAAATCACTAAACTGTATAAATTACTGAATTGGACAGGCAGAATTACTTTTCCTTCACTGAATGGTTAATCAAATATTACTTTTAAATGTTCATTTGTTTAAATTTTGGATATACATATTAGTAGACAAATGATTGTCCTTAGAGCTGCACGTTGGCTTTAGATGCAGAAAATTCAAGTATTTGAATTTATGTCTATTAGAAGCCAAATTCAACCTCACGACTGAAGTCTACCATTCACAGTTCACAGTAGAATATGTAAAAGCACCAAGATTTTTTATTATCCTTAATAAACCTGTTTACGTTGCATTTCCGTTTCCATTTTCTCCTGTTTTTGTTTTTAAACAGCCTTTCATGAAAAAGCAACATTAAAATAAATCTTTGAGGAACAGATAGAGCTATTTAACAAGGGTGGCAGTTATATACCACCATTCACTGTGTCAGGGATTTGTAATGATATAAAAGTTTGTTTCTGCATTTGTTTCCAAGGACTTGGCCAAGCACAGAAGCTCCTGCAACTACAGCAAATTTATTCTAATAGATTTTTATTCCAAGAACAGGAATCTTTCTGTTTGATATTGCACATGAATATTAAATAAACTACCTGCTGGCAACTACATAATATTTTACTCTCTAATTTTAAAAGTACACTGTATTTTAATATCTATTTTTAAATAGATATCAATTTTTATGGAGCAGTACATGAGTTGTTGATGGATAAATCACCCAAGCATGGTTAAAGAGAGCCTAATCTCCAGCTGGTACCAGATCCATTTAATTGTATCTTCTGACCTCACCTCACCTGAGTCTGCATTAAAATCATAATACAGTTCAAGTGTAAAAATGATATACTGTTTGTTCGCCCTGTTTATAGAGGGGCAAACATACAGTTAAATTCATATGTTTGAAATTAGTGTAGTCATTTGAAAAGGTTGAGTTAGAGCAAACTGCCTCTCAGCGTTTTTTCTGCCCTTTTTTTTTATTTAAATCACTCTGCCTCCATAACCAGATGAAAGAGGCTGTTAAGAAAGTTGCAGCAGCTTTTCCTGGCCACCCAGAAGATTGCTCTATCAAACACAGAGAGCTATCAAGCATCATTTCATAATGGACAGTCCATTTTAAAAAATGCATTCAGCTGTTGATAGGACAGAAAATTTTGGATGTTCTAAACCTTTTATAAATGTGGTAATATCTTGGAATGGCCTAAACAGCAGATCTTGAGTTTATCTCCATTTTCATTAGGGTAAAATGTTGTCCTTAGATTCTTGTGGCAGTTTTATTTTCATAAATTAAACTACCTAGGTTTTTCTGTTTTAAGAGCCAGGATTTTTAAAAAATGCTGCTCCAAGCGGATTTATATTGATTTTGGTAATGTTTCTAAAAGCTGAACTGACAAATTTGAAAGTAGCATTGCTTTTGGATTCTGATTCAAAGAAACGATTAGTTAATACTCATTACAACTATCATATATGAAGAGCTTTCTATAAGCCCGACAGACTTAGTAGTGAGTCCCCACAAAATGTAATGCATTGGAGGGTATAGGGCTCTCCTGGGTAAGGACCTAGTCTTTTTTATTCACTTTTTAAAACTCCATCACCTAAAAGAGTGCCTAAGAGAAAGCAAATGCCCAATGAGTAAGCATAGAATGAATCAATGAATAAAATCGTTATCTCATTGGGTTTCTGTAACTACCCTACACAACAGTAAGTATAGGTTTGTTTATCCTCATTTTACAAATGAGGAACATATCTACTTTACAGCAGAGACAAAAAATTTGGAGATAAACCTGTCTGATTCTGAAATCCATGCTGTCACTACTGTGATAATAGCCCAGCTATAGTGTGTATTAGGGTTCTCCAGAGAAATAGAACCAATCAGAAACAGATAGATAGACAGACAGATAGATAGATAGATGATATACTTTGACAATTGACTCATGCACTAATGGTAGCTGAGAAATCCTATGATAGGATATCTGCAAGTGGGAGAACCAGGGAAGCCAGATAGTGTGGCTCAGTCCAAGTTTGAAAGCCTCACAACCAGAAGGGCTACTGGTATACCTTTCTGTCCAAGGCCAAAGACCTAAGAAATTGAGGGGCTGCTGGTGCAAGTCCTGGAGTCCAAAGGCCAGAGAATCTGGACTTCTGGTGTCCAAGGGCAGAAGAAGAAGAGTGTTCAGCTCACAAAGAGAGAGAGAGAGAGAAAATTCACCTTCCTTCTACCTTTTTGTTCTATCTATGCCCTCAGCTGACTGAATGGTGAGGGGAGATCTTCCTTACTTAGTCCACTGATTTAAATGTTAATCTCTTTCAGAAATACCCTCACAGATATACCCAGAAGTAATACTATACCAGATATCTGAGCACACCTCACTCCAGTCAAGTTGACACTTTCAATTAACCATCAAAAGCATATACCTTATCAACTTGGTATCCATACACATCTCCTTAAACTACACTTAATCTTCAATGAAGACAGTAACAATGTTACAGTTTCATCAAACATGATACAACTATTCTGAATACAATAAAAAATGCACTAGTCCCATCACCAGAAGAGATGCCTTACTTTTCTCCTGATATTCCATAAATTAAATAATATGATGTGATATTAACAATATCTAAATACTGATACAAACTCAATACATCTTATATAATATTATATAATAAAGGAATAAGAAAGGAAAGAAAACAAAAATAATTCTTTAATGTATGTAGATATATACATGCAAACATATTCATAACAAAATAGGGAGGAAATATTCATGACAATTACAGTCCTTGTTTCTATTACTGATCATTTGATTGTAGCTGGTATTGATAACCATCTTCTTCTATTAACCATTTTATATTCTCTTTGACTTCAGGAAGCACCTCAGCTGGTCATGGTTCTTTATCTAGGGGGCAGGGGTGACCCAAACCTTCATTCCTAAATGCTCTGAGCCATTTGCAGTCTTGCCTGGGTTAGGTTGTTGTTGTCCCATTGACCTTCATAGAGCATGGTAATGTTAAGAAACACACCCAAGTGATCACTTGTATTTATATATACTGTTTTTCACCTCCACTGTGGAGTACTAGTTCACATTCCCCTTGGTATTCTGAAATGATTACCCCAGCCAACATCATAACTCCCTTCTTAGCCTGTTGGCTCAGAAGCATGAGGAGCCCAAAGTGACCAGGTGGTAGTCTTAACTTCCAGTTTAATGGAATCATTGTGTCCCCTGGCAGAAGAATCCCTTCCTCTGGAACCAAGACTTCTAGGCCAGCAGAACATAACATCACAAGAACAAGAAGGGAAAAATTTGCTGGTAACTTACTAGGAGTAATGGTAAGTGATACCATTCCCACTTCCACCCCTTGATTCTAAGACTCATGAATCTTGGCTATGGAAGAAACTGTGTCACACACGAGACACTGACCCAGAGCATCTGCAGCTTTCTGGAGAACCTTGCCTCAGCCCTGCAAACTATTATCATCCAGCTGGAGCTGCATGTGCAACCTCAAAAGGCCATTCCATCATTCGATAAAGCCAGCTGCCTCAGGATGATGGGAAACATGGCAAGACCAGTGAATTCCATGAACATAAAATCTTCCCAGTAAATTATAATGTTTGGATCCACTTTTGTCCGTAATAGCTATAATAATCAGTTTTAACAAAATAAGCTCTTTCTGTTTCTATAGTTTATAATACAGATCCTTTTCCACATCCATATCCACTTGCCTTCACCCATGTTTTATGACATAAATCACTGTAGCATATACAGATGGTTCTAAATATTGAATACATTGATCATCTTGATCTATCTAATGGACATGAATTATTTTTCTAAACTAATTTTATCTTTTTTCAGACAGTTTTGCAGAAGATAGTATATCTCTCTGAACTTACAACTTATTGGATTGACTTCAGAATGATGAAAAGTGCATCTTACATTCAGCTAGAGGAATCTCAAGGTCAGAAAAATCACAATTTTTCTGTTGTCCTGTCCAAAATAAAGCAAAAAAAAAAGCCAAACACAGTAACTATACTGTGTTCTGCAAGAAATATTTGCTTAATTGTGAACTTATAAGGGTTGAATGGCCAGATGCAATGGCAGAGAAATACTTGTGAGAATATTTGCTAAGTTTGGAACTGCAATAACATGCTGATCTTTACTGTCAAGTGTAGCCATGTCCTTGGGAGGACCAAAATAATCTATTTCTTACCATGTATTTTTCTTAGACCCTTCAGGTAAAGTCAGGGTTAATTGCTAATTGATTTGTTATAGGTTTACCCCTTTATGTCAATTCTGTCTACCACTTACTATAACTGTCATCCCTTTTTCCTGGATCACTGAAAGAGCATCACAATTGGTCTTCCATCTCTAGACTGGTCCCTGCCAACTTCTCAACACAGTCCTGCCAGTTATTTTCTATACTGTAAGCTGATAATGGCATCCCCTTTGTCAATAGTTATTTGTGACTTCTTAACACTTTCAAGGTAAAATTCAAACTCATAAACTTTGTATTGCAAGACCCCTTACAATCTCTCTGCTCCCTATAGCTCTCATTTCCTAACACTGTTCTGACATGCATCTTTCCAGCCAGCGTTACTGAACATCTTGTAGATCCTTGAATACATCATCTGGAATGGACATCTGTGCCTTTGCTCCTCCACCTGGAATGCTCTCTCCACCACTGGCATACCACACACAGACAACCCTGCACAGACCTTTTGTCTACTCAATTCCTAATCATATTCAAAACACACTCCAAGTGCTGCCTCCTCCATAATCATCCCTACTTGCTTCTGATTTAAAACCTTTTGTGTTGCTTCAACAAGCTCCCTTGAAATTTATCCCCTAGCACCTAGTATGCAATATTCAAAGAAGCAGTTTACTTGTTTGCCTCCTCTTCTAGACTGTATATTTCATGAGACAAGCACCAGGTATTCTTATAGAACTACATATTGCCAGTGGTAGTAGAGTGCTAGTCTCCTTGTAAATATTCAAAAATTGTTTGGCGAATGAATGAAAGAAAAAAGAAAGGAAAGGAGGAAAAGAAAGAGGAAAGGAGGAAAAGAAGGAAGGAAGGGAGGGAGGGAGGTAGGAGAGACAGAGACAGAGACACAGGGAGAAGGGGGAAAAAAGTGTGATCAACGATCTCCAGTGTAAATATTCAAAAATTGTTTGGTGAGTGAATGAAAGAAAAAAGAAAGGAAGAAGGGAAGGGAGGTGAGGAGAGAAGGAAGGAGGGAGGGAAGGGGAGGGGAGACAGAGACAGAGAAATGCACAGGAAGAAGGGAGAAAAAAGTGTGATCAAGAATCCCCAAATGGTAGCTTCTAGTAGCTTGTATATTTGTTCTTTGGCAAAATCATATGCTACAGAGGAAAGGGCCCTGAACATGAGGTACCCCCTGGAACAACTCTGGGTAACTCTCTGTTCACCCACCTTTAAAATGTTAGGTCTCTTAGGGTACTGTCCAGTATGAAATTCTGTGATTACCACCTTAGATATAAAAAGGAATTAAGTGAAATATGCCTGAAAACTAATGGGATATGATATTAGTTTTGTTAACTGATAATATTTAATATACTTAAAGGACCACAATCCTAATGAATATTCACCTGCTACTTATTATCTTTCGTCAGGGTTGTATGTAGTAATCTATGTCCTAAGAAATGATGGCTCAAGTAATTTAAGTAGCATGTGATCATTTTGAGTATTACATGAAGTGTCACTTCTTAAACACATGACAGGGAGACTGTAGAGTCTTCGATCTTTAAGGTAGAACCAATTTAATGGTTTCAACTTTTAACAAGTGATCTCTTCTCAAGCAAAATTTGCTTATAGCAAATATGTAAAAGTGATAAATATTTAATCTGTAAAACTGACAAAAGTGGCATTGCTTAATTTAATGAAGGGGGTTTGGGGGGGCGGAAGGTAGCCTATATTCCTGATGGTTATATTGCTGTCCTTCCAATGTCATCCCTGAGACTCCTCTGTTTGGATGCTGAGGACTTCTTGGAGCACAGTTTGAAAATTATTACAACAAGACTATAGTGTGTAACACAACATCCTCAAAAAAAAAATAAAGAAAGAAAGAAAGAAAATGAGATCCAGACAGCCAGTGATTTGCACAACATCTTGACTAACTAGTTGCAGCTAAGAACACTGGCTATCTCTTTTTGGCACCAGTATCTGCACCACGATAGCATGTATATTACTGGGGTCAAGTTGGGTTTCATGCAAAAGTCACAGAGTTTATTAAAATCCTATGAAAGTAGCTTGGCTCACGTTCTCTTCTTCCTATCTTCTAATCAAGCATCACTCCACAAATGAGCATATAGTTCGACTTTTTACACAGGTGATTTATGGTTCTTGGGTCTTATGGATATAGGTCCGGTATAGCAGGTTTTCATTTCAAGGAATTTTGTAAGTGATTAATAATCGTCATAAATGCATGTATTATATCTCAGAAATAATTCCTGTCACATTTGCGGTCATAAGCAAGGCTTTACAATGGGATTCGTGGAACACCAGAAGTGGAATTTTTAAGTGAAGTAGAGGTTCTATATTGAAAGATCACCTTTTCTTCACTGCTTTTAAATAAAGAGTTTATCATTGTGGTCAGGTGGTTAATAATTCCCTGATGATCAAGGGGAGAGAGAAGTCTCATATTTTTTAAGTGTTTACATTTTTTCAAAAATATTTCAACCTTATTTTT
Source organism: Cebus imitator (assembly GCF_001604975.1). Taxonomy (NCBI): domain Eukaryota; kingdom Metazoa; phylum Chordata; class Mammalia; order Primates; family Cebidae; genus Cebus; species Cebus imitator. Next base: position 1,162,836 of record NW_016107325.1, on the reverse strand, counting down.
CTTTAAAAGATCATTTTATGAGGCTTTCACTGTATTTTCAGATCCATGAATTTTCTCTCATTGATTAGGTAAATCTTAAAAAAATAAAATAAGAGAAATAATATCTACTACATCTGTTCATGATACTAGAAAGAGATTGGATACCAAATATTAAGAAAAAATTATGAAAGAATTTAACCACAAAATCCTGTGGTTAATCTTCATTTATCGCTTTTAGTTAAGCTCAAAAATTAGCAGTCACTTCTGGAGGTTCTTAAAAGTATTTAAATTGTAGGATCAGGTTATCTGTGACTTATTTTGTGGAAGCTGCTAGTCCTTGTGAATATGTATTAATAATGACAATAGATAACATTTGTGTGTGCATCATAAGCCAGGCAAGTTCTCAATGTTTTTACATCTTTAACTCATTTAATCATCAAAAAATCTCCATGAATTAAGTACTATTACTATTGCAGTTTTAATAAAGAGAAATCTGAATTCCAAACAGTTCATGTAATTTTCCTAATATTGCATAATAATGGGGGATATGGACCAAGGCACTCAGTGCCCAATGTCAACATTCTTAAACACTATGTTATGCTATCTCTTTCTGTTGTTTACATTGGGTAGAATCTCTACAGAGGAATGGGAGGTTGATAAAAACTATTGAGAAACTCTGTCTTCCAAAACAACAAACAACATTGGTCTTGGTGACCCACAGGCTTTACCTGGCCCCTAATGACCCAACAATCCATAGACCAACTATTGAAATGTATAGTTAGGACAGTCCTCCGACCGTTCTTCTCTCCTCTTGTACTTTTTAAATAGATTTGGTCTTAAGGCACAGTGATTTGTGACTTGTCTTATCCTCCCTATTGTAAATTCTGGAATGACAGCAATAATACTATTGATAGCTCTAATCCCTGCTTTATTAGGGACTATGCCTTACAGATAATGGAAAACTATTGTCTCATCCTCCGCTAAATTTTCCAATAGAACCAAAGAATTCCTTGGCCAGGTGGTATGCTGGTAAATGTTTAATCATTGACTCTGGAGGAATTTTTAAAGTCCTGCTTTGTAGCATATTCCATTTCCCATGGTGTAAATACTATTACCATTACCAACCTGAATCTACTAACTAACATAATGTCACTGAAAACAGGAGGAGCTAGGAAGAGATGCTAACAACAGGCCTTCACCATCTGCCAGGGAGAATGAAAGCACATGGCCGTGTTGGCTGTTTAAAAAAAAATGTAAGTTCCACTGAAGACAGTTGATGAAAAAGAAGAAAAGACAGGAGTAATCCTTGACTGCACAGTTTCTACTGAACACCCCTTGGTCCACTGAACTCTCACAAACCCACTGAGGTTGCATTAGCGGCTTCTTCTGTCACCTTCTCAAAGCACCTTGCAGACGATTCATCAAAGTGTTAATCTAACTGTATTTTTACTTGCTCAGATTCCCCTAGAGGATTGTAAATGCCTTTTTTTTTTCCCCAAGACAGTCTCGCTCTGTTCCCCAAGCTGGAGTGAGGTGGTATGATCTCGGCTCACTACAACCTCCATTTCCCAGGTTCAAGCAATTCCAGTGCCTCAGCCTCCTGAGAAGCTGGGACTATAGGTGCACGCCACCACACCCGGCTAATTCTTTTGTATTTTTATTAGAGACGGGGTTTCACCATGTTGCCCAGGTGTTTCTCGAACTCCTGACCTCAGGTGATTTGCCCGCCTCGGTCTCTCAAAGCCCTGGGATTACAGGTGTGAGCCACAGCACCCGGCAGATTGTAAACTCTTTGAGTACAGAGATTATGTTATCATTGTTTTAGTCCCTGAGTCTGGTCCAAAGAAAATATAATATTTTTAAAATTATTTAATAAATAAATGCTTGTAAAATATGATTCTACCACAGGGGATTGCATCCATTTCTTTATTAGCAACTAGAGGTCATGAGTATCACCTGGATTTTGGCCTTAACGCAAAATTTTCCTGCCTTGTTGATTTATGGTTGATCTGTAGCATTACCCTTCAACATAGTTATTTGTAGCTGGTGATTAAGTTCTGTGGACTTGTGATTAAGGAGTAATTAATTTTCCATACTTAACAACACTAATGAAATTTCACGTGAAATGAAAAGTAACTACAGAATTAGCATTTGCATCTACTTAGCAGCTTGTCTTCATTATATAACAAACAGAAACAAAGTACTTCAAGTTCATCCTAGCCAAAGGCTTGAGAACGGAATGTAAAGAGCTAGCTAAAGAGAGATAGGCAGGCAAGCAGACAAATAAGCAGAGAAGTCTAACTTAAATTATTATAGATGTATTTACAGAAATGGGTTATCAGTTTTATTGCAGATATACTGGATAATAGAAAAAATTGAATAATTTATCCAGCAATTTTCGCATAAGCAATATTATTAAAATGAAGACATGAAGGAAGAGGTTATAGAGGAGAATATATAGAGGCCATGAATAAATGCATTAGGCAGCAGAGATGGTGAATGTTTTAGTAGGTTTGGACTAGGTTAAAAAAAAAAAGAAAAAAGTACTTAATTTCTATGAAATCTTAAAATATCTCTTGAGTGGAAGAATTGCCTAGAGTGAGAAAGTTTTTTCCCATCTTTTTATTGCCACTTGTGTATTCAAAGACTAAAAGCAAGTCTTTGTCATTCTATATTCTGGTAAATATTAAAAAGAGTAACAAATTAGAGGGTGGTGACAGGGGATAGGGAAAGAAAAGCTGAGGAAAAAGCAGTGCTCATAAGCCAAATAAACATGGCACATGAACGTAGCCATGAAGAGCCCCAGACTGCCTTGTGCTGTTTTGCACATTTAAGGGAAAAAAACAAAAAAACAAAAAAACACTCCTCCTGTTTTTTTAATACAAATACTCCATTTTCTCTTTAACATGTATAATTACATTAATGCCATTGTTATTTTATATTTCCATAAAATGTTATTTTAAAAAACATACTGACCTTTAATTACAGATTTAAAAACAACAACATATTATTGCCGTTTTTGCAAGAAATAAACCTAGATGCTAACCAAGCAGCCCTGAATTCCTTAGAAGAGTTGTAGTACACTCAGACATAAATTCCTGTTAATAAGTATTTGTTTTTTATAGGGGAGGGAGCCTCTCATTTAAACAAAGACAACTTCTACAACTTTAGAAAAAGATGATCCCCCCAGTTAAGAATATTTAGAACAAAAGGGATTTTTTGAGTATTAATATTAAATCAGTTTCAGCCCAATACCTTCTAATAGCCGGAGATGTCATGAGCACTCCTGAAACCAAATTCAAAACAAAGTGTCGATATTCTCTAGTTAGTGACTGCCCTATTTTAGGAAATTTTTCAGATATCAAGTATTTGTGTTTTTGAGCACCAAATTGCTTTTCTTTAATAAATATGTTCATAATTATCTAAAACATTTTAAAATCCCTACATTTTTAAGCAGAATAGATGTAATATAATTGAGTTTTTAACTCTGAATCAGTGTTATTATTGGTAGTGCTTACTGTTTAATGCTGCCATACAGGGATACCCCAAGACCCACTAAGTACATTGGGTGCTTTGATTCTACACTGAAGGTCTACAAAATGCTATGTGTTTTGAGCTCTTTACTAACAGTTTTGTCTGCTGATAATAATACTTTCTTCATCATTATTTGTTCTCTGTTAAGGCCTAAAACTGAATCATCATATTTATCAAAATGGTGCACATTAAAAACACAAAGTAGATTTTTAGTTTAAATATTCTAAAACCTCTCCTTTTAATTTTTTTTTTTTTTTTTTTTTTTTTTTTTTTTTTTTTTTTTTTTTTTTTTTTTTTTTTTTTTTTTTTTTTTTTTTTTTTTTTTTGAGATCGGGTCTCTCTTTTTTGCCCAGGCTGATCTTGAACTCCTGACATCATGTGATCCTCTTACCTGAGCTTCCCAAAGTACTGAGATTACAGGCTAAAGGTAGGTATATAAGCCCCTCCTTATCAGAAAAGGTGGGTGTGTGTGTGGCTGCATACATATGAAAGCCAGAGGGAAGGGGAGGGCTCAAGTTTGGGGAGAAAGAGCGAGAACTCACAGTTTTTCTTAGATAAAAGGGCAGTCTGAAATATTTCCATCTATTCTCAAGATACAAATTGACAAGAGGAATCAACAACATACCCAGTGAACCTAGAATAAATGTTTTATCTTTGAGTCAGTTTCTCACGTAGAACTTTATTTTTATTATTTTATATTGTTAGTAATCTTCATGATTTCCTGCAACATCCAGCACCACATTTATTCACATGTAAGTATTATAAATACTTTGTTTATTTTAATCACAACTAGGAAAATAAAAGTGAGTCCAAACCTAGGTGCAAAGAGGTGTGTGTGGTGGCTTACTTTTATTTTCTTGGTTCTATCCATACATCCTTTACAAAAATAAAAATAATAATAATGACTTTTCTTAATTGTCTACCCAAGTTTCCTTCTGCATTTCAGGCCACATGTGCAATACAAAGCAACAGAGATAAAATCATGACAGATGCTCTGAGTGAACTGAAGCTGCTGAACCATCTACCACTTTCTCCTCCTCCAGCTGTAGCTTCCCGACAAAGAAAGATGAAAATTTACCAAGCAAAAAAATATTTTAGGCCACAGAGATTTAAATACAACTGTAAATATTTTGTTCCATTTCTTTGGTTGAAACCCATTTTATACCGGAAACATTAATAAAAGAGTATTTAAACATCTCTTTTGAGAACAGAGTAGGAATTCTTAATAATAACGAAATGGGCTTCAGCCCTTGGACACTGGAGAGTCCGAGCCAATTGGGAGTAGAAGGGATACCGCAGCACAGTGCAGCAGCTCTACCAAAACATAGCCAGACTGCTTCTTTCTTTTTTAATTTTATTATATGTTAAGTTTTGGGATACATGTGCAGGTCATGCAGGTTTGTTACATAGGTATACACATGCCATGGTGTCAAGTTGCAATCTATAGCCAGCACTGAGAGGTACGGGAACCCACACGTTCAAAGAATTGAGAAGGAGCACAGCTACAACTGTGAGGAAATATAGGGAAGCCACACAATCGAGCAAGAATCAACCAACTCACCAATAAGCCTAAATGCCACCTGCTGAATCACACCTCAAAGTTTCAACACCAAAAATACCCACTAACATACTCCTCTCTGAAACCAGAGACAAAGAGGCAGCTTCAAATAAAGACACACACAAAGGCCAGGCATGTGTGGCTGACATCTGTAATCCCTGCACTTTAGGAAGGCCAAGGTGGGCAGATCACGTAAGTTCAGGAATTTGAGACCAGCCTGCCAATATGGTGAAACCCCATCTGTACCAAAAATATAAAAATTAGCTGAGCATGGTGGCAGACACCAGTAATCCCAGCTACTTGGGAGGTTGAGGCAAGAGAATCGATTGAGCCTGGGAGGCAGAGGTTGCAGTGAGCTGAGGTTGTGCCACTACACTCCAGCCTGGGTGACAGAACAAGAATCCATCAGAAAAAAAAAAAAAAAAAAAAAAAAAAAAAAAAAAAAAAAAAAAAAAAAAAAGATTCTAAACAAAACCTCATCCCAGTGAAAACACCAGAAAAGAAATCTATTGACTATACTCAATCTACACTACAGTAAAAGGAGTACCCACATGCAGAAATGATAAAGAACCAACACAAGAACTCTGGTAACTCAAATGACCAGTGTTGTATGTCCCCTAAACAACTGCACCAGTTCTCCAACAAGAGTCCTTAACTAGGCTGAACTGGCTAGAATGACAGAATTAGGATTCACAATATGGACAGGAAAAAAGATCACTGAGATTCAGGAGAGCAGCAAAACACAATCCAAGGAAAATAAAAATTACAATAAAGTGATACAGGAGTTGAAGGATGAAATAGTCAGCATAGAAAAGAACCTAATTGTTCTGACAGAATTATGTGAATAAGACAATACAGGAATTTCATAATGCAATCAGAAGTATTAACAACAAAATAAACCAAGATTAGGAAAGAGTCTCAGAACTTGAAGATGGGTTCTCTGAAATTAGACAGTCAGACAAAAACATCTCAGAGTATGGGATTATGAATGAACAAAACATCTCAGAGTATGGGATTATGTAAACAGGCCAAATCTATGAATCACTAGCATTCCTAAAAGGCAAGGAGCTGGGGAGAAAGCAAACAACTTGGAAAACATATTACAGGATATCATCAATGAAAACTTTCCCACCCTTGCTAGAGAGGCCAACAGTCAAATGCAGGAATTCAGGATTTTCCAAGGTCAAAATGAAAGAAACAATGTTAAATGTAGCTAGAGAGAAAGGGCAGGTCACCTACCAAGGGAACCCCATCAGGCTAACAGCTTATAGGGTTTCTCAGCTGAAACTCTATAAGCCAGAAGAGATTAGAGGCATATATTCAACATTCTAATATCTAGAAAACCCCACAGTCTTGGCCTCAAAGCTCCTTAATAGTTGCAGGATACAAAATCAATGTACAAAAATCACTAGGATTTCTATATACCAATAACAGCAAAGCCTAGAGCCAAATCAGAAAGGCAAGCCTGTTGGCAACTGTCACCAAAAAAAAAAACATTAAAATAAAATAACTTGGAATACAGCTAACCATAGAGGTGAACAATCTCTACAATGAGAATTACAAAACACTACTCAAAGAAACCATAGAAGATACAAATAAATGAAAAAACATCCCATGCACATGGATAGGAAGAATATCATTAAATTGCCTATATTGTCCAAAGCAATTTACAGATTCAGTGCTATTTCTATCCAACTACCAACCCATTCTTCACAGAACTAGAAAAAAACTATTTTAAAATTCATATAGAACCAAAAAAAGAGCCCAAATAGCTAAAGCAATCCTAAGCAAAAAGAACAAAGCTGAAGGCATTATGTTATCCAACTTTAAACTATACAGGTTACAGTAACTGAAACAAGATGTTTCTGGTACAAAAACAGATACATAGACCGATGGAACTGAATAGAAAGCCCAGAAATAAGGCCACACATCTACAACCATTTGATCTTTGACAGGTTGACAAAAACAAGCAATGGAAAAAGACTCTGTATTCAATAAATGGTTCTAGGACACCTGGCTAGCCATATACAGATGATTGAATCACCTTACGCTATACACAAAAATCAACTCAAGATGGATTAAAGACTTAAATGTAAAACCCAAAACTATAAAAACCCTGAAAGACAATCTAGGCAATACCTTCCTGAACAGAGGAACCAGCAAAGATTTCATGACAAAGACACCAAAAGCAATCACAACAAAAGCAAAAATGACAAATGAGATCTAATTAAACTTAAAAGCTTCTGAACAGTAAAAGAAACTATCAACAGAGTAAACAGACAACCTACAGAATGGGAGAAAAATTTTGCAAACTATGCATCTATGATCTAATATCCAACATTTATAGGGAACTTAAACAAATTTACAAGAGAAAAACAAACAATCCTATTAAAAAGAGGGCAAAGGACATGAACAGACAGTTTTCTAAAGAAGACATACATGCAGCCAACAAGCATATGATAAATAGCTCCATATCTTTGATTATTAGATAAATGCAAATCAAAACCACTGTGAGATAAGATCCAGCCAAGATGGCTATTATTAAAGAGTAAAAACAATACCATTTGCTGTCAAGGTTGCAGAGAAAAGGGAACATTTATACAATGTTGGTGAGAGTATATATTAGTTCAAACATTATGGAAAGCAGTATGGTGATTCCTCAAAGAACTAAAAACAGAACCACGGTTTGACCCAGAAATTCCATTATTGGGTATATACCCAAAGGAATATAAATCATTCTACTGTAAAGGCAAGTGCATGCATGCTTATGTTCATTGTAGCACTATTCACAATAGCAAAGACATTGAATCAACCTAAATATCCATCAATGACAGGTTGGATAAAGCAAATGTGGTACATATACACCATGGAATACTATACAGCCATAAAAAAGAACTAGATCATGCCTTTTGCAGGCACATGGGTGGAGCTGGGGGCTATTACCTTTAGCAAACAGGATAATGCAGGAACAGAAAACCAAATACCACATGTTCTCACTTATAATTCGGAGTTAAATGATAGGAACTTACAAACACAAAGAAGAAAACAGACACTGGGGTCTACTTGAGGGGGGTAGGTGAAAGAGGAAGAGGAGTAGAAAAGATAATTATTGGGTAGTGGGCTTAATTCCGGGGTGATGAAATAATATGTACAACAAAACCCATGACACATGTTTATCTATGTAACAAATCTTTACATGTACCCCTGAACATGTAAAATAAAAGTTATAAAAAGAGAATTTTTAAAAAGGAAGAAAAAAGTAATAATGAAATGGAACATGGCATAATCAGGAACTATCCTGGACAAATGGGATATATGGTCGCCCTATAAAAGTAACACAGATACCAGGCATCAGAGCACAGACCCTCACTGGTCACACTGAAGACATGTTTAGTAAGAACTGTACACACATTTGTGATTAAATGTGACAGGAATATTGGAGAAGAATCAAAACTTGAAATGTGATATTTTATATCTAACTGCATATTATTTGGTACATTAAAAAATTATATTATGTAATCATCTTATTAGTATGTTATCCTATCTGATGAAATTATTTTTAAAAATAGTATCCTAAAAAAAGGTGCCTATTTTGATGCATTCTCAAGGAGGTGACTTTCAAAAAGGAATCTTGGTCCTTAACAGTAGGTAGTAAAGATATATTATTTTTGCTCTCCATACCTGTAATTTTTACTTCAGAGTAACATTAAGGTTTGTATATGAAATGACTTTTGGATAAATACTCTTGTTAATAAACATGACTTGAATCTCAATGTTTGAGGAGTCCTTATTAGAAATGGGAATGATAATTGTATGGCTGACTTCAATGTAGGCTTCATAACATGTAAATCAGACTAATTCTCAGCCTAAGAAAAGATTCTACAGTCAGGCTGGGATTCTGCGAAGATAAGAGCAGCTATCAATTGATGATGTCTACTCCAGGTGTAGGATGGAGAAACTTCTGTGAGCTCATGTGCCACATATTTGCTGATCTTGGTCTGTTAAAGTCCTAATACAATACCCTGTCATTCAAGGACTTCTCTACAAACTTGCTTTTTAAGATTTATATCCCAAACAACCACCCAACTAAACTCTATTCTAACTAGTCTGATACATTTATTGTCCCCTGAAAAATCTTATTTCATTCCTTACTTTTCTTAGATATATTTCCCAAGAAAGACTGAAATTTGCATGTAGGAAGTTTGATGGAAATGTCTCTGGGAAGCACGTATAAGAAAATGATGACAGAAGATCAGGCAGAGGAAGAAGTTGAAAGGTGATGTGGCTGCAAAAAACACTTCAACCACAACCACAGAAGCTTCAGAGCAAGACTGGCCTGCAGAATTGTCTCACAATGAACTGAGGAGACAGGCTTTTGTACCTTCACGTTGGCCAGTCATTGGGTATAAGTTGCCATAACCTTGACTGAGCAACACAGGTCCCTTGGGCTGAGGGTAGCTCCTAGACAAGGACTCAGCTGTGAATTTCAGCAGCTAACTCTCCTGACAGCCAAGGAATTGGTGCCTGGGTACTGTAGCAGAAATGTGAGTGGCATACCAGCACTCACGGATACCACTCTTACCTGAGAGGCCACTTTGATCTTTCTTATTCTTCCCTCCTATAGGACTCTAATTATCTTTGCAGCAAAGGTCAAGTGCCACCAGTTATTCCTTTCCTGGTCCTACCACCCTAGGCTAGAAAAAGGTTCCATTCTTCTGAATTACATTATCATATCATGAGATCATGGTGCATAGCTGATCCCAAGCACATTGGAAGCAGACTATAGATCTATAGATTGAAACACAACCCTATCCACTTAGACAATATTTCTTTTTGCAAGACTTGATATTGCATGATGAGGGTTATCTTGAATAATAACTCAGGAGGGTGCCTGGCATCTAGAACACAGAGATTGATAAGTATAAAAGCACAAGGCGTCAAGGCAACAGCATTGGGTTTGCTCTCATGTGGTCGCATAAGCCCCCTCACCTTTATAGGGGTCAGAACCAAAACTTTAAGAGTATTTTTTTTTTGAGACAATCTGGCTCTGTCACCCAGGTTGGAGTGCAGTGGTGCAATCTTGGCTTACTGCAACCTCTGCCTCCAAGGTTCAAGCAATTCTCCTGCCTTAGCCTCCCAAGTAGCTGGGATTACAGGCATGTGCCACCATGGCTGGCTAATTTTTGTATTTTTAGTAGAGATGGGGTTTCACCATGTTGGCCAGGCTGGTCTCAAACTCGTGACCTCAGGTTATCTACCCGCTTCGGCCTCCCAAAGTGATGGGATGACAGGCATGAGCCACCGCACCCAGCCAAGGGAGATATTTTCAAGAGTGGTTTTATTATACTTCCTATTCAAGCGCTGCAGTTTCTGGAGCTGATGTGACGCCTAGTGACCCAAGTTAGAGAGCGTGTCTTCTCAACTTTCCTATAAACTTCTGTGTAGCCCTTGCACTCCAAGGAGAAAAATTAATGATGACATTCAAAGGTTAGGTAATCCCAAGGAGGGCCCTGGCAGCCACTGAAAAGGTACGGCTATTTTTCAAGTGTCCTGCAGTCTTCAGTGAATAACCTAGAACAGAAAACATGAATGAACAATTCATGAGCACATTTGAGCAACACTTGAGACTTTCATGTGGCTTTCATTTTTCTCTGGAGAGATGATTGGATTCATAACTTGATTAATGGGGAAATTGGAGGAAGGAATACAGTTTCTCAGTTACTGAAACTCATGCATGGATTTTAGTGTGAACAAATTTGAAAATTTCAGGTTCACCTAGAAGTTATCACACATAAACAGTTAAATCTCCAAAGCATGATAACACAGTTAAATCTCTCCAAAGCATGTGTTATCATGCTTTGGAGATTTAACTGTTTATGTGTGTATCTTTGCTTTCTAACTAGATTACAGTAACTCTTCAGGTAAGGACTATGTCTTTCCTTCACAAATATTTAAGGATTAATTCATATATTGATGGCAATGGATCTCTTGGGTCCCGAAGTATGTTATTTTATTTACCTGATTCTTATTTGCAGACCTGGGCTTGGTAAGCATACAATCACAACAGGATGTTTTCTCAGTAGTCACCACCCAGTGACTAGTATCTTTTTCCATCCGTTTTTTTCTCTTAAGATCAGAGTCCCTATGCTTTTGTCTGTCTTCTAAATGTCTCATGTTTCAGTTTTCACTTCTTCCAACACTGATGATTACCTCAATGTGGTCTTGATCTATTCCTCCATCAAAACCAACAGAACTCAGGATCACTGAGTTCTCAGATACTGATGACATTAACCCAGTTTTCATAGGGTATTTAATATGTTTGAACCACAGACAAGAAAAAAAATTAAATATAGGCCCCAGTATACGCTACTTTCTAATCTTCTTGCATTATGCTCTTAAATTTCTAGGTTTTCCCTACGTGTTTTGGCAATAAAATTAAAAACTGATAAGACATTAGTTGGTACAGTCCCAAATATTTTCAAACAGTGAATATGAAAAATAAGAGGTCAGTGAAACAATTATTCTGAGATAATTTTATGGTGTTACCCACTGGATTATAGGTTGGTTGGTTATTCCACTGTATTTTCTTGCTCTCTTTTCCCAAACATAGAAAATTCTCACTATACAAAGTCTGTTCAATCTAAACTTCAGAAATGACCTCCAACATACATACTTTGTTCAAGATGCAGGAACCATTTCCTGAATTTTAACTGGGCCAAAGAGACATATGTGTATGCATATCCATGATATTCTCATAAATACATAATATGTTACATATACAAATGTTTTATACTTTTTTCATAATGAACAATATGTAGACAAACACAGAGACTAAGACAAGTGCAAACATAAATAGGAGAGGATTCAAAATCAAATCTATGGAAAAACTGGATGGTGTTTTTAGGTGTCAGTAATTTGCCTGGTAACACGCTCTCTATGATTGGAACTTTTCCTGTGTACTTAAATGAGAATTTTTGACTGGATGATCCAGACTATTTTATCACCTTTTCCTTTTTTTGATGAAGGTAGGGCTTAGAAATGCAAAAGAGCACAGGAAATCTCCTTTTTAAAAAAAAAAAAAAAAAATTCAAGCATTGTCTTGCATAGGCTGTAACCACTCCCTGAACTGCCAACTCAGTGAGCACTATGAAACCATCTTATAAGGAAATGCCCTATTCTCTGCAACCCAGAAAGCATCTTGATCATCAGTTATCCTGTAGCTGAATTCCTTATTTAACCCAAGTCTTCTTTCTGCAAAGCTTTTGTTCAGGCATTTTCTTTCTACGACTGCTTACTAAAATTGAGAAGGTCAAAGTGAAAGTGGTAATTGCTCTTGGCACTTTAGAAATGGTTTTATTTCCGTATCTATCATTTTCTTTAAAGCCTTCTTCTGCTGAGTGTCTATCAGTTGTGCTTTGTACTGTAGATCAACACATGCAGGACCTCTCTACCTGCTAAGCCCCTTTCTGGTATTGGGGAGTTTAAAATTCAGTGAGGTTGCCCAATGTAAATATGTTTTCTATGCTATATTTCTGGCAAAAACGGAGAAGAAAGTGAATAGAAAACAAGGTTCTCTTTCTGCATTTATGATGTCATCACAGAGTAGTTGAGATTTGGAGGTAAGTTTATACACCAGAGACAAATAGGGGAGAACGTAAATGGAGAAAAAAAAAATCCTAGTACTGTTAAAAGCTTCAACTGAATTAAATTTAAAAGAGTTTAATTGAGCAATGAACTATTTGGGCAGCCTCCAGAGCCTGAGTAGACTCAGAGACTCCAGTGCAGCCATGTGGTGGAGGAACGTTTATGGACAGAATAAGGAAAGTGATGTACAGAAAATGGAAGTGAGGTATAGAGACAGCTAGATGGGTTACAGTTCAGTTATTTGCCTTATTTGAGCATAATTCAAATAGTTGGCTACATTTGATTGGCCAAAACTCAGTGATTAGCACAAGTGTAGGCTACAGTCTGTTTATACCTCCACCTGTTATAGTTCATGATGTGCAGAGAAACCTTTGGGCCAAACTTAAAGTACGTAAGCAGGCAGCTTTAGGCTGAACTTGATTTAACAGTACTATTTTCCTCTATTTAAGGTCACTAAGAGAAAGGATATATAAGCAGTTCACCTTTCCACAACTAATGCATTATTCTATTTGGACTGCTACTTACCATTCAAATAATACTTCCATGTACAAAAGCCCACTGCCTAATTTCTCCCTTTAGAGTTTCCTAGTGACTTGATTTCTCTTTTTGCCTTTGTTTTTAATCTAGAGTTTGAATTGGCTCTATCTCTGCCCACCTTTATTTCTTCAGTGGTTTAGTTGACTGGTTGCTTCTAGCCACTCTACTTACTTCATGGAAAACCAAAGAAAGGTGCTCTGAGTTAAATTTCAGTTAGATCAGCCTCCTAATTTTCTTCAGGCATCTCATCATTACTTTGAACCCTCAGCTATATAGACAATGAGAATTTTCATTACTGAATTAAGACTCTTCACTTTCCCCTTCACTGTTACTGTTATAGCAAATAACAACTTTTGCTACAATAGGAACATGTAAATATATATTGAAGCTTTTTTTCATAAGCATCAAATTCTATACTAAAAGTAAATCATATTTTACAAATTAAACTAATCCAAGGTTCTAGAATTAATGCAAAGGAAAAACATTCTGAAGATATTTACAATCCATCAATCTTTGGGGGAAAAAATATTTCAATCTGGATTCACTGATTTGCCAATATAGTTCATGTTTCCCCTTAGCAATAAGAAAGAATGTAGTAATACTTTCACTCCTATAGCTCCCTTTTATTCTAAGATCATAAATATGCTGCAACCATTAATTAATTAAGTGTTACAGCCTTACCAGTGAAGTAGGTGAGTTTCCTGTCTCCAACTGTGGCCAAGGCTCAGAGAAAGGCTGAGTCTTCCCTAATGCAGCTAATTAGGCAGTGCTCTACCACTAGGGAAAATTTCTGATCCCAGCTGGAGATCAACTTGTGCCCTGAAGAAATGGGACTTGATAGCCCTTCAAGTTTTCATCCTAACCTCTGTCCCTGCTGTTGATATTCTTAGTCATATCAATATCTAGTGCTTTTTGGTGTATTACAGAGCTGTTGGTCCCCAGGGCATCCAGGTCTAAAAGAAATCATAGATGAAAAGCACATTGTGCTAAAATAAACAAACAAACAGATTCTTATCCTCCATTTTTTTTAGTGTGAACCTCCATCTGTGGCAAGGACACGTATTTAATTGGTGTTGTGATCACCCCACAGAAGCGGATGGACCTCTCACCTCCAAGATCTGGTTCCGGTGAAACTGATAACATCACACACACAACAAGGAGATATACAAAGGTTTATTACTCATATAATGAACGTCTCTGGGGAGAGCAGGGCTGTCTTCCAAGTTGGTTTGAAAATGGCTTAAGAGAACAGGGAAAGGAGTCAGCTGTGAAGTTTTATTAAAGGTGGGTGGGGCTGTGTAAGAGTCCCGGTGGGCACAGGTTTGTGTGGTTTCAACTTCCCACCAGTGCCAAAAAAGAAAATATGCAGACTTTCTTACCAGCGTGCCTAAATGTGGGCAGAAAGGAAAAAGGAAAGCATGGAGTTTGGAAGCTGTCAGCTGTCAAGTGTCAAAAATTAAGTCGCTATTACAATCAACATTCTGCATAAAATTCCCAGGTCATACAAAGATGCCGTACGTATAATTAATGAAATAATTATATGTTAAGGGACCAGTTTTTGAAGTATGAAGGAAATAAATAATTCAAAGTACCTAAAACTTTTGACTGGGATGCTGTAAGCACAAAATATAGCAGCTGGTAGGGTCTGTGGTGCCAGGAAATAAAAAGGCCTCCTCTTCTAATAAACGTTAATAAAATGTGGTTAGGCTGTTACATAGATTCCAGGCCTTCTTATTTGGCTCATATCCTAAATAACACAACTGCTATTTAAAGTTTCACCAAATTACTCTTATAACCTCCCAACAGTTCAGGAATGAGAGTTGTTTCTGACCATTTTGCAGCAGTGGAAGCGGTGGCAAAAAAGGGACTTAACCTAGGGTCGCATATGCAATATCATGATTTCTGACTTAGCATTAATCCACTAGACCAAAATGCTTCTTCCCACTCTTATTTGCCATAATGTCAAAAATCAGACATGCATAATTCTTCCTTCTCCTAGCTTTCTAAAAATAATTTTGTTTGGTTCTTACTTGGTCTTATAATTTAATTTATTGTGGAAAGGAAGTTTAGCCATGTCATTTTAAGAGTAAATTTATGCCAAGGAACGTTTTGAAAGCAATGTTTGGGGAATTAAATACTCCCAACAAATATTCCAGGAACAAGACAAATTTCCCAGAATTTCAATTTTCTGTTGTTTTCTCATGTTATCACAGGAGCTCTGAAGCTGTTACCGAATTACACAAAATTCTACAGCAAGCAACTAGTCTCTATAGTCTCTGACTCCACTCTTGCACAATTTTTTGGTTCTCCCACTGCTGCAAAAAGACATTTCTTATTGTTTGAATGCCATGTGTTTTTCCTTTGTTCTCCTTGATCACAAACTGGTCTCAAGAAATGATCTGCTAGCTGCTATACATAAAATTTTATTTTTCTGTTGTCATCACATATATAAGTTAATTCCACTTATTCATTCAACAAAAGTTTTTTGAGTGATATTATATTCGAGGCTCTGACAAAGCTAGATATATATAGTCCTGCCCTCATGAAGTACAGTTTAAGAGATAGTACAGGCATTCATTCTTTATGTAAGGTAAAGTTTTTATGATCACCCAAATGTCTCCAAGTGAGTACATGGAAAAGACTCAGTATGCAAATGTATATCTCTGTAACTCTAAATTGCATACATACCCTTCAACAAATCCTCATGTGGCAGCAAGGAGATGTTTCTAAGTTTAAATTCATTCAATTCATGGAGGAGCTATTAATTTTACAAATGGAATTGGATATTGGACAGCAGGCCTTACCTAAATCAAAACAATTGCGTTCCACATAGCCTGTCCTTCTTCAGTACATTTTGAAGACTTGGGGTTATTAATTTATTTTTCTGAATGTTTATGTAACCTTTTTCCTATATTCCTGTAGGCTGCAAAAAGCCTCAGTAGAGGTTTGTCTGTTGCTGAAGGCAAGGAAAACAGGAGTTGGCTCCAGGCATAGTTATAAAACAAATATGTTTTTTTCAAGAAGAAAAATAGCCATGAGAAAGCCAGTTTCCTAAATAGGATGTGTTGGGGTTTTTTTCCACTCATGACTGATTGTGGCACCAAACTAGGATTATCATTTTGGACATCTTTTTAAAAAATTAAAGCCCAAAATAAGCCTATAGAAGAATGTTGAAGCAAACAGACCTCATATAAATTCCTAGAATCCAACACAGAATTCATTTCAAAGCTGACCATTTGTAGATCATCTTAGTATGTGTGTTTACTCAGTTACTGATATGCAAAATGCCCTGTCATCAGTATGGTTGTTGGTTTATCTGGCATATGCTACATAACACCGTTGAAGAACAAGCCACTTAACTTTGTGTTTGAAAATGTTAAAGAAGAACTGCACTCCATGTTTATTCTGCATAACAACATCTTTGCAAAAAGGATCAACTCGGAATGAACTTGCATTTTCTTTCTTCGTGTTGTCAAGGAAATGGCCCTATGTTAGATCAATTTTTGTCTTCGTTAAACCAATTCAAGAATGAGGTTTTAAAAAGTGGATGGCTACAAAAGTGTATTTTCATACGTAATACTATGCTGAAAACGCATTGGCATAGAGTGTTTTGACTTTTTAAAATGTTCTTAAGATTTGAATGGCTGGTCATTGTTGTTATGTCTTACTTAAACTCTCAGCAACCTGTCAGAAAGGAGTGGAATAGTCAGTAAAAACATACAAAACACTTCAAAGTAGTGAGACAGTCTTAAGCTGTTTTTCTTTCTTTTAACAACATGTATTGTGCCTTTAAAATCTTGATAACTCATTTTGAGGATAAAAAGTCTAAATGGAACAGGAAATGGCACAACATGGAATTACTTTCACAAAAATAAAAATTACTGGAGAAAGGAAACTGATTGAGACCAAAACCTAGAAGCTTCATCTGGAAGCAAGCATGTATCCCTTCCTAAGAAGTAAGTGTCTACTCATAGTCTACAGACTCCTTTAATGTTATTTTCCACAATTAAAATGTGAAAGAAATATACTATCCATTTCTAAAATAAAAAGAAATCAAAACCCAAGGAAATTTGCCCAAATATATGGTTGCCTGCAGTAGACATCAAACTTTCACTTACTCCTTTATTAAGATACATTGTAAGTATAAACAACTTTTAAATTCTACCAATTAAATTAATTTTCTGATTTTGTCCTTTAAGACTTGGTTTTGTGTTCCAAAAACTCAAGGTTTTTTTTATGGATAATAAGACTCACTTTCTCTGTGGTTAAATATCAGCTGTCTAACTCAGTGTCATTTAATAGGAAGGCTTAGCCTCCATATTTTTCTACTCATGCAGCATTTATAAGAAAAAATATTCACTTTTATGACAGAATGAAGCCAAAGCCCTAAATTGTTAATATTGACCAAAAATGTACACAGTCCCAGCATATGCCCCTTGCCTTTCACAGAACAGACGCTAATTGGAAGCAAATATCATCCATCCATGATTGGACTTGCAAACTCAAACTGTTTTATAAATAACAAAAGTGTGCCTTCTTTCCTTACCAAACAGCAGAAAGGAAAAAAATTGCCAGTGGCCCTGGGAATACATTAATCAATACCCTATTATTTTTTGACTAAATAGAACTTATATTCTTCTGTTCTCACTGATTCTGTTCTCACTGATTCCAAGAGAAGAAATGTAGATAAAAAATGAAGAACCTCAGACACAATTTCTCAATGAATTTCATGTTCATTAAAAAAATGTATTTAAAACATGTATTCATTTTAATTATTGGTTCCCAAGTTTACTGAGTTGGTTTGTCAGATAAGAATGTTTCTTAATACTCAGAATTTTTTAGTGTGGTGCAAAAGCTTGAAGAAGTCAAATGTCCTTAAAAAAAAGAAAAATTGTTCTGAATTCTTGGTATATTAATAGTATTTATAGTTGGACAACTTTAGACCAAGCTGAATGTCATCATGTCTATATCTAAGATACAGCGACTTTTTGGTCTAATGGTACTCTCATTCCGTGATTCTTCCCTCACATCTGGTCGCCAAAGAGTCGTTCCGTCACCCTGCAGCCTGCTAATGAGATCCTCCATTTAATTAATACCATAAGAATTTTAATTCTGACTGAATCAATTTAACGTGATGTGATTTTGTCAGCTCTATTCCCCAAGTAAAAAGTGAGCCTGATGCTTATTACATACATCATTTCACGGGCCCTGCATTCCCTGCTGACTTAAACAAATTCTAATTAAGACTAATTAAAGCATCATTTATGAAAGCGCTTGTGATAGCTATGCAAACATTCTGGGTGGGTATGCTTTGCATAATAATTATCCTAGTTAATATTAAGGCTAGGTCCTTGGCAATTAGGTCTTTGAAACAGAGAGTTATTCTGAATTTAGCCCTTTTCAGTGTGAGCAATTAATAAAAAAAAAAGTGCTAAATTTATGTAGTGGCTTCATTAACAAAATAAATTTAGAAGTAGTAGTATTGTTTGCATTTTTAAAACTAAGCATAATTCTTAACCCAGGTGACAGTTATTAAAATAAAAAGGATGCAGTTTTTTGATCTGTTAAGTTTATTACAGCCATCCAAGAAAAAGCATTAATTTTATAAGTTGCAGTCAGAATTTTGAAATAAATCTTACTAGTCTACATCATATTACATCTATATGTAGATGTCTATAAGTAACAGACATCTGAAACGATATGTTATTTTTAAAATTAGATGTTTACATAACATTTTAAAAATCTGATGCAAACTCAAAGTGTTAAACAGGCAGATTAAATTCCTCAATTTTATAATTACTTGATAGGCCTAATATGCAAGAAAATGTGTCCTTACGCCTGCTGAGTTTAGTGAAATTAAAAATTCTGACAGCATTCATGGTTTGCTTTACCTTTGTTTTTAAAGTCTATATTATACCGTCAGTATTCATCGTACGGCAAAATTGAAATGTATTAAAATGCTGTAAAAACTGCTGGCCATTCAAACTCCTATATACTTTTTCTAGGACTTTATGGCAGGGTCAAGTGAAGTTGGAAGTTTGCAAGAAGTAAATGGAAAAAAATGAAAGAAAATGTGCTTCTTTTATTAAATGGGTAAAAGATGGGTAAAAGAGGTTGATAATAGTACCAAGAACAACAACAACAATAAAAACTTCTTTTACCTCCATCTTTACAATTACAGTGAATTCAAAATTCAGGCAGACAACTCAGAGGTAGAAAACTAGCCTATTAACAGAGCTGGGTGTGTTAAATATAGAGTCTGCTAGATTTTATCCACCACCATTAAAAACCAAACAGAAGTTTTATACAAAGTTCTATCTTCGAACTCATAGGATGAGAATCACTGAAAGTGAGAAAGAAATGCTGTATCTTAGTATAAGAGAAAATAGGAAAGTTCTCTACATTTTTATCTAATACACAGCAAAGAATTTTAAAAGCCTATATTAAATCCCCACAAGAACAATATAACGCTATAAAGACCAACAAATAAAGATTAAACTGTCGATTCTAGTAATTTTGTGAGACAAAACTGATAGTAAAAAGTAATGTGGATAAATCTATTAAGCTCAATCACATTCTCACAAAATTACCTTTAAAAATGTGATCCTAATTCTATAACTTCAAGGACAGTGGAAAATTGTCATAAAAGACTGTGCCCAGGCGTTGAGTGATTCAACTGCTTTTAAGTCTGTATCAATTAACTGGGTGGAAGAATAGTAAGTATGCCCATTAAATTGGCAAATGACGCAAGCTGAGACCGGTATCACTGTAACACCTTGAGGAAGTATCCAAAGCAGTGTCCAGTAGAATAAGGTTAATTAAGAATAAGAATACTTCCACAGCCTAAAACTAGTGAAAAACAAACTTCATAAGGAACAGAAGTATATGAAAGAACTTCAAGGAATTGCAGTTTGATGACAACTCATAGGTTTTAGCAGTAGATTTTTCTAGATGCAGCATGATCCTGAGATAGAATCATATCACATAAGAATCATAAAGCAACACTCCTTTTAAATAAAAATATAAACGATCAGCGTAGCTAAAGAAATACGGAAAAATGATGAGTTTGTGTCCTTTGTGGGGACATGGATGAACCTGGAAACCATCATTCTCAGCAAACTGACAGAGGAGCAGAAGATCAAACACCG
>NW_016107325.1:1110423-1142365 GCF_001604975.1 Cebus imitator | reverse complement strand
AGCACTACACACTGGGGTCAGTTGGGGGGAAATAGGGGAGGGACGGTGGGGGGTGGGGAGCTGGGGAGGGATAGCAGGGGGAGAAATGCCAGATGTAGGTGATGGGGAGGAAGGCAGCAAATCACACTGCCACGTGTGTTCCTATGCAACAATTTTGCATGTTCTTCACATGTACCCCAAAACCTAAAATGCAATATATTAAATAAATGGGGAAAAAATAAATAAATAAATAAATAAGAAATACGGAAAAATGGCCTGTGAGAAAGGTTCTTTAGGATAAATGATTCAATACAACTTAAAGAATTATTAAATATCTTTTTAAAGACAAGTGTTGGCAGAGACAGACCAAAGGGAGAGATAAGAATGGCACTCGTTTAAGTTATTTCTTTGTAGTTGTTGTTAAGAGATCTCTGAGAGTCAGAAGCACAATAAAATGACAAATCACAGAGGTTTCTTCTGAAAACAAGGGCAGAATATTTGGGAAACTTCACTCCAAGCAGGATGAACGAAATAGCTGAAGAATAAGCAAAAAGATTATGGGTTGGCAGAGGGTCTAAATCTGGGTGGAAGGATGAGGGCAGTTCTTGCCCAAGCTGAATAACTTATGTATGTAGGAAGTGTGGAATGGTAAAACTTTTTAGGTATCCTTAGGCAAAAGGTGGACCAGCTGTTCTCCTTAATTGCTTAGGAGACAAAAAAATAAAATAAAATGAACAAAATTGCTAGAAAAGAGTTAGGTCAGAAAAAAAAAAAGAAGAAAGATATATCTATATAGAGATATATAGACATAGATATAGATATATATAAAACTAAACCCCAAAATAACCTTACAAAGCTATGTGCTTACCTTCTAAACAGATGAATTATAAAATAGGAGTGGGCAATTAGTGATTTCCCTGACAGTGAGTGGCCCTTTAAGGCAGTTGTTTGTAGCATTGTGCCACTCGATGAGGGATGAGTTTCCTTTCCCTTGTACCCTCATCCTTTCCTTTATTTTTTATTTACTTATCTGTTGGTCTCCTTTTTTGTTGTTGTTCCCTCTTTTTCTAATACACAAGAATGCTCTGTTCATGACAGGTGTTCTAGATTAAAGCAGTCAATCAAAGAAATGTCATCCAGAACAGCGGCTCTCAAACTTTGGCCTGTATCAGATTCACCCAGAGAATGTGTTAAAAGGCAGGTTGCTGGCTCCCACACACAGACGTCTGATTCAGTGGGTCTAGGGTAAAGCCTGAGATTCTGACTTTCTAACAAGTTCCCAGGTGATGCTGAAGCCCCTGATTCTGGACCACAATTTTGAGAACCACTGTTCTGCTCAAATTCAAAGGTCCCCAAATCTGAGTACTGAGCGAAACAATAAATGTAATCACCAGTTTGAACAACTGCAATCTTTACATAAAATATCATTAATATTCAGTCAGTAAACATCTGTGTGTCCATGCCAATTTTTTCCAGATAGTATCTGTTTCAATTATTTCCTATTTAGGCCAAATCAAATGTTCTAAACATTAGCCCAGAAGACTATCTATGAAGTGTCCATATACTTTAAATTTCATACCAAAATTATTCCTGCTGAGAAGAAAATTATAAAGATCTTAGGCTTAACCTAAATATTGAACTTTCAATCATAACATGCGTAATTAGCAACTAGTAATGTCTGCTTTTAAAAAAGTCTCAAAATGATCACTAAATAAATTTCATATGGTAGTCTAAATCTTAATTGTTAAGGACAATCTGTATATCCACAGTAACATTTGGAAAAAAAAACCATATAGTACAATTCAGCCATTATGGATAGAAACGTCTTTATCATTCACATGAGCAAAAAGAAAGAAAATGAGAGGCTCACCTTACATTTAGGAAATAAAAAATTCACATTAAGGATTCTTTTAAAGCATTGGAGGGTGTTATCAATAGAAGCTGTAAAGATCTTTCATCTTTAATAGGTTGTGAAGCAGCATTTCTTCTCTCTGGTTTTCTTGCTTGAAGGCAGATGAAAAGACTGCTTAAAGGCTGAAGATAACTTTACAGCCCAAGTTTAGGTTTTAATGACCACAAATAAGTTATTAAGATCCCAGGCTGATTTTTAGTGTATGACATTACTAGGAATAGTACTTTAAATACATTTAAAATTTACAAAACATTACGATAAACTAGAGATGGTAATTAGAGCCCTTAGTGAAAGGAGAAATTGAAATCCCATGTTAGCTATAGGCAACCCAACACCAACCAACACACTGTTCACACTGAGGAGGAACAGAAAATATCTACACCTACACCAGTTGAACCAATTCACTTTACAGAAGAGGAAACTGAAGCTCAAAAAGATTAAGCGTCTTGTCAGCACTGGGTAAAGATTACATTTTCCTAAAATGGAGCAGTGGCTTTTTTCCACTGTCATCCCACCACTGCCTTCAAACTTAACCATTAAGGAAGATGTATTAAAACCTGACCATCCAGGCTGATGTTTCCAGAGAATGAATTTTGTCTCTCTTAGTGTTTTGACTTTTCTCCATACTTGCCTGCAGGCAGATGACTTTTTTGTTTTATCCCTTTTTAGATTTGCTCATTTTGTATACAAATCTGAATGCCATCTTGATTTGCTGGGAGATGAAAAGTGAGTTAGCTAATGGGCTTGTGCTTCAGTTTTGCTCCCCTGTAAAGCAGGAATGATTGGCAGCTCTGATAAGAAGCAGGAATAGCTAACCTGTATCAGACACCACTGCGTTCCATGGAAATCTCTAAGAAACTGACTGACAAGAGACTTGGGAAGAGAATTTCCGTTTGTTTTCTTTTCAAGCACACAAGGTTTGTACGGATTTAGCTTGATCAAGTGAAAAGCCTATAAAGAGAAAGAGGTGGAATGAGGTTTCAGGATCTATATTCTCCAGCGACTAATAACTGGCAGTGGCAACTGGGGCCTAAGTGGAAGTGAGCAAGTTGGGCAGGGATTTAACTCACACCCCAAAGGCAAGGTCTGTACTGGTTATTTGTTCAAATAACAGCTTAGCCTTAGAATGTAATACAAGGTACTCAAGTAAAATAAAAAGTAAACTCCACTCAGCAGAGCAGCCAGATCAAAGAGGAATTTGGCTTTATGATGGAACACATTAAATCTGGTAGGAGGAAATGAGTGTGAATGGCAGTCTTCCTCTCCCAGCAGAAACGAATAACATTTGATGCTGCAGAAATCAATCACAATGCTCTCCTGAGTGCCCCCTTGCTTTTGGTCACATCTCTGATTATTACCTCCTTTATTCAGGGGCAGTGCAGGGGCCAACGAGGGGAAAGAGTAATTCACTCGCACTCACCACTTGTTAACTTCAGAGTTAAAAAAAAAAAAAAAAAAAAAAAGGAGGTGGTGGATTTGAGGGAAGGAGGAGGGACTTTTGAAATGAGTTCAGGGATTACTTGTGGATTTCATTTAATTATTCTCAACTTGACCCTCAAAATAATAGAAAAGTGAAAGTTTTATTAAATCATAAGAATATATGAAATTCAGTCTCTACCTGCCACTTGTATCTTCAGGTACAACATATAAATAGGGCAGATGGAAATTATGTTGTTTACTGAATATTCAATGGGGCAAACCCAAAATCAAAATATAAATATGCATTGTATAAACAAAGAACTTTAGAAGTCCATGTTAATTGTATCTAGTTAATTTTTAACAGCTTCATGGTATATTAGCTTTCTAGGTTGTACTCTATGCCTTTCCCGTATTACTCTATTGACAGGCAGCTGGTGCAGCAATAAAACTGCTATTCCCAGATCTGCCAAGGGCTCAGAGAGAGATATCTACCCACTCACCATTTAACGTGTACCGTTTCCTACTGAACATGCAGATGGCATGGCGGTCCCAGATTTCATTTGAGTTAATCTAATCCCTCCACTGCTCCCACTAGAAAGGAGGGCATTAGCAGCCATATGTCAACCAGATTTGTCAGATTATTCATTACAATTAATTGCTGTTCTCACTTAAGGCCTTTAAGGCTGTGAATTGCTCTGAATTCTATTGCAAACACAAAATTATGAGTAAAAGACTTTAGCCCTGTCATTCAAATTTCACGCTGACCTTTATCAGCTTTTGGCTTTTCCATGGGTGCTGGGCTGAAAGCTTTCTAATTGGTGTTCCATTTCTTCCTCACTACAGGTAAGCTGTCGGCCTAGGCAATAAGTATGACCAGAAAGACAAGAAGAAAATCTCTTAGGTCCCAGCAGACAGTATTTAACTGCCAACTAATAATACATTAGGAAGGTAATGAAACGAGCTAGATGTCATAATGACCCAGTATACTAATTAAGCCTCTAAATACTGCAGGTTTTTAAGACATTTTCTGTCTTAGAAAGGCTTATTTTTGGAACCAAATTTCTTTTTACATTGTTTCATTATTCAAACTCTTTTGTAAGTTATTATGGATGATCATTAGAAATTAACCAAATTAATACCCAAACCTTCACATGAAGAGAAAGTCAGATTGCAGGCTCCAATATGCTGGACTCCATCAATGTTGTCATTTTCGTATTCTTAGATGAAGGACACTTTAAGACTTCTCAGCACTGCAAAAATTGTTATTCAATTTATTTTATTTACTGTTCCTTGATGCCACCATCCAAAGTTAGAACCACTTTGTTTTGCAGTTTCCTTTGATTTTCAAGGTTCTGTTGAATCAGTTTGGTTATGGATGAATCCTCTTCTCTATTAAACTCAACCAAAGCAATGGTCAGAGAATCAGTACTATTTGATTAGATGATCATCAGAGGATCCTTGATTGCCAAGAAGTGTCTGTCATTGAGATTATTAAGCCACAGTGGGGCTGCCTTGATTAATACTTTGTTTGCAACTTCAGGCCAGTGATTTCACCAGTTGTTTCACAAATCTCGACATGAAGGTTTTATTAAGGATTTCCTAAGCAGAACTTGACAGTTGAAACTTCTATGATTTCCTTCCTTGCACTTAAAGTCAGTGTTTGCAGAATAGGGTAATATCTTAGATCAGGAAAAAGTGAAAGAGAGGAAATCAGTGTTGTTTTTGTTATTATTTTCTTGATTGCTACAGAGATACTAATAGAAGCCAAAAGTAACTCCTACCACTCTAGTGCTAGAAATGTTATATATGAATGATAGCATTAGGTTTGGCAATATTCCCTGAACATAGAATAATAATTTAGCGTTTTCATCTTAGTCCATTTTCTGCTATAACAAAATACCATAAACTGTGTGGTTTATAAACAACAAAAATTTATTTCTTGCAATTCTGGAGTTTGGAAAATCCAAAATCAAGACTCCAGAAAATTTCATGACTGATGAGGGCTCCACTTCCTAGTTCATGTCTTTTCACTGTAATATCACGTGGTGGAAAGGCCCAGTGAACTCTCTGGGGCCTCTTTTGTAATAAATGGGCTCTGCTGTCATGACCAAATTACCTACCAAAAGCCCCACCTCCTAATACCATCACCCTGGGGGCTAGAATTTCAAAGTACGAATTTGGAGGAGTGGGCATAAACATTCAATCTGTTGTAGTTTCATTTAAAAATTTGTCAATAAAATAATAACAGTTATAGCAGGTGAATCATGTCTGCATTTAAACACATTGCTTATTCTTTTTATTGGACGTGGGGATTTTCAAGTGGTAATGGAGATCAACCAAAAAGGCCCAGGATACAATAATTGACCGATAAAAACCATAATTAATACATCTTCTCTCTAAATGGAGAAAAATAATAAGTATTCTCTTTCTTTTAGAACTTTCATTTACTTTTCTGATGAAAGACATCTTACCCATGAAATACCATCTCTGCTTAGATTTTTTTAAGCCCTGAAAATGATTTGGAAGAATTTACATAAGATAACCACTATGTCATGGTTAGATTTCCCTTCTTAATAATCAAATACATTATAAATCCAAAAGCATTTAATCTAGATAAGAAATATTTGTTTACATATTTTGTTGATATATATAAAAGAAGAATCTCAATTTCTACCAATTAATATCCTAAGAAAATGATTGCCCAATTTCAAATGCCCAAGGATTACTTTCTCTAGTTAGCTATTAAGGGCACTAAATAAATTTATCTTTAAACCTATTTTTAATATATTCTGTCACCTTTTATCCCTACTAATAGGATTTCATGACCAAAATAAGCTGAGGGATGATGTGAATAATTGAACAAACTTTGATATCAGATGGCTACTATATCAAGAAAAAGTTGGGCTCTATCTTGAAGCAAAAGAAGATAAATATGAGATAAACAAGGAAGCAATAATAATGCAAAAGATAAATAAGGTGATAGTCTACATTTCCAATAACTTCAAGCAGGAATGGCAGATCTTGACTGCTGAAAGTTTGAAGGAAAACAGTGACCCCAGAAATATCAAATAGCACTAACTTTCAAACTATGGTTTGGCTTCAACTAAACTGCTTAGCACTGACCTCTGCTACTATTAATCAAAACCAAATGACCTGAGCGAGTCATATCACCTCATTAAACCTTATTTACTTCATATGAATAGGTGAGAGATTTGGAATAAATAGTTTGTCATTTTTATTTGCTAAATTTGATACTAAATACCATGAAATGCAAAGGAAAACAGAAAAAAAATATAAAGCTTATCCAGAGGTCCAACATTTGTAAAGGTAGAAAAATTTTAAATAATTAATATTGGTCTCTTTTTATATCATTTATGATAATTTTCTTGAGGTGGAATGAATATAATGCCGGAAACAGAACTTTTCCTTCAAAACACCTCAGCCCATTGTTTCCTCTTTATATAGACAGTCCAAACTAGACTACAGCTGTTTGCTTTTATTGGTACAAGTAACATCTATGTCTATCTTTTGTAAATTCTGTGATGACAACAGCTATGTACATCTCACTTATATATTCCCAGAAATTAATATGATTCCTAGTTCTTAATGAATATATAATAAGTGTTTGTTGAATTAGTGGAATAGGTAAACCACAATGACAAACAAATGCATCTTAAATCTTTTTTCCTAATTTGGTAAAAAATAGTGTCAACTGGATGGTTCTAGGAAATGACAATGTTAAGTACCCTATTGGAGTACTTTGAAATATGTAATAGATGTATCTTGATTTCCATGCAGTTTTTCTTCTTGTGCTATTTTACTTCTTTTTTTCTTAAATATCTCTGAGTATGAAGATAATTTGGGGAATTTGAGAAAAATCTATCCATTCGAGGCCGAGCTCCTCAAAAAGGTACCAATTACAGTTTTGCCAACTAAACATAAAGATGTTTTAATATTTTGAGTAGTTGTATGACTTGAAATTTGCTAAAATAACACCCACCAAATATGGAAGGTTTGGCATTTTTTCAAAAAGGTAAACTGAATAGGTAAGCCTTTTACTGTTTTAAAAACATAAAAATGCTTAAAATTTCATACTTCATTACATTT
The DNA here is from genome assembly GCF_001604975.1 of Cebus imitator. Taxonomy (NCBI): domain Eukaryota; kingdom Metazoa; phylum Chordata; class Mammalia; order Primates; family Cebidae; genus Cebus; species Cebus imitator. The sequence continues at coordinate 1,134,948 of NW_016107325.1, read as the reverse complement.
TATGTGACACTAATTTAAAGTTCTCATCATAAAGCCCATATCATTTAAGATCACTTCAGTTGAATAAGGCGTCCCAGTTAAAGGAGATAACTGTCACAATGAAAAGAACTTTTTTCCTGCCTTAAAATAGTATACAACAAAAATGTAAAATCTCAGCTGATAAACACTGAATAGCCCTCACCAGCAGTGAAAATCAGCAATATCAGAAAGCACAATGCAATATTTAATTTAGCCTTGTTACAAGTAGGTAAGCATTGTCCTCTAATGTACTGGTTTTTAAAAGCAGAAATTAAGCAATATAGTTTTAAATTGACTTAAACCAAAACATAAAGTGAATGAAATCTCAGTTTTTGTCCTAGGTATTATGTAACTATTGTGCAACTCTAATGGTTCAAAAGAAGCTAATATGTCTAAATACGAAAGAAAATCCTTATCCAAATAAGGATAATTTTGTTTTCATTTTTGCAGGAGATTCTGTTTATACCCTGGCTTTCTGCCAGGTCATGTTAATGCTATCAAAATTCTGAACTTGGAAAGTTATAAGGGGAAGACTTAGGATAATACGGTGGCCAAAATATTTATGCTAGAGAGAGGAGCAAGGCGCCCAGTAGGCAGCTCCATGCAGGTAACTTTTCTAAAGACTTCGATTTTTTTAAAGAATAGTTATGCTTATTGATTGATTGCAAGAGTGAACACCCCTATATTCTCCTTCTGGGACTAGGACTCTCTAGGAGGTATTTGAAATACCTTGTTGAATGGTTTCTAAAATAAAAAAAAATTGAAACTTTAGTGCCTAAAATAGACCTGGAATCAAATCAGAGTCCAAAGTAGAATGTTGTAAATGTTGATTTTAAGAGAATTTTTAAAGGCTAATGGGTTACTAAATATCATATTGTTAAACATCTTTTGATAAGAAAAATGTTCCAAATATATATAAAAGTAGTAAGATCTGATTAAAAATTAGAATACATATTATATTACTTCTGCATAAAAACACAAATTGGAAAATACTGGAGCCACATATGTATCCAAATGTTAGCAGTATTTTTCTTTTAAAAGTTTGTGTGTTTCCACTGATTTTCTCTATTTTTCTAGATATTCTGCACTGGATGTAAATTACTCTGTTGATTGGGAGAAAATGTTAAGAGCAACAGAAAGTCCAAAAGATGAGAGAGAATTTGGGAATTGAGTAGCTAAAGTATATCCAAGAAGAAAATGTGATTTGAGCTGAATTTTATGAACAAGTGAAGTTTGTTCTGGGTGCAGGGAATAGCTTAAATGACCACTAGTAGGAAAGCAGTGGGCTTGTCTGAAGCACGGCATGGAGTCTGTGTTGCTGGGTAAGGGAGAAGCGGATGGGCTGGGTGACAGAGAACTACAAGATGAACCTCTAGAAAGTTGGCTTGGAGTCAGATTGTGGTTAGTCTCCAAAGCCATGCGTAAGGCTGTACTTAGAAGCAGGGTTCAGATAACAGTAACAGCTCATGGGAAGGGGACTCATGTGATCATAGCAGTTTGGAGGAGATTCTCCTGATTGTCACCTATTATTCAGAAATACTTTGCAGAGTACTTATGAGGTTCCTTGAACCTAATAAGAGTTAGGATAAGGAGCAAGAGATTTAAACGGCATTTCAGAGTTAAAATAACAGGATTTGCTTCCTGGCTGGATGTAAAGACATGTAGGGGTGGAGGACTGACCTTTAGGATGACCGTTTGGGTTTAATAACTTGGTGACTGGGAGGAGGGTTACGAGCACAGATTGACATCAGCCCACAAGTTAAAAACCTCACATTAGCGCTCTTGCTTGAGAACATGAAGGCACCAAGTTTAGTGCATGAGTATGCAGAGAGAAAACATAAACCTAAGGATAGAGCTCTGGGGAATTTCCTCTTTTAAGGGGTAAGGGGAGGAAGATGAGCTCTTGAGAAAGCAGAGAGAATGCTCAAACAGAACCAAGATGCTTGGTTTCATAGGATACAAGATAGGAGACTGTTTCAAAGGGCAAATGAATGGCAACAAGGCCAAAATGTTTGGAGGGGATTGGGAGAAAGTGTTGAGGTTTTCAACTTCATTCCCTCCTCTTTATTTGCCCCATTCCCAGCCTTTGAAGCCAGGGCTTCCTGAGGCAACTGTAACACTTACTCCCAGAATTTCCCCTACAAAAATGAACATGGTAGAGGAGAGAAAGCATAGAGCAAGAAAAGCCTGGTGTGAGGTCTACTTCACTGAATAACATTAGGTTTTAAACCTAGAGGGACCTTTAGTGATTTAGTTTAACCTTCCCATTTAATAGACAAACAAGTGAAACCACCACCCATTTATGTGACTCAGGACCTTGGATCCTATATTTGTGCTTGTTGTTGGCATCTCCACTGATAGCGACCTTTGCTAGTTACTTGAAAACCACAGGAATTGCCACTCAGTCTATGAAGTGAAATCCTGAGTCATTCTGGTCTGAAGATTTTTATCTAAATCTAAGGTTTTATTTTTCCTTGAAATAGGCTTATCCTTAGAAAAGCCCATTCATTTGTCCATAATTAGTAGCAAGGTTTTATTTTGTTTTGATTTGTGTTGGTTCTTTTACTATTCACAGGTAAAATGAACATGGGAAATATTTTTTCTTTTTTTTTTTTTAAAAAAGAGCTGGCTAGGCACAGTAGCTCACACCTATAATCCTAGCACTATGGGACGCTAGGCAGGTGGATCACGAGGTCAGGAGTTCAGGACCAGCCTGGCCAAGATGGGGAAACTCCGCCTCTACTAAAAATACAAAAATTAGCTGGGCATGGTGGCAGGCGTCTGTAATCCCAGCTAATCAAGAGGCTGGGGCAGGGGAATTGCTAGAACCCTGGGGATGGAGTTTGCAGTGAGCCAAGATTGAACCACTGCACTCCAGCCTGAGCAATGGAGCAAGACTCCATCTCAAAAAACAAACAAACAAACAAACAAACAAACAAAAACAGCTAAGTAGACAAGAAGTATAGTGAAGGAGAAAATGAGTTAGAGTATTGAGTACATATCAGAACCATTATCTGAAGTAGAAATATCAAAACTGCCAGAAATGAAAGATAAAGGAAAATAGGTGAAAAGACAGTCCTCAGGCTCCAGGTCTCTTCTTGCCCTGTGCAGAGAAAGATATAAGGAACTGGGACTGGTTGAGAAGACCACATAGTCATAGTCTCCCCAGCAGTCAGCAGGTGGGGCCCCATGCCTAGACAGTGGAGATACTCTCTCAAGGGAATGGTTGGATGGAAGTCAGAAGCAGCCTCCATGTGAGTCAGAGGAAGAAGGCAGTGTGTAAATGGCCATTCTTATACATAGACCAAGATGTAATTAACTTGAAGAATAGCTCTATTATGAAAAGTAAGGAGAGTTTTCTGTTATGGACTGAACTATTGTATCCTTCTCAAGACTCATATATTGAAGCATTGAAGCCCTAACTCTCGGTGTGTCTATAGTTGGAGATGGGGTCTCCAAGGAAGTGATTAAGATTAAATGAGGCCACAAGAATAGGAGCCTGATTCAATAGGATTAGTGTCCTTATAAGAAGAGATACCAGAGAGCTCACTTGCTCTCTCTTCTTGCACAAAGAGTACCATGTGAGCACGGAGTGAGAAGGCAGCCATCTTGTACCCAAGGGGAAAGTACCCATCAGATACTAGTCCTGATGGCATCTTGATCTTAAACTTCTAGTCTCCCAAACTGGAGCAAATAAATTTCTGTTGTTCAGGCCAACCAGTCTGTAGTATTTTGTTATGGCAGCTCAAGCAAATACATTACTTATAAATAATTGCCTTCTTATTAAGATGGCACTGTAGCTAAGAATACAGGCACTAAAGTCAGACAGCCTCAGTAAAAATTTCATCACCACCACACTCAAGCCTGATGACCCTGGGCAAATACTCAGCATTGAAATTCCTCAGTTCTCTTAACTACAATGTGGAATGATAAAACAACCTATCTCATTAACTAATGTGAGGATGAAATGAAATCATGTATGTAAAGTGTCTGGTATATACTAAGTACTCATTGAATATTAATTTAAAATAGTAAAAGAATAAGATTATTTCACCAACCATAATTATAAATAAAATTAACTGCCCTGGGCTCTCAAATGCTTACAATGTAACACAACAATTCTAGATTTTATCTGATTTAGATAAGAAAATTCTGAATTTTTAAAATAGTTTCTAGTAACAGTATAAAAGGCTTAGAAATTGAAGTTCCAAAGACACTGAATTTGGACACTTGCATCATGTTGGAGAGTCATGGAATGGATTTCAGGATCTGTTTTGCCTGCCCTTACTTAGGTGAATTCTCATCCTATTGTACCTTGAATCAGGCCTCATAATGTAGTCATAACACAAGACTTAGATCTGCTCCTATTCTCATTATTATTCAATGCCATTTCAGTATTTCTTCATCTCCTTTATGTAATTACTTAAGTAACGAAGACTTCATAGCTTGTGGTCATTTAAAATATATATTTCATTTTTAATAAATGTCCTCTTCTAATCTTCAGTTTCAAAAATAATTTAAATTCTGGTTACTTTTGCACAACTGTCCTTCTGCTTTTCTAGAACTTAAATAAATGAAATGCAAGTTAAAAAGCACTCACTGATATTAACACTCTTTCTTTCCGCATGTCTAATTTGAAGTAGGCTTTCCTATGAAGCCAGTGAAGATTCAGGCTCCTCAGTTACATGGACCACTTCCGAGGATCTAGCAGAGGTCCCGGGAATTCAATATTCAAAGTTCTGTATTTTATTTCTTAAGAGGGCCCTCCAAATTATATACCATCTTCAAACTGTAATTAAGCCTTGCAATTGCTATATCCTCTGAACTTTCAAAATATCTAATATTTAAAGTAAAAGTGAAAATTTAATAGGAATTCCAGCTGAAGAAAAATTAAGTTATAGGGAATAGTCTATAAAAACATACCTCTGCCTATACCTCTCCGCCTCCAAACTGAACCAAAATGGGTATTTCTTTATGTACGCATAGGTTCCCACTTTTATTTTAGCACCAGAGGTCTTTTTGTCAAATGTAATCTTATCAAGCAGAACTTCTCTATCTAAAGAAAGTCAAGGGAAGCTCGTCTCACTCACTATGCCTTCAACCCCCACTGCTAAAGCACCTATAGAGAGTTTGATTGGTCCTGTCCTCACGGTACCAACCAGTTTGATTGGTCCTGTCCTCACAGTTTGAAAGCCACTAATCTAGACAATAATACAAAGTGGGTATATAATTGGAGATAGAGAAGAAAATCTTCATGGGATTTTGTAGTGTGTAAGTATAGTCTTACCTGTAAGACTACTGTATAAGATATCACCGCAAGATAACCGGCCATTTTCCTAATGGGTGGAATATATTTTGCCCAGAATCATGGGGAAACCAACATTCCCATCAAGACAATTTTTGAGGCTCTTTCTCACCAGTCGATTCTCAGGTCTCTCAGGAGAGGACAGGAATAACTACTCTCAAAACATTCACATTCTAAATATCAGAGATTACTATCGTCTGATACTAATATTGGAAATATATGGAAAAACAGCTCAAGATCTGGCAGTGAGTGCTTTTATTTTATATGGGACTCCAAACACCTATGCCTTTTAAAAGGGCTCGAATACAAGGACATGCAAAATACTCAAAGAAAACATCTTAAGTCTACATATCACCAAGTCTTTCTTCTAACTGCACTTTTGAATTTCACACCCCTGAATTCTAAATGTTTGCCAACATTTTCTGACCCAACTGAGCTACATTTCAAAGTATCTGCTTGGCTCCGGCTTTTGTAAACATTCAATGAACTTGATTTTCTTTAGGAAACATGCTACATTATTCATATTGTCCTCTTTTTTCTATATGGAATACAAAATATCAATTCTTTAATCATGTTATTTGTTAAAGCATTTAATTTTTTTTGGTAATGTTAATCTTCAATCATTCCTTTATTCATTCAGTATAAATTTACTTGGTGTCTATCTTCCAGGTTCTGTGCAAAAAGGGTACAAAAAGTAATAAGATTAGAACTTGTCTTCAAAAGAACAAGATCATAGAAGCCAATGATCATGCTTGTTGACTCATCCCTGGAATCTTCCAATGTCACTTGGCATTTAATAAATGTATTTTGTTGCCATGGTATTACCAACTAGGCAAGGGGCATGAACATTCCGTTTTGGTGGAAATTTCTTATTTACATAAATGCCCAGAAATACATTCTATATTTAATTCTCTATTTCTTATATATATATGATTTTAAACTAATACCTAAGATAAATTACTTCTCCCTACAATTTAAATTCTTATCACTAATACATATGCTACTAATAATAAGCTTATTCGGAAATCAGACACACTGTTCTACATAGTTGCCCCCCCCATAACTACGGGCTCTGCGTTCATGGATTCAACCAACCACAAATAGAAGATATTCTAAATAAAATTGTGTCTATACTGAACATGTACAGACTTTTTTCTTGTCATCATTCTCTGAACAATAGATTCTAACAACTATTTACATAGGATTTACATTATATTATAAGTAATCTAGAGATGAGTTTAAGTATACAAAAGAATATAAGTTAGGTTACATCTAAATACTATGCCATTTTATATCAGGCAGCACTTGAGTGATTATCTGCAGATTTTGATAACCAAGGGAGGTCCTGGAACCAATCCCAGTAGAGGACTGTACTCTGTATTTTCTTACCTAGATGATAAAAATCCTGTAGTTAATCAAGAAAATCTTGTTGCTTTGTCATTGGTCCTTATTGCATCAGCCAAGAAATCAGCAATTTAGTAAAATGATTTCTAAAAAAGAACTAGGAATAATTTATTTGAGGGCTCTTACACTACTATGAATCATTCAAACCATAGTGGGGCCACTATGATCCTGAGCTTCTGTTCTCACTGGTTTCCTTTCTCCCTCACCAACATTCCCATCAACCATTATACCTCCAAAGGAGGCTGGTAATCACAGCCTCAAATCCATTAGCACTTCATTCTTACCTTTCCTTTATTTAAAACATACTCGAGTTCAAGGGAATTTTTAGCAAGCAAAACTCACAGGTCGTTTCTTACTAGCTTCTGCGCTACCCCGGATGGAAAGGAAACAGAAGTAGAGGAGCATTATCCATCTGTTTTGAAAATGCCTGGTCTGGGGAGAATGCCCACCGTCTATTTGTTTTCCGTGATGGCCCCCACTCCTATTTTCATCAACCTATATTTTATATACTTCATGATATACCCGAGTGTAGCCTCTCATGGTTACCGGTGACTGATGTTATTAAATATACAAAATCATTTTACCAGATGATAAAGGAAGCTACACTGTCTAAAAATTTCATATATCTAACGTGTTGTATAAACAGCCTAAATCCCTATACATTTTATAACTTCAGCAATCTAAAGGTTAAAGCCTGTCAGTTGAATTTCAAAATTCCAGGAAGAAATGGGGAAGTAGCACCAACTCTTCATTGTATACCAGTGATCAAACATCTCCTCATTACACTTCAATATTGTTGCCTCTAAAGGTCACCATTGCTGAACATAATCACACAAAATCAAAGCTGCAAACTTTATATATCATGGAGGTAGTAAATAGCTTGGAGGTTTGTTTTCTGGTGCCTGAACAGCACTCTGAACCCATGTATAAATTTCTAGGAACTGTGGCATGAACCAAACATATTTGCAGTGACTAACAATAGGTTCAATTAAATCAATTTCCTGTAAAAATATTTTTTTCAGTCATTTCAGGTGAAAAATACAACTCCCTACCCACAAAGTGGTAGAGGTCTTTTTAATTTGTCTGTTTTAAATGAATTTACCTTCTCTTATCTTCCTGTAAAAACAAGTTTGATAATTATTTCTAAGTCACCTTCCAAATGGAATACCCAAAAGTTTACCTCAAAGGGAAGTCACGAAGTTCATTTAGTAAAGCACTAGTATGCCCAATAAATCACATATGCTCCTTGCTTTTTTCATTCATTGATTTTGCGCACATTATTTGGGCAACCTGTCACTTAGTAAGATCTATGGACCAAAAGTAGAAGCCTAGCCTCATCAAAGCCACCATCAGCTCTAACTACGTCCATTCTTCGTCCTTGCATTCATTCTCTGTTCAACAGTCAACAATTTTCTTTTGACCATACAGCTTATATCATTTCATTTCCACACAGACGAGCCTAAAACCCTCCAGGGCTTCTGATTATACTTAAAATTCAAACTGTTCTCCATGGTCTACAGATCCTTGCATCAATTGATCCCTGAATCAGTCTGGTCTCAACTCCTACCATTCTTTTTATTTGCTTAATTCCAGTGACACCAAATTCATTTGTGTTGAATGTGCCAAGGTCATTGATGCCTTAAGATTTGCACTCTTATTCATTCCCCTGTGCAAATGAGTCCTGTTCCCAAATCTTGGCATGACTATTTTTCCTTTTATTTTTCTTCCCATCTTCTCTAGAGTGCTCTCTTTTCAGGAAAACTGTGTCTCCCCACCAAAACCAACTACCTCCCATTCCTGCAATCTCTTTTATCCCACCCCCCTATATTATTTCGGTCATGGAATTTATAATCTGAAGTTGTCTTACTCAATTTGTCTACTGGTTTGTTCTCTGTTTCTGCCTTTACTAGCAAAAAGGTCTGCTAGCAGATACTTAGTCTATCTTTTTCAGCAGCATGTGGTAGAGATGCAATAAGGATATACAAAGGCTCTTTAACTTACAGTGGGGCTACATCCTGACAAACCTGTAATAAGTTAAAAACATTGTTATGTTGAAAAAGCATTTAATATACCTAACCTACTGAACACTGTAGCTCCACTTAATTTATCTTAAATGTGCTTAGAACAATTGTATTAGCCTAAAGATGGAGGACATCATCTGGCAACACAGTGCACTGTAGAATATATCTGTTGTTTATCCCTGTGATTGTGTGGCAGACTGGAAATAGTGGCTCGCTGCTATTGCTCAACATGAGGGAGTATCGCAGGGCATATTGCTAGCCCAAGAAGAGATCAAAATTGCAAATCTGAAATCCAGTTTTTAGTAAATGCATATTACTTTCAAACCATTATAACATCAAAACATTCTAAACCAAACCATTGGTATGTAGATCATCAAATGAATAAAATTTTGGCATGTTTTCATTGACAGAAATTTCTTTATGCCTTTAAAGATAGTTTACCACATAAATTCAGAAAAAAAATAACATGACAGGTCTGTATAAATAGATACAGCATGAGTGCAAAGTATACAGTATATTTTGCACTATTATATAGATATATAAATCCATAATTGTTATTAATGTGGCATGATTAACCCAGTATACTGTTTTCCAAAAGATCTGTGATTTTCACCATGTTATGATGAAAAAGAATTTTTAATCATATTCCTGATTTCTAATATAGTTTTCAACTGAAAATGGTAATAATTATGTTTGTCTTCCAGTACATAGCAAACACCATAGAGTATTTTTTTAAAAATTTCCCAGTATTCAAATCAGAATATCCAACACTGAAGGAGCTGCACTGGTGATAAAATAATGTCTTTTGTTCTGACTTCTTGCCTTGTTAATGAAGAATTTAAGATGGTCAGCTGCTTATTTTCATACTGGAACATTAAGTTGCCTACTTAAGAATTCAAAGGCCAGACAAGGTGACTCATGCCTGTAATCACAGCACTTTTGGAACCTGAGGCAAAAGATCACTTGGGCTCAGGAGTTCAAGACCAGCCTGGGCAACATACCAAGACCTCATCTCTTCTAATAATCAAAAAAAGTAGCCAGGTGTGGTGGCATGTGCCTATAGTTCCAGTTACTTGGGTGGCAAAGGCACCGGGATTGCTTGAGCCTAGGAGGGCAAGGCTGACTGATCATGCCTCTGCACTCCAGTCTGGGCAACAGAGCAAGACTTTGTTCTCAAAAAAAAAAGAAACAAAAAAAAGAAATTCAGAGGAGAGACAATCCTAAAAAGAAATAAAGAAAACAATCCCATTTACTATAACATCAAAAAAGATAAAGTGCTTATGAATAAATTTAACCAAGGGAGCACATAAATTACACATTGAAAACTATAAAACATTCCTAAAATAAATTTTAAAAGATATAAGTAAATCTCAAGCTCATGGACTGGAATATTTAATATTATTAAAATGTCTATACTACCCACAGCTACCTAAAAATTCAATGTAATTCCTATTAAAATCCCAATGACATTTTTGTAAAAAAAGAAAAAAAATCCTAATATTCATATGGATTTTCAAGAGACTCCAAATAACCAAAACAATCTGGAAAAGAAGGAAAATTTGGAGGCCTCACATTTCCTGACTTCAAAACATACAACAAAGCAACAGTAATTCAGATGGTGTAGTACTAGCATAAAGTTAAATATCTGGATTAATGGAACAAAAGAGAGAGCCAGAAATAAACCCCTATATATATATATATATATATATGTATAATATATGGATGCCAATACTACACAATGGGGAGAGGACAGTGTCTTTAACAGATAGTATGGAAAAACTGAATATGCACATGCAAAAAAATTACTTTGGACCCTTAACATTATATACAAAAATTAACTCAAAATAAGTTATATATAAGCCCAAAAGCTACAGAACTCCTAGAGCAAAACATAGGGAAAAAAGCTCAAGACATTGGATGTGACACAATTTTTGGATATGACACATATGACAAAATCACAGGCAACGAAAGAAAAAAAATAGATAAATGGGACTGTATCAAACTAAAAGCTAGCAAAGGAAACAATCAACAGAGAGAAAAAAGCAACCTATGGAATGAGAAGAAATATTTGCAAGACAAGTATTTGATATAGGGTTAATATCTAGAATATATAAGGAACCCCTACAATTCAACAACAAAAAAACAAATGACCCAATTTTAAAATGGACTGAGGACTTAGATAGTTCTTCAAAGAAGAAGTACAAGTGGCCAATAAGCCTATAAAAAGATGCTCAACATCACTAATCATAAGAGAAATGCAAACCAAAACCACAATGAGATATGACTTCACACCCATTAGAATTGCCACTATCAAAGGAACAGAAAATGACAAGTGTTGGTGAAGACGTGCAGACATTGCAACCCTTGTGCACTGTTGTGGGAGTATAAAATAGTCCAGCTATTATGGAAAACAGATGGATGATTCCTCGAAAAATTAAAAATAGAATTACCATGTATCCACCAATCTCAGTTCTGGGTATGTATTTTGAATCCAAAAGAATTCAAAGCAGGGTCTCTAAGAGATATTTGCACACCCCTGTTCATTGCAGCATTATTCACAATAGCTAAAAGTGGAAGCAAACCAAATCTCCATCAACAGATATATGGATAAAGAAAGTGTGGCATATACACAATGCAATGCTATGCAGCATTTTAAAAGGGAAATTCTGTCATATGCAACAATGTGAATGAATGCTGAAGACATATGCTAAGCAAAATGAGCCAGTCACAGGACAAATGATGTGTGATTCCACTTATATAAAATATCTAAAGAAGTACAAATCATAGAGACGGAGAAGGGTTCTAGAGATCTCTTGCACAACTATATGAATATACATAACACTACCACCTTGTACACTTAAAAAATGTTAAAATGGTAAAATGTGTGTTATGTGGTTTTTACCATACTAAAAATAATAACGATTCAAGGGAAAGCTTTCTAGCCTTATTTCCTGCAGCTTACAGCAGAAATAAGCCTACTTCATGAAATAATTGCTTCTGGTCAGTTTTCTGCACTCTTCTTTTTGATAAAAAGTTTGACAAAATTAGAGACCAGGAGTCACTAAAAAGAGTTTTCATCAAGAAACACTATCAAATAAAAATTACAAGGGAACATAAATAAAAATAAAAGATAAAATTGTTTTCCACATTAAGATGCTACTTCCCACAGCCCATGGCTTATCTGTAACTTTAATGTACATAAGTTATGCTGTGTACACAGCATGTGAATGAATGATATGAGGGATTATCTAGCAAGTTCAAGTAAAAATAGCTTATGACCAAAAATTTTCAGATATTTCTTTCCATTTTTATTTCAAAGAACATGTTCTAATTTATTCCACGCATTTATAGCTTATTTCCAACTACCTTCAAAAGAGACTTCAGAAAAGTCTAATTGAGGGAAATCAACGAGTAAACTTCTGTTCAAAGTATGAAAAAGAGTTGTCCTCTCTATTCTTTTGATTATAACATTAGATTCAATTATCACTTAAGGGAGGTCTAAAAAACTGTTTTTTTGCTGAGTACAGCTGGTTTTCATTTTACATTTCAAAGAGAGAGAGAGAGAGAATGCGTGTGTGTATTTGTTATTGTTGTTTTAATACTTATTAGATATAGGTCCACCCCCGTGTATGAATCACTCCAGTTCAAAGAACTTTGTTTCCCTTGATTTTTCATCCTTGATATTCACTTCACATAATGAATAGTGATGCAGGTCCAAACTCCCTATGAGACAGGAATTTCTTCAGAGCAGGGGGATTGGCGCATTTCTCACACAGAGCTTCTTGTGTCTCTGTTACATCCAGGACCCATGAAGTTTGCTGCTTCTTGAGCAGACAAGTCTCTCAATGTAGGTATATAAGAGAATTCCAAATAGAGTGGGATGGCTGGTTTCTTAGAACTTTTGACTTCTTCATGCACTGATTCTGTTCAACTTAACGACTTAATCCGGACATTACATTTCCCACTGCTGCTGAACATTATTTCATGGAGTTATGTAGTTTTATGTTTCTCCTCTTATTTATGTTTGTTTGGGGAATTTGTGAAATGCTTTTTGATCTGCAATGAGATGAGGGTTTTTCATATTGCAAAATAATGGGACCACATTCTGCATGAACTACCTTATCTTTTGTTCATTTTGTCCATTTTATTATACCCATTGTAGCCAATAAATATGTCAACATGCTCTCATGTGAAACCTGTCAGATCTGTGAGGCATGACTTCCCATCACTGGATAGAAATCTAAACCCAAATTTATACCTGAAAAGAAATAAATGATAGGCTAAAGTATTTAAAATAAACTAGGAAATGGTAGCAACAATTTTCTTAAATGGATGTATTTAAACGAAGAACACTTTCTTTTTCTACTTTGGAATTATTCAGAAGTTTCTATCTAAAAAGAAATCTTCAAAGTAAGTACTACAAGCTGCAGGCGAAATGGCTGCTGCCATAATCTCCTAGAGTTTAAGGCCTATTACCTAAATCTTATGATCTCTTTAAATCACTACAGAGCAATGACAAAATAACATTAGTGATCTCTCTAAAGCTGCACTATCCAATACAGGAACCACTAACTATTTAAATATAACTTTAATTAAAATTAAAATTAAACTAGAACCACATTAGCTATATTTCAGTTGCTCAGTATGTGGCTAGTGGCTACCATATTGGATATTTCCTTCATCTCAGAAAGCTCAGTTGGATAGAACTGCTCAGAATCATTATGTATACACATTTGCCATCATTTTTTGTCTTGAAAAATGTGTTCCATGGTAAAATTGTTAAATGCCACTTGTCTTAACCTGCACCTGCCCAATTTTACAAAGAATTTTAAGAAATCTCAAATTTGAGGTAAATAATAATGAGAGGCTGCCTTGTGAAACTTAGGAGCCACTTTCATGGTTTAAGGATCCCAAAATATCCTTTAGAAAAGATCTAATAATCCCTTTTAGACAATTGCTAGGTACTCTAGTATTTGTTTTTGTGAATTTCAATGAATTTTGGGAGTAAGCAGTAAACTTGTTTCCCTATTAAATATTTAGAAGGACTTTAAATATTACTAAAATCTCTAGTAGTAAAGAATTAAAACATCACGCTCTGTTCACTTATGAACATATCTTAATAATTTGAGTGTTAGCTCCTTTTCTCAGCCAGAAAGCCACCCCTTAAGCAATAATTCACCACCTTCGTTAAAGACAGAAATGCTTTCTTTTACAGAAAGAGTAAGTGGAATGTTAGTCTAAAGTAAAATGGTGGAGGTATTGGTGATTAGAAAGGGAATATTTTAATGCAAGGACAATGAGAGATAAAAAGAGAAATAAGATTTTCTGACCGTGTGGGTAAAGCTGGTGTACATCACCCAAAGAAAATTATTTCTCCCAAGACAAATTTCCAGCCCTGGTCTCCAACCCAGGGCTACTCTTCCTTCTAGTCTAGGACTCACACAGAAACACACATATAAACTGTAGGTAGTTGGATTATTTTCTCCCTGTCTCTGTTCAGCCAGACACTTAAGTACAAATAGAAACAGTGAATAGTGGCTTATACTATGTGCCTTAGGGTACATGTCCTATCAAAGATTAGAGGAAGGCTCTACCCAGGACCATCCCACATAGTAATACAGGTTGGGCCGTGCACATACTTTTAAAGCAACTCTAGCTCTTCAGCTCTGCTTGCCTGGGAACATACCCAACAATGGTTCCTAAGTGGAAACTGACATTTAAGGAATCTAAGTTTAAGATGAGATAATTTTGAGCTTGACTTGGATAGTTCATTATATTTGTGTTATTTTTTTTTTTCAAAGACCTGTTTGTGTGAATATTTTCATTGCTGGTAAAAACCTTTACCATTGCTTGACGATTTAACTTTTTAGGAAGACCATGAGGTGCTGTAGAATCACTTATATTTGGATCAAAATCTCAATCAATTTCTGCTACTTACAGGTTCAATGATCTTGGGTATATCCCTTAACCCATCTGAAAATCAACATCTTCCTCTAGAAAGGTGAGCTCTTTGGCTTCAAGAGTTCTATGAGTAGTATGAAACTACGTATGTTGAAAATGCTGTATGTTTAATTTGTACTAAAACAAGTTAATTTTCTCAGTTATTTGCTCAATGCTGCAAAATCATTGTACACAATATTCCCTCTTTTTTCAAGCACTATTATTTTTGATAACTTACCATAAATATAGTACTTGCTAAATTATTTCCTTATAATAATATTAGATTCTCTTACTGTACACACTTTCAAATGAGGAACCCAAGGTAGAGTGGAATAATATTAGACTCTCTTACTGTACACACTTTCAAATGAGGAACCCAAGGTAGAGTGGAGTTAAGTAACATGCCTAAACAGATCTTGTTCAAAACAGAGCTCTATGTGTTGAAATCAAGAATTTGAGTGAGAACACGTGGTGTTTGATCTTCTGCTCTTCTGTCAGTCTGCTGAGAATGATGGTTTCTTGCATGTTCTTCACATGTACCACAAAACCTAAAATGCAATAAAATAAATAAATGGGAAAAAAAAAAAAGAATTTGAACTCGAGTTTCTGATTCCAAAGCTACAGTTTATGCAGCTTCTCAGTACAAGGAAATTTGATATTTAGTTTAGCATATGTGTAAGCAAAATCCTAAGAATGGGATCACTTGTCCCAAGTAAGGTAGGAACCGTCTTGCCAATTAAAATTCACTTCTGACTTGTCAAATGGAACCTCTCTGATGCTGAAGCCACGGAGTATGTCTAATTGTCTAATTCATACCTATTTCTCCATCAGCTAGCTCAGTGCCTAGTTGGCTCTCATTAAATGTTTCTTTTTATCCTTTTTTTTTTTTATTTGAGACAGAGCCTCACTCTGTCATCCAGGCTAGAGTACAGTGATGCCATTATAGCTCACAGTAGCCTCAATCTTCTGGGCTCAAGTGATCTTCCCACTGTGGCCTCCCAAACTGCTGAGATTACAGGCATGAGCCACCACACCCAGCCTAAATGTTTCTTAAATTGATATAAAATATTTTCCACTACTTCTTTAGGGATAATTACTGAAACACATGGATATCTATTGTGTCTTGTTTTTCTAAAATATGAATGTTTCTTTGGGGATTGTTTTAAAAATTAAATGTTAAATAATGAAGAGCATACATAAACACATACAAACTTGCATACATCATTTGGTCATATATTTTAAATTTATAACAAGTATTAAAAGAAACAATAATTTCTATTTTGGTTAGCAGCACACTAATTTTTAAAAATTGCTTTTGAAATTTCAGTTTCTGATTTGTTTCCATGTAAGCAGTTTCCCCCTTTCATTTCCTGAAAGAATATTGAATTTGTAGTAAATCAACAACAAAATTAAAATTTGGCCACCACCTGCCAGAATTCTCACTCTGCAACATGAAGACTCAAAGGAGATGAAAAATTCAAGGTTAATAAGATTATCACCATCTCTTTTTTTTTTTGTATACATGTATCTAAATCTGTGCCTCCCAGCCTTTCTTCACTGAGCAGAAGATTATAATTATTGCTAAAGTCTCAGGTTTTTGCTTCTCTGCACAAAAATGAAATCAGTGGTGTGTAGCTGAATGCATTCCAGATAGCAATAGCATATCATTAGCATATCAGTACAGCAACAAAAAAATACATGAAAACAAAAACATTGCATACAAATGGAGATGTGTAAGAGTTTTCTGCAAAAGAGAAACTTGTCCTTGTTGCTTTTTGAATGGGTCTTTAAATTATAATTATGACAGAGCCAAAGCTTTCAAAACCTGGACATCTTAGGAAATAAAATAGGAAACTAGAAACTGAGAAATCAAGGTACTGCACTAAGTCACCCTGTGTTCCAGAGAATATATTCTCCCAGTGCTCCAGACTTCATCACCTGTCTTACCAAAGCTAAAATTTATCTTTATTAGGCATTAAGTAAGGGACTCCCAGTGAAATCTGCAGCGTTTGCCTAATAAAACAGCACATGGGCACCTCCCAACCTATAAGGTTTTTTTCTATCTATTTTACTCTCTATCTCTCAATAAATTTAGATACAAGAAAATTATTATTCCTGTATATACCAGATATATTAGTATAGACTAATACTAAAACAGCATATACATATATGTATATTCTATGAAATGTACATATTTGTATATTCTATGATGTGTCTATTTATATATGCATATTCTACTAGAACATATATGATGTTCTAGTAGAATATGTACATGTATATATGGAGACATGTACATGACATAGAGAGAGACGGAAACACAATAAAATTTGTTTTTCACTCCCTAATAGTTCAAGACAGATATGTTCTTTGTCAACAGGGAGTTGTCTTTTACATGGTGATTCATTTGACAATCTTTCCATCTTGTGGCTCCTTAGTTTCTTAGATACCTTATCATCATCTGCATTCATTAGGCAGAAGGGGAAAGAGCATGGAGGAGCCCATTTAGAAAGTTTTGTGGGCCTTGTCCGGAGATATCACTCACAGTTCATTGGTTAGAAGGAAGTCACACACCCATACCTAACTGCAAGTCAGGCTGAGAAATGTAGTCTAGCTCTGTGTCCAGGAAAAAGAGGAGACATATTTTGTTGAACAGCTAGCAATGTCTACCATGTAAGATTTTCTGTATCTTGCCTGGCATAAATTATTGTAATTCTGTTCTAGCATTTTCTTCAACATAGTAAGTCACACTTTCTAAATCAATGACACTCCACTGAGAAATAAAAAGTGACTCATGCTATTTACTACTCCCTTAGAACCATAGCGAACCATTCTGTCCTGCTGTGGTTTGATCTCCATACTAGTCTCCTTAAATGAATTCTGAATGTTATATTGTCAGTTTGGGCTTTTGTATGTGTGTGTTTTCTTAGTGGCTTAAAAGAATAATTGTGATTTCATTCATAAATTATAGGAATTTAAAAATCTTACTTTATACAGGATTTCTTTCAGAAATAATGTCAAAGAAGAAAATGGAATCTGTTTTTGAAAAATACGAGACTTATCTGTCTGTACTTCTGACAAATAAACAAGTACCAAGAAAATATTGATCATGTCATATGAAAGCCATAAAAGAAAAAGCCTTTCTCCAAGTGGCATACATAGTTTATGGCAAACCTTTAACCTGAAACTATACCTCTAAAAATTAGCAGCATTTTTTAGGTGTGAGCGTGACCCATTTTAATCAGCACACAGAAGAAATTTTTATGAAGTCAGAATGTTTTTATGCTAGTACATTTCCCTTTAGCTAATTAGGCTTTATTTCTGAACCTATGACGCGTGCTCTAAAAATTCTAAACTATTCATAAAATATATTTGAAGAACAGATTGAGGTTTCATTATTTATAACTCAGTCAAGATACCAAACTGGCTAGATTGTAAACCTGCTGATACAGTAGCTTTTCTTCACCACTCTTTGGGTTGTTGCTACTCAAGTTTCTAATTTATGTGCAAATTGAATTTGCCTAATGCATACAGTAAGCTCTTTTTTCTTTCTATTTTTTTAGCAGTTTCCCATGCAGTGTGATTTAAAGTGCTTTTCTTTTGCATCTTATGAAAAGATGATTATACCAAATAGATTTATTTATTTTTATTGTTTTCCATGTTACTCTTCATACACCTCGCCCAGAGATTAAAGCGATTTCCTGTCATGAACTAAATAATCATCAGGAAGCAGTCTCCTATGCCCTGCCCAGATTTAACTCAACTCGAGTCAAATTCAGAACTGCTGCTGTAGTGTGTGTTGACAGCACAGAAGTCAGGACTTCAGGATTCTGTTTTCAATGTTAGTTCTAGCCTTCTCAGTCTGATGACTTGCTGCTTCCATCCAGTGCATTCTTTGAAAGGAATGCAAAATTCCTTTAGGTTGGATTTACCTAATTTCACTGCACCTTTGCTTTAGTAGACGCTATCTAAGAAACTGGAAATCAAAGACAAATAAAATGGTCATTGTCCTAGGAGAGTGCACAGACAAGATGGTCATGTAAACAAATCAGCCTTATACCAATAATTATCAACCTTTCAGTGTTCTAGGAATATTTTCGAATGCCAAAGACATTGGCTGGATATTTACAAAGACCAAAAGCCTCACAACATATCAGAAATAATTTGCAACATGTCACTTGTAGTGAATAACAATTTTGCAGGACTCTAGGCAAATTTTAATTCTCTATTTGCTTGGTAACTATAGCATTCTGTTGCTGTTTCAATAGACTGCCCCAACCATATTCTTTTACATATTCACTAGAAAATGTTAGCAGACATTCTAGTAAACATGAAAGTCTTTTATGAGCCTGGGCCACCTACCTACCAGAAAAAAAAAATGTGTCTTGAATGGTGATGAACACAACAAATACATTTGTATTATGTTTAGGTCATTGAAAATCTGGTATCTGTTTGTTATCACTGTCTAACCTAATCTAACTAATCCAACATACATAACCTCTTATCCCTACATTTTTGCTACTTTATTTATCCTTGCTCAAGCAAGCACTAAGGAATCATAAGAAAGAAGTTAAATAACATTCATGAAACAAGTCTTTTCTATCTGAGCATTAACATCCTTCTTCCTCAAAAAGCCAAATACATATTTCTCTTTTACACCTTCTGGACAATAACCTCCTCATCAATACTCTTAATCACTTGAAGTCCCTGACCCTCTATAAATTGTTAGCCACTGTCCACTGATCAGTGTAGATCCATACTTCTCATCTGATACCTTACTCCAGAAAATAGGAGACAACTAGAAGTACTGCTTCTCATTCTGGACCTGAGATATTCACTAGACCTAATTTCCCTTCCTCACTATGCTGTGTCGGGCTGTAACGTAGCCATAGCCTGCTTCTGGACAATGCTATCTTTAAACTAGGCTAAATTTTCTTAGTCCTCCTCAGTGAACTTTTGTAGAAAACCACCATGAGGCCCGCACGGTGGCTCATGTCTATAATCCTAGCACTTTGGGAGGCCAAGGCAGGCGGATCACGAAGTCAGGAGTTTGACACCAGCTTGACCAACATGGTGAAACCCCATCGCTACTAAATATACAAAAACTTGCCCGGTATGGTGGTGCGTGCCTGTAATCTCAGCTACTCATGAGGCTGAGACAGGAGAATCACTTGAACCCGGGAGGCAGAGATTGCAGTGAGCTGAGATTGCGCCACTGCACTCCAGCCTGGGTGACACAGCAAGGCTCCGTCTCAAAAAAAAAAAAAAAAAAGAAAGAAAGAAGAAAACTACAATGAGGGAGTAAGATTTATCTGAGGAAAAGGAGGCAGCACAGCATGAATTGATGCTCATGTACCCCAGAACTTAAAGTATAATAAGTAAATAAATAAATAAATAAAAGATTCTACACAAATCTGGTAGAGCTAATAAACCAATTCAGGAATGTTGCAAAATCAGCAAGCAAAAATAAGTTCTATTTCTATACGCTAGCAATTAATAATCTGAAAAGTAAATCAAGAAAATAATTCAATTTACAATAGCATGTCCCCCAGCCAAAAACAACAAAAACACTTAGGAATTAACATAACTGAGGAGGCAAAAGACTTGTATAGTAACAACAGCAAAATGTTGCTTAAATATGTTAAAGACACTAATAAATTGCAAGAAAAAAATTCCTTGTTAATAAATTGGAAGACAATATTATTAAGATGTTAATACTGCCCAAGGCAATCTACAGATTGAATGTAATCCCTATTGATATTCCAATTATTTTTTGCAGAAATAAAAAATGCATTCTAAAATTTGTATCAAATTTCAAGAAACCACATATAGCCAAATCAATCTTGTAAACGAACAAAGTTGATAGTTGTTAACTGTCTTTATTTCAAAGTTACAGTTATCAAAATAGTGTGATACTGGCATAAAGACAGAAATACAGGAATATCATTGTTCATAGAACATTATTCATAATAGTAAAAACGTGGAAACAACCCAAGTGCTCATTGATAGATAAATGAATAAATAAACTGTGATATATACATACAGTGGAATATTATTCGGCCTAAAACAGAATGAATTTCTGATACATGCCACAATGTGGTTTAATTTTGAAGACATTATGCTAAGTAAAATAAGCCTGAGTCATAAAAGGACAAATACTGCATAATTCCACATATATGAGGTAACTAGAACAGTCAAATTCAGAGGCAGAAGACAGAATGGTGGTTGCCAAAAGCTGGGGATAAAAGGGAATGATGAACTATTGTTAAATAGGTATGGAGTTTCAATTTGGGAAGATGAAAAAAGGTTTTGAGATGGAAGATAGGGATCATTTTACAAAATGTGAATAATTTAACATTACTGAACTGTGGACTTAAAAATGGTTAAGATAGACAATTTTATTTGTATTTTACCACACTAAAAATTTAAAAAGAGGGCTGAAACCAGCAATGTTTAAAAAGAATTATACAATACATCCAGTTGGGACATATTCCAGTTATGCAATGCTCGTTCAGCATTCCAAAAATTAATTAAATGTAATCCATCACACCAACAGGCTAACAAAAAAATCATATGATCATATCAATAGATGAAGAAAAAAATTTGACAAAGTCATGACCCATTCATGAGAAAACATCTCAACAAACTGGAAATAGAAGGGAACTTCCTTAACTTGATAAAGAACATCTATAAAACACCTACAACTAACATCATTTTTAATTGCGAGAAACCACATTTTGCCCTAAGATCAGAAACAAGACAAAGATTTCCCTTCTCACCACCCGTACTCAATAACATGCTAGAAAACCTTGTTAATGCAATAAGACAAGAAAAGAAAATAAAAGGTACAAAGTTTGGGATGTGAAAAATAAAACTTTGTTGGCAGATGATACAGTTGTCTACCTAGAAAATCCCAAAAACTCGACCAAAAAACTCTTGGAACAAATAAACAGTTATTGTAATGTTTCAGAATATGATGTTAATAATATACAAAAGTCACTTACTTTCCTATATATCATTAATGATCAATTGGAATTGACATTAAAACACAACATTTACATTAGCAACACCAAAAATGAAATACTTAGGTATAAATCTCATAAATTATGTGCCGGGTCATACAGAAAAAAACTACAAACTCTGATTAAAGAAATCAAAGATCTATGGCTGGGCACTGTGGCTCACATCTGTAATCCCTGCACCTTGGGAGGCTGAGGCAGCAGGATCACTTAGGATCACTTAAGGCCAGGAGTTCAAGGCCAACCGGGACAACATAGCAAGACCCCAATCTCTCCAAAAAATTTAAACATTATCCAGGCATGGAAATGCATGCCTGTAATCCCAGCTGCTGGGGAAGCTGAGGTGGGCGGATCACTGAACCCCAGGAGTTTGAGGTTGCAGTAAGCTGACTGCACCACTGCACTCCAGCCTGAGCAAAAGAGTGAGAACTTGTCTCTAAAAAACTTTTTTTGAAAAAAGCACCAAATATCTGAATGAATTGGGAGATATTCCATGTTCATTGATAGAAAGATTCAGATTTATTAAATGTCAGTTATTCACAACTTGAACTATAGATTCAAAGCAATCCCCAACAAAATCCTAGACAGTTATTTTGTGGATATTGACAAACTAATTCTAGAGTTCATATCAAAAGATAAAAGACCTAGATTTGCTAACATAATAATGAAGAAGAAAAAGTCAGGATTGACACTAACCAACTTCAAGACTTACAATAGAGCTACAATGACTAAGACAGTGTGGTATTGGTAGAAGAACAGACAAGTTGATCAATTGATCAATTAGTCAATAGATCAATGGAACAGAATAAAGAACCCAGAAATAGGGGCAGGGGTACTTTGGGAGGCCAAGGCAGGCAGATCTCTTAAGGCCAGGAGTTTGAGACCAGCCTGGCCAACATGGTGAAACCTCATCTCCACTGAAAATACAAAAAATTAGCCAGATGTGGTGGCAAGCACCTGTAGTCCCAGCTCCTCGGAAGACCAAAGCAGGAGAATTGCTTGAACCCAGGAGGTGGACGTTGCAGTTAGCTGACATGACACCACCGCACTCCAGCCTTGATGACAGAGCAAGACCATCTCAAAAAAAAGAAAACAGAAAAGAACCCAGAAATCTACCACACAAATATTGTCAACTAATCTTTGGCAGAGGAACACAGTAGAGAAATAATGGTCTTTTCAGCAAATGGGAATAGAACAACTGGACATCTACATGCAAAAAATTAATCTGGATACAGACCCTATATCTCTTATAAAAAGTAGCTCAAAAGTGGTCTTAGACCTAAATGCAACTGCAAAACCAAAACAAAATGCAAAAATATAAAACCCCTAGAAGGTAAAATCAGAAAAAATTCTAGTTGACTTTGGATTTGGCAATGATTTTTCAGATGTAACACCAAAAGTACAATGCATGTAAGAAAAAAAAAATGGATACCTTGAACATTAAAATTTAAAATTTCTGCTCTGCCAAAGACATTGTTTAGAGAATGAAAAGACAAGTCACAGACTGGGAGAAAAAATCTTTGCAAAACACATACTTGATACAGGACTTATAATCAAAATAGCTAAAGAATACTTAAAACTCAACAATAAGCAAACAAACAACCCAATTAAAAAATGGGCAAAAGATCTGAACAGATACCTTACCAAAGATACACAGATGGCAAATAAGCATATGAAAATATGTTCAACATTATATATCATTAAAAATTTGCAAATTTAAACAACAATAAGTTACCACGACATGTTTTTAAATGACTATAATGAAGGAAGAAGTTTTTATACTTACAGATGCCTAGAAACAGCAGGCATATGGCACGCCATGCCATGCATGGAACAACACTAGGGTCAGCCAGAAGGCAGAAGGGGCCCTGGGAAAGCATGAACAAAAACCATTAGCGTGGTTTTTACAGGAAGAAACAGGCCAGGTAAAGTAAGCAGGTTAAGGATGGGCTGGTTTGAGTAATTTAAATGGGCGCTGGGGTATAGGAGCCGTCCCCAGTTGTCTGGTACTTGGGTTGGGTTGGTTAGGGCAGGGAAATATTGACTTATGTTTGAGAGTTCCATAAAGGTGACAGCTGAGAATTATGGGTTTTAGGTTGGTTGATTGTCATATGAAAGGCATGCTCACAAGTGAGTCATTTGCTATCTCCAAGAATTAGCTAGTCCTAAGAGAAGCAGTCTCTCCCTAACTTGCAAGGTCCCAAGATGTCAAAGTATCATAAAACACAGAAAGTACAAAACAAAATTAATGCAACATGCCTATCAGAATGGTTAAAACACTAACAGTATCAAATGCTGGCAAGAATGTGGTGCAACAGTAATCTATTCATCAGTGGAAACACAAAATTTTACAGCCACTTTGAAAGATAGTTTGGCAGTTTCTTACACAGCTAAATGGAAGTTTGTCTTGTGGACCACCAATCGAGCTGCCAGGTGTTTACCTAAATGAGTTGAAAGTTTGTGTTCATACAAAAAAACTGCATATAAATTTATAGCAACCTTATTCAAAATTGCCGAAAATTGTAAGCAACCAAGATGTCCTTCAACAGGTAAATGGATAAACAAAATGTGATATATCCGTAAGATGGAATATTATTCAGTGATAAAAAGAAATGAGCTATCAAGCCACAAAAAGACATGGAGGCCGGCTGGGCTTGGTGGCTCATGCCTGTAATCCCAGAACTTTGGGAGACCAAGGTGGGCTGATCACAAAGTCAAGAGATCGAGACCATCCTGGCCAACATGGTGAAACCCCGTCTCCACTAAAAATACAAAAATTAGCTGGGCATGGCGGCACGCACCTGTAGTCCCAGCTACTTGG
>NW_016107325.1:1092691-1110288 GCF_001604975.1 Cebus imitator | reverse complement strand
AAAAAAAAAAAAAAAAAAAAACGACATGGAGACCATTTGAATGTGTATTGCAAATGACAGAAGCTAGTTGGAAAAGGCTACGTACTGTACAATTCCACCACAGGACATTCGGGAAAGGCAAAACTAGAGAAAGAGTTAAAAAGATCAGTGGTTATTAGGGATTAGGAGATAGGGGAGAGAAAAAGGGAAAAATGCATACTTTTTTTAGGACAGTAAAACTATTCTTTACAATGCTGTAATGGTGGATACATTATTTTAGGCATTCATCAAAACTCGTAAAATTATACAACACAAAGAGTGAACCCTTAAAGAGTAAAACCAAATGTAAATAATGGACTTTCGTTAATAATAAGGTATCAATACTGATCCCTCAGTTGTATCAAATGCACTGCATTAATGCAAGATATTAATAATAGAGGAAACTGTGTTTGCAGTAGTGGAGCATGCAGAAATTCTGTACTTTCTGTACTATTTTTCTATAAAACCTAAAGCTACTCAAAAATGTGTAGTTTAAAAAGTGAAAAGGCAAGCACAACATAGATGATATCATATTTCATATAGCTGACAAAAGATTAATATCCAAAATATCTGAAAAACTATAAATTTATAAGAAAAAGAAACCTTTTTTTTTCAGAAGAAAGGAGGAGATATAAACAGGAATTCACAGAACAGAAACCAAAAATATCAATCTATGTACTGAACTGAGCTGTAGTACTCAAAATAATACTACAATTGTTATAACTCTTATTGATTCAAATTCAAAAGTTGGACAATTTCAAATGGTGGTAAGACTGTGGAGCACAAGGAAGTCTCATGCACAGCTTTTGGGCATGTAGATTGAAGCATTTGCCTTGGCAAGATCTAGTTATTTAGAACTTGGGCATATCATTCAACACAGCAACTGCACCTGCTGGAATAAATCCAAGAGAAACTTTTACACAAGCACAAAATGAGATACATATAAAAATATTTGGCCAGGCATGATCATGCCTGTGCCCTTTGGGGGTTCAAGACCATCCTGGCCAATACGGTGAAACTCCATCTCTACTAAAATACAAAAACCTAGCTGGGCATGGTGGCACATGCCTGTAGTCCCAGCTACTCGGGAGGCTGAGGTAGGGGAATTGCTTGAACCCAGGAGGTAGAAGTTGCAGTGAGACGAGATCGCACCACTGCACTCCGGCCTGGCAATAGAGTGAGACTCCATCTACACACACACACACACACACACACACGCACACGCACACACGCGCACACACACACATGTTCATTGCAACATAGTTGGTAATAGTGAAAATATAAAAATAAGGAAAAGCATAAATAGTAAAATATACACAATGGAATATACAATATATTTTAGATAAGTAACCTCGAGCTGTATGCATTAACAAGAATAAATTCTCAGAATAATGTTGAGTGAAAATGGCAAAATTATATGCAGATAACAATGTTTTAAAATATGCAAAGTGATTATTTATGGTACATATATATGCAGAAATAAAATAAAAACATGAATGGAAATAGTAAATTACCAGTTTGGGGGCAGCAGTTACTTGTGAAAAGAAAGAGAAAAGAGATTGGAGAAGGTTGTGTAAGAAGCTTCCACCACACTTATAATGATTTATTTCTTTAAATAAAATCTAAATCAAATATTGGCAAAGTGTCAAGATTATATTTAAAGCTGGGTAGGGGTACATGACTGTGTTCTCTTTGTTGCTATATTCTTCTGTACAGTTAAAGTACTTAACTTTAATTAGTAAAAGGATGAGTATATAACAAATCAGTTCCATCATGCTTATCTTTTTTTCTTTTTCTTCATGTTTATCTTAAAGATAAGAAAGAAATAGTAAGTGAAAGATGTTGGTTGGGACAATAAGCTCTTAAAAACAACACCCATAATAACGTAATGAGTTCAGTGGGCTCAGCTCAAGAGACAATGATGAGACTTATGCTGTCATGAACATACAGCAGAGAGAATGATGCCTAAAATTAGCTGCAGTGACAGGGTCAGAAGCCATTACACCCTAACTATCTCTAGCAAGGAAGGCTGTCCCAAATCGCCAGTTGCAACAATCTAATGGGAATGGGAGGGTTCTCTGTATCAGGACTCCCCTTGTTCTCAGAAAATACTATCAGCTGAGCTGTCATTACTAACAAAACCCAAAAGAAAAGTGAAAGCTTTGTTTCTCTCTGTGCCCACCCCTCCAACACTGATGTAGCTATTTAGTTGTTAAATAAACCTGTTGTGTTGCACGTCTACACCGTGCTGATATGAACGTAAGTTGATAATGCTGTCTCTATTTTGAAGAGAAGTGTGGATGTTCTGTGATATAAAATTTACGTACATACAAATTGATTGGAGAAGCAAATAACGGCAAAGTCTAAGGACATAGAAATCACAGTCTTCTTGGGATTTGGGGGTGGCTTTGGCTTTTCTCCAAAGAGGAAATCCATTCATCTCTAAAAGTAAAGGAATCAAAGAGAAAATAGAGGCAAATATGAGAATCTTCTTTTTTTTTTTCTTCCTTATTTCAATAGACAGAGATCAATAACCAGAAAATAAGGGAAAGAATAAAAATTAGCAGCAAGAACAGGCTAAGTTCTCCTAGAAATGTACTAAGAATGGAAAACTGAACTTAAAAGTTAGTTCCAACATGAATTACCACTTCTAAGTAATTCCATTATTTTATCCATAAAATAAAGGTTTGAGACCAGATCAATGTTTTTAAAATGTGGCCCTTAGGCCACCTGTGTTGGAATCATGTAGAGGTAGTGATGACAAATACAGATTTCTGGAGACCCCACAAACCACAAGATTAACATCATTGGCCAGGCTAACAAGATACATTTTAATGACTCCTCCATGAATTTGTGTGTAGAGTTTGAGGTCCATTAATGAGGGTATGAGATCTTAAGTGCCCCTTGCTTTGCCAGACTTCAATGATTAAAAACAATCCCATTGGACTCCATGACATTTTCTGCATTCTGTAAGAGAACTAGTTTTCTTAAGTTTTTGATAAATTTTCTAAAAAATGCAAAATATTCTCTGCCCCTTGAATAAAATTGTCTGTGTGACCTAGTACAGAGAGCTTTCTCTAGAAATCTGCTGATGTATCTGCTGATGATACTGATGAAGATCATAACAAATTGAATGAATACTTCTTGTACTATGAGCATGATCATTTAATTTCATGCAATAAAACAAGATGGGGATATTTATAAAAGTTATTTAAAAAGGAAGGTAAGATATTTCATAGGAAATACCCAGGATTAGCTTTCTTAGTTTGCTCCCTTCTATATTCATCTGCAATATTTCACTGTGTTGATTTTAGTTCAGTTTCTATAAATTTGCTTTCTATTCCTTTTTTTCCCATCAAATATTTGCTAAATCTTCTAAATGCCAGGAGTTTTGCTTCATGCATGGGATACTAAAAGTAAAAAAAGACACCACCAGTCTTGTCAAAGAACGCACAGTTTGGAGGGAAATGGACAATAAAAACTACCAAAATATCACGGGGGCATTAAAAGAGTTATGAATAAAGTGATTTAGCACCATAGAAAAAGAAGTGACTTATATTCACCTGGGGAAGTCAGGGAAGATTTCACCAAAGAGACATATTGAATCTTGGACTTAGAAGTTGTGTTGTGCTAGAGAGGGAAGGTGAGCATAAAATGCCAAGAGGTAGATGAAGAAAATTCCAGCAAGCGTGGGAACCTAACCAAAGACACAAAGGTGTAAGATGATACCATCTGCTTAAAAAGTGATACATTACTTTTTGTTTTAAGGAGAAAGATAGAATATAAGTTTGAAAAATAAATGTGGGCTCAAATTGGGAAGGTCTTGAATACCATGATGAAACTTCTCTGTGATGACATTGATGGGTCATGTTGAAGACATGCTTAATCTATACTTGGAAAAAAATTTCTAGAACAAATATGGAAAGCAGAGAAAAAGTAGAAAGCAGAAGCTAATAGGTGAGTTAAGATACTGGTGAAGTAGGCTAGGTAGGCACCTGAAGTTCTAAAGAAGCAGTAGCCACAGAAAGAAAAAAACAGATCAGAGAGTTATTTCAACAGCAGAATTCAAAGGGATTAGTTTGTGATCAGATGTGTGTGAAGGAGAGGAGAGGGTTAGGGGAAATGTCAGATATGTTTCTGTGGTTTTGAAGTTTGGTGACTGAGAGGATAGAAGTACAACAGAGATGAATCAACAAAGGAAAAGGAGCAGAGTGCAATGGCTGAACTTGCTTTTTGACATGTGGTATATGAAGCATTTGCACAAATCCCAGGATTTGGAGCCCAGAAAAATCCTGGGCTTGTGTATTGGGAAGACATTAGCATAGAGTTAACAGTGGAAATCACTGGAGTAGATAAGGCTCCTCACTGGGAAGTTAGAATGAGGATACAAGAAAGGGGAGGATAAAAACTGGAGAACATTGACATTTAACCCCTCTTGCCCAGTGGCAGACATCATGATAGATAACCTATGATAGAATAAGGTGAAAAAATGTATGCATCTAGTTCCTATGACAAAAGAAAGTGCTAAAGCTATATAAAGGCACAGAACTGCTGAAATCACCAATGCTTAAAGATCAAAGTTGGTTACTCTATAACATTTTTGGCACCAGGAACTGGTGCCATGGAAGATCATTTTTCCATGGATGGAGGGGAGGGAAAGAATGGTTTGGGATGAAACTGTTCCACCTGAGATCAGGCATCAGATACTCACAAGGAACCCGCAACTGACATCCTGCACATGAACAGTTCACAATACATTTAGTGCTCCTATGAGAATCCAATGCCGCTGTTGATCTGACAGGGGGAGGAACTCAGGTGGTAATGCTTGCTCACCTGCCACTCACCTTCTGCTGTGTGGCCTGGTTCCTAACAGGGTTGGGGACCCCTGCTCTATAACGTTTATTCCTTCTAACTGGGCCACACCGGATGCGAAACACGTTGACAAGAGGCTTTATTAAGTAAAAAATATAAAGTGCATTAACGAAGGGCATTGATATTATTCAATTGACTATTAATGGTAAAAGAAAGAGAAACAGGTGACTATTGGGCCACATTGAATTCAACGCTAGGTATGCATCACTTTTTAGGGCCATTAATGACAACTTTTATAAGTGCCACAACTTGAGGCAAGTGAGGTGAAGAATTGAGGTGAAGAATTATTCATAATAAATTGAAAGAAAAAAAATAAATGAAGAAGAAAATGTCCAGAAATAAAAGGAAGTGAATGAATTTTATGTTTTAATTTTCTTTCAAAATGTCTCTTATTGCATGACTTTACTGCTAAAATTGATAGAGCGGGAGAAGGATAGAGTGGGGAGGAGAGTAAAGAATGAACTCAAACAATTCATGGCCATATACACCCTCACACTAAATAAAGAATTAACTTAGCAATTCAGAAAATGAGAACCTGGGCTCATTATCTTAATTAATTTGGCATTCTTTTAACAAATTTTTATTGAGTGCTTACCATATGCCAAACGTTCTAGGTGCTGGGATACAGATATATCAGTGAACAAGACAGATGAAAATGTCTGCTTTTATAAAGCTGATCGAGAAAATAAGTAACTGACTCATAGCTGACAATTGCCAGAGGAGGGGCAGAAATAAGGCAAGAGAGGGAGACAAGAAGTGTGTGGGGTGAGCAGTAATTAAAATTGTAAAAAGCATGGTCAGGAAAGCCCTCACTAAAAGTAATATTTGAGCCATGACTTCCAGGCTTAACACTGGAGGGAGAAGTAATTCCAGGTGAAGACTGTAGCAAATGCAAAGCCAGTATGTGCAACATGCTTGCTGTACTGAGAGAAGAGACCGAAGTCCTGACAGTCTGGACTGGACTGGAGTATCAAGGAAAAAGAGGCAGGGCACTGGTGACAGGTAGACAAATCACACAAAGCTTTGTAGGCCATTATGAGGATTTTGCCTTTTCCTCGAAGTGAGATGAAATGCCAGTGGAGGTGTTCAAGCAGAGTTGGAAAAATTCCACAGTCTTATGTTGCAATGGAATAAAGCACTGGCACAATTTCTATGGTTGGCTTTCATATAGAAAATACATTTCTAACACCAGGCACAGTGGTACTTTTCTGTAGTCCCAGCTACTTGGGAGTACAAGGAGAATCACTTGAACCTAGCAGTTTGAGGTCAGCCTAGCAGTTTGAGCAACACAGTGAGACTCCATCTCAAAAAACTTTTTAAAAATATATTTCTTGTTCTTTGTGTGTGCGTATTGTGGCAGGCAGAATTCTAAAGATATCCTCCAAGATTTCCATCCCATGGTTGTTCAATAGGAATCTACTTCTATGAAAGGACTTTTTACATGGAATTAAGGTTACTAATCAACTGACCTTAAAATAGAGTGATTACCTAGGATTATTTGGGTGGCTCCAGTGTAACCACATTAGCCTTAAAAAGCAAAAGAGGAAGACAGCAGAATCAGGCGCAGTGGGAAATCTGAGAGATTCAAAGCAAAAGAAAGATTGTACCTGTCAATCTCAGCTTTGGAGATTAAGGAAGGGGGTCACAAAATAAGGTATGCAGAAAGCCTCTAGAAACTGACAGCAATCCCAGGCCAGCAACCAGTAAAGAAACAAGGACCTCAGTCTGCATCTACAACCACATGGAACTGAAGTTTGCCAGCCACCTGAAAGAGTTTGGAAGCAGATTCATCCCCAGAACCGTCAGAAGGGAGTGCAACCCTGCCATCACCTCGACTTCAGCCTATAAAACCTGGGAGAAAGAACCAGTCGAACCATGCTTTGTCCAGACTGCTGAGCTACAAATCTGTGGGATAATAAATGACTGACATTTTGAGCCACTAACATTGTGGCTTAAATGGCAATAGAAAACCAAAACATATATAAAAAATAAAACATCTAAACATTGTATTTCCCTAACATTTTATTGAGAGCAACGTCTGTGACTTATTCTCCTAAGAATATTCTCCTGTATGTTAATCTCCTAATTTAGACATGCGTTAGTATAAGAGAATGAACTAATAAACCAGAGGGCTGGGAGTGGTGGCTCATGCCTGTAATCTCAGGATTGCTTGAGGCCAGGAGTTCAAGACAAACTTGGAAAACATAGCGAGACCCCATATCTATAAAAATAAAAAATAAATAAATAAACTGGAGGAGGAATTGTGTGTTACTTAAGAGGAAAAAGAAATAAATGGATAAAAATAATTTACTGTGGAAATCTTGCTTATTGTATTGCTTTCTCAGTAATTTTCATTTTGATAGATTCAGAAAGCCTATAATTCAAAAGGAAAATTAAAATTTTTTACACCTATACATTAAAAAGGGAAGGATCAAAGTTTTTACTTATTTATTACTATTATTATTTTGAGATGGAGTCTCACTCTGTCGCCCAGGATGGAGTGCAGTGGCACGATCTCAGCTCACTGCAACCTCCATCTCCCGGATTCAAGCAATTCTCCTGCCTCAGCCTCCTGAGTAGCTGAGACTACAGGTGTGTGCCACCACGCCCAGCTAATTTTTTTGTACTTTTAGTAGAGACAGGGTTTCACCATGTTAGTCAGGTTTGTCTCAATCTCCTGACCTCATGATCCGCCCACCTCGGCCTCCCAAAGTGCTGGGAGTACAGGCATGAGCCACTGTGCCTGGCCATAGCTTTTATGTTTTAAACAGACTAAGACTATGAAAGCAGTGAAGTAAAATGCTACCATGAAATTCCTGCTACCATGAAATTCCTACTACCATAAGAAATTTCAAAGATATACGAGATTACAGGTAGAGAGGACAAATTCTGTAATTCCTCCCAGTTGCCCCTAAGTCTGGTCTTCTGTATTTGCTGTTGTCCTATCTACCATAGAATTGAAAGCAGACTTTTTGTTGATGAGCTTTTTATTAATTCCCTGTCAACACAGGAGATAATTGGCCACAGGCTTCCGGCCTCCTTGAAAAATAAAACATTCTTCTAGACCTCAAGTCTTGCATAACTCACGGTGCTTGCTCCAGCCTGAACATCTTGAGTCTGGTGTCTCTCTGGTTAGGAGATATTTTAAGGGTGCATTATGTGCACATGTGTAAGCTCAAGTCATTGATGTTAAAAACACAGACTCTGCATTTTCCTGTTAAGACACCCATGCCATTTCATAAAAGATAGTGAAAGCTGCCCCCACAAATTCTAGTCTTTACTGAAGATGATGAAACACACTCAGAAATAAATAGCTTCATTCAAACTAGAGCTTAAAAACACCAGATTGATCCACTGGTTTCAAACAGTTTTTCAGTAGCAGTGAACAGTGGCATCCTGTGGAGCTCAAAAGATGGTCTTGTCTTATCTGAAACTGGCCTTTCAAACACAGCCATCATTCAGAACACTTCAGAAAGCCGCTCTCCTTCTCCCCATACAGTAGATGCCATCTCTTTCTCTTCTTCTTGAAAATTTTCCTATGTAATGGATCAACTCAGAAAGAAAGGAGAAGAAATTCAGAGTCCAATAGTCCATATAAATTTCTATATATTCCAGATAACTTTTTTATTGCATTTTAGGTTTTGGGGTACATGTGAAGAACATGCAAGATTGTTGCATAGGTACACACATGGCAGCGTGATTTGCTGCCTTCCTCCCCTTCGCCTATATCTGGCATTTCTCCCCATGTTATTTCATTTCTTATATGACTAAACATACTAAAAACATGCATTTATCTTCTTCCTAGATGCCTCTCAAATTACTGAAGATGGTAATCTTAAAATTTTTTAAAATATTTCTCTTTGGGATATATTGAACTTAATTAGAACTATACTTTCTCACTGGAGGCAAGGAGAATTTCAGAGAAAAAAATATCATATTTTGCTCTTCTAAGGGTGGTTTCATTATCCATGTTTTCCCTCATTCAATTATAAATTATTTAATAAACTTCTATTGAGTACCTATTAACATGTACCAGGTTCAGTAGTTGGCACTGGGAATGCACTGGTTAATGGTATGTAATATCTGCCTGCAAAAGGATCATCATCTACTTAATCAAACGATTTCACATCCCCCCCACAACTACACACACATATCAACTAATGAACAGATGCCAATTGCAAGTTATTTTCATAATTAAGTCTATCCAAGTTCATCTCAGTTGGAAAATGGGAAATTTCTCAACAAATTATGACCTAACCCTTTTACCTACACTCAAATGGATTTTTATCATTTATTATTCATCAATTGATCTCAGAGTCTGAACTAAATCAATGTACTTTGTGCTTCTTATTTAGTTATTTATTTATTTTGAGATGGAGCTTTTGTTGCCCAGGCTGGAGTGCAATGGCACGACCTTAGCTCACTGCAACCTCTGCCTCCCGGGTTCAAGCAATTCTCCTGCCTCAGTCTCCTGAGTAGCTGGGATTACAGGCACCTGCCATCATGCCCAGCTAATTTTTGTATTTTTAGTAGAGATGGTGTTTCACCATGTTGGCCAGGCTGGTCTTGAACTCCTGATCTCAGGTGATCCACCATCCTCGGCCTCCCAAAGTGCTGGGATTACAGGAGTAAGCCACCACACCTGGCCCTGTGCTATCTTCTTAAAGGCAGTCATATTTCTTGGAATTGAAATTACTAAAGGAGTAATCACTGCTATCCTTAAACAATTTTGTAAATAGTATAAAAATTAGTCATTTTTTAAATCAATATTCAAATAGGTGCTAATAGAGAAAAGGGATTCAAGTTGGGGAGATTTAAAAGTGCAATGATGTCCCATAAAGTCCAAAAATGTGTGTCAAAAATACGTTTCATAATGTGTGTAAAAATACTCTAGCAAGCGTATGTTTTCAAGTTGTAAATTTTTTTGAGGGTGATTCAGATAAAACATCTTTAAATACAATAACTTTATTTATTTATTTTTATTTTATTTATTTATTTATTTTGAGATGGAGTCTTTCTCTGTCACCAGGCTGGAGTGCAGTGGTGCAATCTCAGCTCACTGCAATCTCTGCCTTCTGGGTACAAGGGATTCTTCCACCTCAACCTCCTGAGTAGCTGGGACCACAGGCATGTGCCACCATGCCCAACTAATTTTTTTTTTTTTTTTTTGCATTTTTAGTAGAGACAGGGTTTCACCATGTTGGCCAAGATGGTCTCCATCTCTTGACCTCATGATCCGCCCTCCTCAGCCTCCTAAAGTGCTGGGATTACAGGCGTGAGCCACTTGCCCAGCCTATTTATTTATTTTTGAGACGGAATCTTACTCTGTTGCCCAGGCTGGAATGTAGTGGCTCAATCTCAACTCATTGCAACCTCCACCTCCTGGATTTAAGCAATCCTCCCACCTCAGCCTCCTAAGTAGCTGAAAGTACAGGCATGCATCACCACAGCTGACTAATTTTTGTATTTTTAGTAGAGACAGCATTTTGCCATGTTGGCCAGGCTGGTCTCGAACTCCCAACATCCGGTAATCCAAACACCTCGGCCTCCCAAAGTGCTAGGATTACAGGCATGAGCAAATGCATCTGGCCTGAACACAATAACTTTAAATACAAGTTTATTACATGCTTGGTTACTTTGCTTTGAGTTCTTTTCTAAGACTACAAAAGCAGTGAAGTAAAATGCTACCAGGAAATTCATACTACCATAAGAAATCTCAAAGCTTTGCAAGATTATAAGTGGAGAGGACAAATTCTGTACTATCTCTCAATTGTTCCTAGGTTTGGTCTTCTGTATTTGCTGTTGTAAATTTGAGGTCTTTTCTTTTAAAACAGACAGTTCTAAATGAATAAATGGAAGCAACGGCAAATGTTTAGAGAAGTAAAATGGGGATCCCCTCTTTTAACAACCTCACAGCTAAAAGCAAAGGTAGCTGAAATATTAGTTCCCCTGAGAATGAGATATCTTGTTGAAGGGAAAATGAAGGTAATAACTTCTATAATTATAATCTTCTTTCCAGAAAATCTTGAAAGTCATTAAAATTCCCCTCTTCCTTGGTGCCAAAATTTCAAAAGTATGGTGTTATATGATTCAGAATTTTGCATAATTAAACCTTACTGTGTTTTGCCATAACCTAATAAAGTACTTTATTTCAATAAAACAGCAAGTAGGTTGTTAGGCTTCATATCAATTGTTCCTCATTAATGTTGCAGAAAAACGATTAGCATTTTGAGGCAAACAAGGTGTACTTAGTTAGTGGGACATGACCCTGCTGTCACTAAATTATATCTATGATTAATGATCTCCTCTAGTTTAAAGTTTGAATCATAATAAATAGACTACAAGTGAAAAATAGGGGAGGGATAGAGAAATGTGTGAAAGACAAACCTTATGACTTGAATCATACATGCCATTGTTCAGTATTGAATTCAGCTCATAAATGCAATTGACCTCAAGGTTGATGCTCAAATTCCAATGCAGTGGTTTTCAGCCCTGGCCATACATAAAAATCACCTGGGGAGCTTTTTAAAAACCCCGGTGTTTAGGTCCCAATGCACACTAATTAAATTCTCTTGAGTTGAGACCCGGGCACTATGAGGTTTTCAAGAATAAATGCCATAATATCCACATTTAAAAAATCAAATTGGAGTCACACACACACAAAAAAAAAAAAAAAAAAGGAAATTTACATTTAAACATGATACAATAAAGATTTTTGGTTTGGGTTTTCTATATTACATAATTTGTATAAAAATTGTGTTTATGTAACAGATTAGTTAATCTAGAGCTACATAGATCATTTTTGTGCACTAGTTTATAGGTTTTTATTTTATTAATAAATAAGTGTCATCTTATTCTATGAAAGACATTTTCACATTGTAATTCATTATAATGATAACCCAATTTGAGATAGTTAAAACCTACAAGGTTATGGAGAACTATTTTACATCTACCTGCAAAAAAGTTTTGTTCTGTGTAGATGTTACGTATATGCAAATTCATACACCTACTATACTATGGCTCACTCTTAAATAAGTTTGATTTAGGAAGCCATCTAACCTGGTAACAATAGGCTTGTTATCAGAAATACTGGAAAGACTTAACTGTTGTGGCCTAGAATTATCTAGAATGTGATATTTTGGGATTCATCAGAAGCACAAAACAGATTACATTAAGACCTTCACAATCTCTAAGCATTGAAATAATTACGTTATACCTCCAAATATAACTCAAAGAAAACAATATTGTCATTAAATAAAAATCATCCATATTTATTGATTTAAAATAGCTTGTTCTAAATTTTTTTATTGTAAAAGTTTGCATACGTTAATTGAAGTTGGACTTTTCTCAAAATATTAGTGTCCCTAATACATGTTAGGCAGCCATCTGGGTATTCTATCACTATACAATTTATGATATGTGCATACACACACTGTTAGTAGATGTAGTGGGTGTATATTTTTTGCAGAGCTCCTATCTGACTCACTTCATACCTATTTGGAAGGCAAGAAAGAGAAAGAAAATTAAAGAGCTTTGAAGGTAAGAAAGAAAGGAGGGAAGGAAAGGTAAGGATGGAATCATATAAAATTTGTTGTTCTTTTTTTAACCTGACTCTCCAAAGCATTTCTACCGTTCATTCTTGCCTTCCTCTCTTTCATTTATGTCTCTTTTTTCTTTTTCTTTTTTCTTTTTTTTTGTGGGTCCCTGTAACCATCATTTATATCTTTATTCCTCCTTTTAACAAATCTCCCTCACAACTCCTAACGTTGGTGGATTGCCAATGTCCTTACTAAACCAGTTTCACAAATATGGCAAACTAGAATCATAGATAAACAATTTCTAGTCAAAGTTCTGAATAATGCTCTTAGACCTTGTATAGATCACCTAATTGGAAGACAATCCAGTTGTTCCACTCCCTGCAGTTCTGCTAAAGTGACTGACACACAGTTATTGGATGTATTGACTTTATTATTTAAGTCTTCTCACCTTGATAGTTCTACCTGTTAAACTTAATATATGGAATCCTTTCCATCCAGACATTAGTATGTTGTATAATATTAATTTTTATAAATCTGGCGAGCTGTGAGATCTTTTTCGTGCTTATATTCTGCTAGTTAATTATTTTTTTCTCTACTAGTATAAAGTTAATGTGGTTCTAAACTATCTTCTGAACGAATTAATGACCTTAGTTGAGTCATTTCAGATAAAGTGAAATTAGAGCAGAAATTTAGGCTCTTCTGTACATATAAACCACTTCAGATCTCTTTAGTGTACCTTAGAAATAGCTAATAATCAGAAGAAAATAGAAAAACATCTTTCTTTTCTAATAATGTCATACAGTCATCATTCCGAAAAAGAAATTCTTTATTTAATTTAGTGAAACAAAAGAAAGTCGTTAATTATATAATTAGTTAATTCGTTGCTAACTAATTTTATGTAGTGGTGTAGGCATTTAATTGTGAGTCTTCCACATCTTTGGAATATATTAACATTGGAAATCATGGATTAAGTTTTTGCACATATTGGAAAGGTAAATATAATGGTGATATGTGTTATATAAATATGTGCATAAATATGTAGGTAGAAATAACTTTTGGAAATGGCTGGACTGGTGCATTATCTTATCAGTTATAATTTTTTTTTTTTTTTTTTAGATTCTAAACTTACTGCCAAATTTTGTGCTTAGTTGGAGAGAGTTTCATATGATTTTTTGTATGTTTATTTATGGTATTTTTTAACTAAAAATGCATCATTACCTTAGCAGCTGCTGCACCACATGGAGCAGCATGTGTGCTTTTTAAAAGAGATCCAGAGCACCTTCCCCCAGAAACCCAGAGCCAATATGCTTTGGGAAGTCTGCTGCAGGACTCAGATTTCAGCAGCAAGATCATGTACGAGTTAGATATTTTTTGCAGGGTTTTTTTCCAATAATAATTTTTATACTATTTCTTCTTTTCTAGGTTTTCCATTTAAAAATATTGTTTCAAAAAGGAAAAAATGTATAAAAGTTAATGCATAGTGAAATAAAGCTTAAAATACATTCTCTCTTTTGCTTGGGGCATTTTGGAAGGAGTTTGGGACTGTCTCTACTTAACAACAAAAACATGAGAGAGAAAAATAAGGAAATGGGTACTAGTGTATGTTTTATGAATGAGCCTTTTCTTGCTTTATATATTTGAGAGAGTCTGTACTGTATTTCTTATTTTGTAGGGAGTTAGGGGGAGGGGAGGAGAGGAGAGGAGGAGAAGAAAGGAAAGGAGAGGAGAGGAGAGGAGAGGAGTATGATTCCAAGTCCACTTAGCCTTCCTCCACTTAGACACTCAAGTTTCTGTTCCGGTTTTCATGTATCTCTTGAAAATCTAATTTCAGCCCCCAGCATCAGGTCTATAGACTGAATTTTATGACTCTTATCTGGGCATTTTTCAGATGATCTTTGAGTAACATATTTTCAAGGCTGTTCCTCACACCTGACATAGACAAATAGACAATAGACCAATGCTAAAAGTGATCCATAAATGCAATGCATTGTAGTTTTGGGTAAATCTATGTTAAGCAATTGTTTTCCTGACTTTTTATAAAATTACATGTTTGGAA
The DNA here is from genome assembly GCF_001604975.1 of Cebus imitator. Taxonomy (NCBI): domain Eukaryota; kingdom Metazoa; phylum Chordata; class Mammalia; order Primates; family Cebidae; genus Cebus; species Cebus imitator. The sequence continues at coordinate 1,095,804 of NW_016107325.1, read as the reverse complement.
TGAAATGTCTGATTTGTTTTAAGTCATGTAGGCGAGACTTCATATCCTGAACTAATGTGTTCTGATGAGTTAAAGTGAATCTTTATACATCCCCCTGACAAAATAACTCTCCAAGGGTTTTGATCTTGAAGAACATTTATAACATCCAGAGAAAAAAAGAAAAGATAAAATTTTGAAGAATGATATCATAAGGATAATGATATACATATCAAGATTCCCAAAACTATTTACATGTGATTATCTATGAAGAAAATAAGGTATATGAATGCATTTGATTTGATATAACAGATAAATATTTAACATACAGTGCTTATTATTTTCATTGATTTTAAAACATAAATCTACAGAAATGTGGAATGTAAGATATATCAGAAAAGGAAAAACTATTCCTAAACAAAGCCTGGCCAGTCAGATCTAATCCTGACCAACGGGGTTGAGACAACTTCTGCGGACTTTAGATTCCTCAGTGGTAAATGTGCATTGGGGCTGACTTCCGGTGATCTCACGCTCAATGGTTTCAGGGACTGAGCAGGTGACACAAGTGCATGAAGGGTGGAGTGACAGACAATTTGATAAATGATAACTGATGCTTGAGCCTGTTATGCACTTTATTTGTACCTCCAAAATTCATATATTGGAGGCCTAACTCCCAATGTGATAGTATTGAGGTGGGGTGTTTGGGAGGTAATTAGGGTAAGGTCATGAGGGTGGAGCCTCCATAAGGGACACTTTCGAGCTTCCTCTCCTCCCTAGCTTCTGCCATGTAAGGACACAGTGAAAAGGCTGCCCTTTGCAAACCAGGAAGGGAGACTTCACCAGAACCTAACCATGCTGTCCACACACCCATCTGACTTCCAGCATCCAGAGCCGTGGGAAGATAGATTTCTGTTGTTTGTTTTGTTTTGTTTTGTTTTGTTTTGTTTTGTTTTGTTTTGTTTTGTTAGAGATAGACTCTGTTGCCCAGACTGGAGTTCAGTGGCGTGATCTCGGCTCACTGCAACCTCAGCCTCCCAGGGCAAGAGATTCTACTGCTTCAGCCTATTTAATAGCTGGGATTACAGGAATGCACCACCACACCCAGCTAATTTTTGTATTTTTAGTAGAGACGGGGATTCGCCATGTTGGCTAGGCTGGTCACAAACCCCTGACCTCAAATAATCCACCTGCCTTGGCCTCCCAAAGTGCTGGAATTACAGGTGTGAGCCACCTCGCCTGGCCAATTTCTGATGTTTAAGCCACAAATCGAAGGTCCTTTGTTATGGCAGCACAAGCTGACTAAAGCAGACCCCATGGCAGGGAGACTGGGAGGTAGAGATAGGGGCTTAGAGAGCGTATGATTGCTCTAAAATGGGCCAAAGCCACTCAGCTCCAGCTGTTTATGGCATATAGGAAGGTGAGTCCAAATAAGGCACATCTAATTTTAAATAAACTTGAACATCCAGATTTAAACATGAAGCCTTCTAAATTGTACAAATTGATTATGAATTCAAATTTTGGGTTATTTTGGGGTGTGTGTGAGTGTGTGTGTGCTCTAAAGAACATGGCACATATCTGTGGGGCCAATTTGAATCACAGGCTATCTGTACATGTTACTAGCCTTTAGACTGGATTATTACTAATATATCTAAAATTATATGAATTTGTATCTGTGTGAATTTTAAAGAGCAAAAAGCTAATAGGCTTTGGTTTAGTTAAAACAAAAAAACTAAGCTATGGGATAGTGGACATGGATTTTTAGATCTGGATCAGCCATGTATAACAAAGTGAGCCAGCCCTGTCACCACCGTCTATACCCCAGCAAGGCTTAGACTTTCTCCCCAAAAGACAGCCTTCTCACCTTTCATGAGAGCACATCAGAACTAAATAACTCATTTCGTTTCTACCACCTACAACTTCAATCAGTGGCCAATATGATATACCAGACAACCACCAGGCCGGCTTTTGTCCTCTGGTCCTTCACAAAGATTGGCAAGGTTGGAATTAGCCAAGTTCACGTGGGAATTGGTACTGGAGAATTGGAATTCGCTCTTGGTTCAGTCTATGATCTAAGAAGCAGTGCTGTGAAGGACAGCAAGGGCCAAAAAGCCAGCAGAACTGTGGAGTCGCGATGCCAGAGTATAGCCAAGCAAGAGCCAAGGACTGGGGATTTGGAAGCTGCTGCAATAACTGGAGCTGTGGCTTCAGGCCATGAGGTAAGCTGCTTTAATGCTGCTGGATAACCTCTCTGCCCAGAGCTGCTGTCATGGAGCCAAGATTTTTGTGTCCTGGCTCTTTCTTTATGTTGCATGTTAGTGGTGCCTCTCAGCTCTCAACAGTTAGAAAGCCTGTTCTTAACAAAAGAGAAGATTACTTAGGGGCATCCTAGCCACGCTCCATTAGGTTGGTACTCAAATTTGATCCTTGGACTGAAAAAGACGACCAGGTTTTTGCATCATATAGATTACTTTGCTTAGGCCCTCATAGATTTGCTTGCACTGAGTTGCACTATATTAAGAATTTCAGTTTTATTAAAGTTATCCAGGAGAGTCAGGGAAATGATTGAATCCCTGAAAAATGCTTTTGAATATCATTTTTATTGGATCATTGGGAATTTCTTTTATAAAGCTCCAGAAAAAAAAAAATTCTACTTAAGTTCAGTGAAATTGTCACTTTTGACCAGGCTGGTAGAAAACTCAAAACAAAAGATGAACTCGGTTACAAAGCCAGATTATTTCCTGAGTTTGCATATTTGTGTTCTACTCATTTCCTTGGTCTTATTTATCTACTCAAATCCCTTCTAAAAAATGGGAGGGAAGGCAAGGCACAGTGGCTCACAGCTGCAATCCCAGCAATTTAGGAGGCTGAGATGGGAGGATCACTTGAGTGCAGGAGTTTGAGACCAGCCTGAGCAATATGATGAAAACCCATCTTTACAAATAACACAAAAATTAACCAGGTGGGCATGGTGGCATGCAACTGTAGTCTCAGCTACTTGGTAGCCTGAGGTGGGAAGATCACTTGAGCCCAAGAGGCAGAGGCTGCCTTAAGCCAATATTGTGCCACTGCACTTAAGCCTGGGCAACAGAGGAGAACCTTTTGAAAAGGAAAAGAGAAAGGCAGAAGGAAGGGAATGG
>NW_016107325.1:1060204-1091861 GCF_001604975.1 Cebus imitator | reverse complement strand
TTTTTTTGAGACATAGTCTCACTTTGTCGTCAGGAGTGAAGTGGCACAATCTCGGCTCACCACAACGTCCGCCTCCCAGGTTCAAGTGACTCTCCTGCCTCAGACTCTCAAGTACTACAGGTGTATGCAACCACACCCATCTGATTTTTGCATTTTTAGTAGGTGCGGGGTTTCAACATGTTGGCCAGGATGGTCTTGATCTCTTGACCTCATAATCCACCCACCTCAGTCTCCCAAAGTGCTGAGATTACAGGCGTGAGCCACTGCATCCAGCCTTAAGTTTACCTTCTTTTTAACGGTCTCCTTAGTGGAGAAACTCGATGGCTTGACTAGAATTTGAATTTTATTTCTATATGTATGAAACCAAAACAAAAATTGTTAAGTATCCTGTCACAGGAGAAAAAGAAGACAGAGAAGTTGTCTTCCTTGAAAGTGGTAATCCTCTATGATGCTACATTATTCCAAAAGCTAGGTAACAGAAAACTATCCTTCACATTTGCCTGTCACTACTTTCCAAGCCCAAACTGATAAACCTGAGAAGTTAATTTTTGAACCTGTGTTTCTTTATTGTTAAAGTAGGGATACTACTACTGTCATTGAGTAGCAGTGAACTTTAATTGAAATGTTGTGTGTGAAGTTAATTGTGAAGTCATTATTCAAGGGTGAATTTCCATTTGTTCATTTTCAAGGGACGTGCTGAGACTGGAGAGAATTTGTGGAGTATTAAAGTTGTGTCCTGACTGTAACTCACCCTGTGACCTTAGTTACTTACCTTTCCCAAACAACAAGCTTCTCACTGGAAAAGTCAACATCCTATCTGCCTCAGCAAGTTGTTACCTACAGTCACCTAACTGCATTATAACACCTGACCTTATTCCTACCTATCTGTAATTTATTACCCATTTATCAATTGCTTTCCACTCCTTTCTGCCCACTACCATCCCCAGACTCCATAACCACTTTCTGCTCTGTATGTCTACAAGATCAGCTTTTCAAAATACCACAAATGAGTGAGATCATGTAGTATTTGTCTTTCTGTGCCTGGTTTGTTTTATCTGACATGATGACCTCCAGGTTTATCCTTCTTGCTGCAAATGACTGGATTTTATTCTTTTTTATGGCTGAATAATATTCCATTGTGTATATATTTACTTTACTTTTTACATTTACTTTATCCATTCATCTATTGATGGATACTTAGACTGATTCTAAGTGGCTGTGGTAAATAATGCTGCAATAAACTTGGAAGTATAGATATTTCTTGAACATATTGATTGCAATTTATTGGGTAAATATCCAGTAATGGGTTACTAATTATATGGTAGTTCTATTTTTAATTTTTTGAGAAACTTCCATACTGTTTCCCATAATGGCTGTGCTAATTTACATTTTCGCCAACAGTATATAAGGGTTCCCATTTCTCCACATCCACATCAGTATTTGTTATTTTTTTATTATAATCATTTTAATTTGGGTAAAGTGACATCTCATGTGGTTTTGATTTGTATTTTCCTGATAATTAGTGATATTGAGCATATTTTTCATATACCTATTGGTTTTTTATGTCTCTCTTTAAGAAAAGTCTACTAGGCCTTTTGCCAATTTTTAAATCAAATTATTCGTTGTTTGTTTGGATTTCGCTGTTGAATTGTTTGAGTTCCATATATATTCAGGATATTAACCCCTTGTCAGATGCATAGTTTAAAAATATTTTCTTCCTTTCTGTAGGTTGTCTCTTCACTCAGTTGATTGTTTCCTTTGGTATATGTAAGCTTTTTAGTTCAGTGGAATCTCATTTGTCTGTTTTTGCATGTGTTGCCTGTGCTTTTAAGTTCTTATCCAAACAATTTCTGCCCAGACCATTATCCTGAAGTGTTTCTCCCATGTTTTCTTCTTGTAGTTTTATAGTTTTGCATCTTATGTTTAAGTCTTTAACCCATTTCTAGTTGATGTTTGTATGTGATAAGAGATGGTGGTTCAGTTTCATTCTTCTGCATGTGGATAACTAGTTTTTCCAGCACCATTTTTTGAAGAGAACATTCTTTCCCCAATGTCTGTTCTTAACACTTTTGTTGAAAATCAGTTGGCTGTGTGTGAATTTGTTTCTGAGTTATCTATTCTGTTTCATTAGTGTCTCTCTCTCTCTCTCTCTCTCTCTCTATCTCTGTGTGTGTGTGTGTGTGTGTGTGTGTGTGTGTGTGTGTGTGTGTGTTTGCCAATACCTTGTTTTGGTTACTCTAGCTTTGTAGTATAATTTGTGGTCTTATAGTGTAATATTTACAGCTTTGTTCTTTTTGTTCAAGATTTTTCATCTTTTGCTACTCAGGGTTTTTTGTGGTTCCATATGAATTTTAGGGTCTTTTTTTTAAGAGAGCTCTGTAAATAATGTTATTGGTATTTTGTTAGGGATTGCATTGACTCTGTAGATTGCTTTAAGTAGTATGGACATTGTAACAATTAATTCTTCCAATTTATGAACACAGAATACCTTTTCATTTATTTGTTCCCTCTTCAATTTCTTCTATCAATGTTTTCTAGTTTTCATTGTACATATCTTTCACTAGACACTTAAATTTATTCCTAGGTATTTTTTGTAGCTATTGTAAATAATTGCTTTCTTGATTTCTTTTTACCATTGGCATACAGAAACACAATTGATTACTGTTAAGTTGATTTTTTGTCCTACAAATTTACTGAATTCACTTATTAGTTCTAAAAGTCTTTGTGGAGTCTTTAGGATTTTCTCTATATATGATCATGTCATCAACAAACAAGGACAATTTGACTTCCTCCTTTGCAGTTTGGATGTCCTTTTTTTCTTCTCTTGCCTAATTGCTCTGGCTAGAACTTCAGAACTATATTGAATAAAACTGGTGAAAGTCGTCATCCTTGTCTTATCTCAGATCTTGGAGAAAAGTTTTCAACTTTCCACCATTTAGTATGATGGTCAGCCATGGGATTGTCATATATGGCTTTATTGTGTTGAGGTACATTCCTTCCATATTTAACTTATTAAGAATTTAATATTAAGGGGTGTCAAATTCTATCAAATGCTTTTTCTGCATCTATTGAGAGGATCATATAGTTTTTGCCCTTGACCCTATTGATGGTGTATCACATTCATTGATTTCCATATGTTAAACCATCCTTGTGTCCATGGGATGAACCCATTTGATCATGGTGTATTATCTTTTTAACGTCCTGTTGGATTTGGTTTGTTAGTATTCCATTTACATTCAAGGTTATTATTGATAAATAAAGACTTACCCTTGCCACTCAGCTAATTGCTTTCTAGAAATTTTGGGGATCTTTTGTTCCTCTCTTTCTTGTTGTTAACCTTTGTGATTTGGTGGTTATCTGTAGTAATAAGCTTTGATTCTTTTCTTTTTCTTATTTGTATGTCTGCTGTAATTTTTTTCCTTTGTAATTACTTGGTCATACATTAAAATTTTATACTCATAAGAAGACTAATTTAAGCTGGTAACAAGTTAAATATGGTTACATATAAATATTCCAGACATTTACCCTTGCCTCCCACAATTTATTTTTTTGCCTGAATTTCCATCTTTTACACTGTGTGTTTCTTAACAATTTATTGTAGCTATGATAATTATTGGCCATTTTGACTTTTATTCTTCATACTAGAGATTTGAAACATTATATGCCACCAATACAGTAATAAAGTACTCTGAATTTGATTATGAAACTCACCTTTCAAAACTCACCTTTACCTGTGAGTTTTACTCTCATATAACTTCATGGTCATAATTAGTATCCTTTTGTTTCCAGTTGAAGCATTTGCTTAAGCATTTCTTGTACAGGTGGTCCAGTGGTGATGAATTCCCTCAGCTTTTGCTTGTCTAGAAAATATGTCTTCTTCATTTCTGAAGGATAGCCTTGCTGAGTATGCTATTCTTGATTGACAGTTTTCTTTTATTTTTCAATGCTTTGAATGTATCATCCCCTCCTCTCCTGGCCTGCAAGGTTTCTGCTAAAAAAAAAAAAAAAAAAAATTGTTGGTAGTCTAATGGGGATTCCCTTATCACATATAAGGGAATTATGTGACTGGACACTTTTCTCTTGCTGTCTTTGACTTTTGATGGTTTAATTACAATGTTCCTTGAAGAGGACTCCTTTGGATTGAATCTAATTCAGGCCCTTAGAGCTTCATGAGCCTGAACACCTATATCTCTCCCAAAACTCAAGAAGTTTTTAGCTATTTTTTAAAATAAACATTCTGTCTGTTTTCAATCTCATTTATTTCTGAAATGTCCAGGACATTAATATTTGTTCACTTACTAGTCTCCCATAAGTCTTGTAGGCTTTCTTTGCTCTTTTCCATTCTTTTCTTCCTTTTTTGCTCCCCTCTGACTGGGTTATTTCAAACTACTTATCTTTAAGTTCAGACATTCTTTCTTCTGCTTTATCTAGTCTGTTGAGGCTCTCAATTGTACTTCTTATTTTGTAGAATGAAATCTTCAGCTTCAACATCTCTGTTTGTTTTTATCAGTTCTCTTTGTTAAATTTCTCATTCAGATAATTAATTGCTTCCCTAATTTCATTGAATAATATATGTGTATTCACTTGTATATCACTAAATTTCCTTAAGATCATTATTTTGAATTCCATTTTAGACAATTTATAAATTTCCATGGGGAGTTAGTTACTGAAGAGTTATTGTATTTATTTGGTGGTATCATGTTTCCTTGCCTTTTTATGTTTCTTGTATTCCTACATTGACATCTGTGTCTCTAGTGGAATGATTGCTTCTTTTAATTTTACAGAGTCACTTTCTGTGGAAAGATTTTCACCTGCAGATGTGTCCTAGGGTGTTGGTTAGGTAGGGTGCATTGGCTTTGGTTCCACATGGGCACAATAGTGTAGTCTCTGTAGTTATTATAGCTGTAGCCAATGTCAACAATGCCAGTGACAGCCTAAGTGGCCTAATGTTCAGAAGTTTGTGTGGCTACTTGAGCATAGCCTCATTACTGTGGACAGGGACACCAGGCTGGTCTGCAAGCTACAGGTGCACCAGGACTGCTCCTTCACTGGGTTGGGCATGACGTTCCCACTGGACAAGACCACCTATTCCATGCAGGGGCAGTATGCCTTGAGGGCTTATACACCAAGGTTATCGCTGTTCCACTGGGCCTATGCTCTGAGTAACCAGGGGCACCTCAGCCACTGGGATGAAGATGGAGTGCCTTATAGGCAGTTTTTTCCAAGGGGGTAGGGAGCTGTAACTGCTTGGCTGTGGAATGGTGCACTAACATGTGTGAGCACAGTATAGTGTTGGCAGAGTCTCAGAGGTAGGGAGATGCAGTGGCTACTTGCTTCCAGAGCAGAACATACTCTTGCAGTGTCTCCAGTCTGAAGATGGCACCATATAGCAGCAGCTTGAGCAGAGAAGCAAAATGTGGGCGCCTTCTTTGGAGTAATGCAGTCATGTGAACTCCTGGAAACTCCCTATACTGGGCTCAGAGCTTGGAAGAACTGTAGGCTTCTCCAGCAGCAAAGACTGTAGGTATTCATGACTTCAACTGGGGATGAGGGAAGTAGGTGCTGGGAGTTTCTTATCTTTTCCCCCCACAGGGAGAGTTCCTTCTGATTCTGAGCTGATCCAGATTGGGGAGACCAGGAGGCAAAGTCAGGGTATTTCATTCCCTTTTCTGGGCATCCATTCTGAGTCACTATCCTTTACAGGATCTCTACTACTCATCTGCTTTACTCCAGCACTCTCCTTCAAATTCTCTAGTTGAAATGTGGTTGGCTATTATTTGGTCCCTTTGTATTGGGAAAGGGAATAAACATTACACACCTCTTGTCAGCCATCTTGCTGACACCATGCTCAAGATGTATTTTTTTAAAATTCAAGATTGCTGTTGACTAAAAGATTCTAGTGACAACCTCTAAGTTAATAGTTATTAACCAGATCTACTCTTTTTAGAATGACAGGGTCCTCAGTGTTATAGCTATTTCCATAGAATATACACAAAAATATAATTGTTAAAATAATTTATAAAAGCCCTATCTCTGGAGTTGTCACTGAAGTAATAACAGGTTAGAAGTACAAATACCCCATTTTTTCCAGGTCTGTGACAATCCTATTAATTTTGTGACACCAGGTTGTATAAAAGGTTAACAGTTCCTAACACTAGCCATCAATCTATCATTCAACCACATGTCTGTCCTCACCCACAATTTTACTTACACAAATACACATTATTCTCTAACCTCTAAAGTCAACATTACCATTATTGTCTGCCTTCTTAATAAGAATATGGAAAATTAAAATGAAATGCAGAGTATTAAAACACATATATTGACTACTTGGGAGGCTGAGGTGGGAGAATAGCTTGAACCCAGGAGGTAGAGGCTGCAGTGAGCCAAAATTGCACCATTGCACTCCAGCCTGGAAGACAGAGTAAGACCCCATCTTAAAATAAATAAATAAATAAATATATATATGTACATATATATATGGCCAGGTGTGATGGCTCATGCCTGTAATCCTAGCACTTTGGGAGGCCAAGGGGGCTGGATCACAAGGTCAGGAATTCGAGACCAGCCTGGCCAAGATGGTGAAACCCTGCCTCTACTAAAAATACAAAAATTAGCTGTGTGTGGTGGTGGGTGCCTGTAATCCCAGCTACTAGGGAGGCTGAGGCGGGAGAATCGCTTGAACCTGGGAGGTAGAGGTTGCAGTGAGCTGAGATCGCTCCACTGTACTCTAGCCTGGGTGACAGAGCAAGACTTCATCTTTATATATATATATATATATATATATATAATTATTTATTTATATATATATAACATATATGTATATATTTTATGTGTGGGTATTTATATATGTATATATGTATTATATGGGTGTGTGTTTATGTATGTATATATGTATTTTATATATATACACCTTCTTACTTGCACTAAACTTTCTCTAGTCAATGGTTTACAGATGATTAAGCATTTGATCTATGCTTCAAAGTCCTAAGAATTTGTCACTAAATATTCAAATTCTCTGCACAAATATCAGTAATTCAAGTTTGTGTGTGTACAAATACACATGAATGTCTGTATGTATGCTTTTACACCTACATATATATAAACATGCATATATATGTACATATATATGCATGTGTATCTATGTACCTGGATGTACATATATACACACTCTGTTAAACTCTGAACAGATTACATTTTTGTTTTCTTTCTATAACTGCATGTACATATATATGCATGTGTATCTATGTACCTGGATGTACATATATACACACTCTGTTAAACTCTGAACAGATTACATTTTTGTTTTCTTTCTATAACTGCCAAAATGGAAAAATACTTTTGTAAACAGCAGGAAGGCAAGAAATAGTACACTTAGAACAGTAATTTATCAGGCTGAACAGAGGCCAGACTCTTGGTGTCCAGTCTCTTGATCTTATTATTTATCACACAGCACGACCAAAAAAGTAGGGACAGAGGAGAGAGGGAACAAAAGGCCCTCCTGCAAGGACAGACAAAACCAGCCATTGATTGGATTGTATCTGATTGTTCACTGTCCGGTGCACCTGTGCCGTTTCCCACCCCTTTCAAAATCTTGATCATAAGGGTTGAACAGGGCTCATCTTGCAAACAATATCCAAATTGAGATAGAAAGAAAGACAAAAGCTAAATTTATCCTGACACTTTCTTCATTCCAAGCTCCCACTTTCCTCTGACGCACAATTGTCATTTTCAAAGGAAAGAAAGCTATTTTCAATAATGAAAAATGGATTCCCCTTCCCACCAATATCAGTACAACTGCATCCCACAGAAGTATCACTTATGGAACCACAAGCAGGAAGGCAGATGTCATTGTGTCCTCTCATCTGTGCTTATTTTTCACAGAGCTTTCACAGCAAAGGCAGGAAATAGGAGTGGGGGAAGAAGTCTCCAGCCTGATTGGGAAAGATTGTATAAAATCTCCCAAGAAAGTGGTTTATTTTCACTGAGAAAGAAAAATTATTTTTATTGGATTAACATTAGTTCTAAAATTGAACCCAATTCCTACTGGGCAAGAAACAAAAAAAAAAAAAAAAAAAATCCTGGTTTGATGAAAACATGTTCTAAAATAATGCCAATGTGCTGCCCTTCCATTGACTTGAAGTGACTGTTCTGTAACATTACAGCCATTAAGTCACAATCTTGCATCTAATCAAAGCAAACTGACAAAATCTTCAGTAATCTATAAATGTATTTCTATAAATCATATTAGGAAAAACATTATATATGGACATGATAGTACCTGACTTATATCTGGGAGACTTGAAACCAGATAAGTAAATAATTGATCATTTTTTGTAAATAAATATTTGCTAGGACATCATAATATCAGCGTCATGTGAAGAAATAAGAAAGTTAAAATTTATGGCTAAGCCATCAAGTGTGTATAATAGGAATAATTTGACTCTTGGTGTAAACTATTGCTTGTACGAATTGACATATTGATGCAACTTTCTAAAAGTTAGTTTGTTCAGTAAAATATATTAATGTCTATGAGGGTATTTGGAAGACTAGCAAAGAAAATAATAAATTGTTAAGTGCCAGGAATATTATAGGTATTAAATTATAGTTTTCACATTACTATGATTACCATTATGATTCACTATTAGTTTACAGACTGCTATTAGTAATCAAATACTACTAATAATATTAGCATTATATTATTGATTATATGTGATTATAAACATGATTACTAATAACATTATCATTATTTTTGTTACTAGCATTTTAAGAATTTAGCTCAACTCTGGAATGTTTTCAACACAGAATGCCTGCTACAATAGACCTGATTCTTTTAGAAAAATAATTTAAGAAACAAAAACCTAAATATCATGAATAAGAAAGAAGCTTTAAACTGCTATGCATTGAAGGCTAGATTATTCTAATAGACATAATAATTAAAGCACCAAAGCTTGTAATTTCTCACTGAAAAGACAGAATGAGAAGGAAATAGTCAACGATGTATAAAAAGAAAGCCATTCTTGATTACCCCTTATTCAGTCTATTTCATGCAGCCATGCTTGAGGATCCAAAAGGTGACCCAGAGGCTGGTGGTAAAATATATTTCTGCTCCTCTGAGAAGCAGTTAATTCAACAGGCTGTGAACAGCTCCCAAGTTCTCAGCAAAGAACTATACACTTCTGATTATATTCTTGACATGGGCAAATGAGAGAACACACACCCAGGAACTGAGAATGATGACAGGCCCAAAGGGAAAAGAGGCCCCCTGCTGCTGTCCCAGGGATTCGCTCTGCACCAACCCTCACTCTCATTTCATTAACCTCACAAAAACAGGCCATTGCACTTTACTCAGTCTAATTTTTTGGACAAAACTTATAGTTTAATAAAGGAGCTTTACCATATTATTACTTCTATTTTGCTGATAAGGAGCCTTAGGCAAAGAGACATTAAGTCACATGCCTGAGTCTACATACCTAGAGTACTAAAGATTTGGAGCTGGAGTCCAGGTATATTATGCAGGTACGGAACTGCATAGTGTAGATTCTTAACCCTAGCCACCTGCCCTTTTTGGGCATAACAGTTTTAAGCAGATGTTGAATGTGAATGTCAGAGCTGCAAACAAGGGTCAGCCCACAAACAGCAGAATTCACAAATGCTTTACATAAACTGAGTGTAAAATGAACACATGATACAAAATGTGAATGGGAATTGCCATATTGCAGCATCATCTCCTATCCTAAGGACCACAGAGATGTACTATAAATCACAAAGCTCATCTGTAATCCCTGCACTTTGGGAGGCCGAGGTGGGCAGATCACGAGGTCAGCCTAACCAATGCAGTAAAATCCTGTCTCTACAAAAAAAATACAAAAATTAATCTGGCTCGGTGGTGTGTGCCTGTAATCCCAGCTACTCAGGAGGCTGAGGCAGGAGAATCGCTTGAACCTAGGAGGCAGAGGTTGCAGTGAACCGAGATCATGCCACTGCATGCCACCCTGTGTGACAGAACAAGACATCATCTCAAAAAATTATAATAATAATAAAATAATCACAAAGGTCAAGTCAAATTACCAGCCCATAATCTAGACTAGATAATGGGATCAACTTCAAGGTGAGAATTTTTAATTTTCAAAGTAAGAATTTGTGAAGCTAAGCACATGCACACACACACACACATAATACAATCATGGTTAAACAAAATACCAAGTTATAAGTTTCTTGAGGCCGAAGATCCGGGTAATACGTGCTTTAAATCTCCATGACAGAGAGCTTAACAGGTATTTTTAAGTGAATTAAAAAGCTGAACATGGCTTTGAAGAAAAAAGATGGAAAAAATAATATGATTTACACAACTTTTTATACCTTTATGATTCTGCAGGAAACTTCTCAAAATTTTTTCCAGTTTTCTTTAATATTGTTTTGTCTCTCATTAAGATAGAACTGGCAAGAATCTCTTAAGGATAGCTGTTTTGCAATTTAAATGATTCTTATTAAACAAACCTGGATAAGAAAAGCTGTTTTATCTTATTTTTTAGAGATAACTGAATCATAGTATTTAATCAATGACACAGTTTGTCAAACAAATATTTAAAAGTGTCAAGTGACTCACTGGAATACAATATCAATTAATGGCAACATTGTTTAGGATTTTAGAATGATGTGCCTGATTAAGGAATCGTTTTAAAGACCTTTCCTCTTCGTATAGAAAATGATGATGAGGAAAAAGAATTAATACAGTTTGGAGTTATAAATGACTCCCTTTTAAAATGGGGTTCACCAGGCTCACTGGGCACAGTGGCTCACACCTGTAATCCCAGTACTTTGGGGGACCAAGGTGGGTGGATCACTTGAGCTCAGGAGTTCGAGATCAGCCTGGCCAAGATGGTGAAACCTCATCTCTACTAAAAATACAAAAATTAACCAGGTATGGTGGCAGGCACCTGTAGTCCCAGCTACTCAGGAAGCTGAGGCAGGAGAATCGCTTGAACCTGGGAGGAGGAGATTGCAGTTAGCCAAGATAGATCACTGCACTGTAGACTGGGTGATAGAGTGAAATTCTGTCTCAAAAAATAAAAAATAATAATAAAATGGGTTTCTTTGACAAGAGCCATGATACATATGAAGAGAGCCAGAGACTGGCACCAAAATCAGCTATTGTACATTACCTGTCAGGAGGATGCCGCAAAAGGCGGGCATTTGCCTCCACAAAATTTAGTTGCTAGTTGAAAATGTTAATATCCTTTTAAACTATCCACCAGAGGGGGGAAAAAACATGAACTTACTAATAAAATCAATCTGAGCTTCAAAATCAATTTAATACTGTGTATTAGGAGGAAACTATATTCGTTATTTTTAAATATTTAGCTGACAGATTGTGTATCTTCAATCACAGATCTGTATCTGCTGTTTAGATCGTAGAACTAAAAATATTCACTTATTTGGCACATTCTCCTGGTGAAATTATTGGCAGAAATTTTAAATTAGGTAGAAATCTTATGCTTAAGAATGCAAAAGTGGGCTGGGCTTTTTTTTTTTTTTTTTTTTTTTTTTTTTTTTTTTTTTTTTTTTTTTTTTTTCTTGTTCTTGTTTTTTGTTTCTTCATAAGAGGAAGTTTATAAAGACACCAGCAAAAGGTAAAGCATCAGTATTGAGAATAGAGGAAATATAATGATTCTCAGCTTAATAAATGATTTCACAAACATATATGTGTATATATATTTTCCACTTTAAGTAGCAGGTCTAAGCCAAGAACTTTGGTATCCTTTATACTTTAAAAACATAGCACTTTAATTACTTCACAATCATATGAATTAAGCAAAAGAAAATTATGAAGAGGCATGATTTTTTGGTGGTGTTCGTATCTTCACAGCAAATTGAAGCCCACACATAAATGATCAGTTAGCCAGTTTTCAAGTTTACTGTCTTCAAGAGACAGACAGATTCTAGCTGTCACTTCAAGAGTCATCTAGTTCACAGCAACCAGCAGCAGGTAACTAGCGACCCTGATGAGGGACGGAAACAGCACCCATAGAGGACGCCTTTCCTAACAGAATTTTTTGACACCACTGAATTCCAGAGGGATGGCTTCACAGAGACAAAGACAATTTGATGGTAACTCAGCTGTCTGTAGGTTATCTCTAGCAATTCTGGAAGATGTATTCTGCATTTTGTTGTTATCTAACATAACCAACTCCTTATACTTTGATTTAGACATTGAGATGTCTCATCCTTCTCCCTGTATCCATACTGGTACTGGTTAATATAATCTTCACAGGACACAATCCTTAGATATGTGTTAGGCTTATTGTTCCTATAACTTCATGGCACTATTCCATTTACAAAGCACCCACCCAGAAAAATGGCAGCTGTCACCCTTTTTCTTTGCCCCTCCTTGAGAATCCCCTGTTCCATACCAACTATCATGGAAAAGCTTGGCATTCTTAGAAAATATGTATATTTAGAATTAGAAAAAGAGAAGACATTATGAAAAATAGAAATCATAATGGGGACTTGAATGAAGCATAGTTAGGCTGATTTCTTTACTGCAGAATTTCTCAGAGCCTTTAACAATTAATGTGCAAGTTATTGTATGAGGGGGTGTTAGAGAAGGAACTGTTTATAAGTTGCTATGCCTACTGGATAGTTCTCTGCTTAAAAATTGTATCAGCCCATATATACTTTATATTGTCACATTGATGAAGACACATACCTCACTCCTGCCCTCCATTGCAGTTTTATTTAGGACACACGCATCTTCTTTTTAGAAGTCAGATACTTTGGGAGGGTAAGAAGATTGATTAGTCATATTTTATGCCTTAATGTGATTTACTAGGAGAAGTTCTCATTGTGGGAAATTACACTGGTATGCTGAATACATCAGTCTTGATTTAGAAGGAAAGGGGGAAGATGGTTTTAGAGCACTGTGCAGTTGGATGGGTACATTTGCGGGTGTGCGGAGCAGCAGGAGGGACTGGGTGCCTGGGGAGGTGAGAACTGGAGAACTGTGTGTGTGGTTTAGTTTTTGTTGAGTTGGATTAAGTTGGGTTGGAGTTTGTGGGGGAAGTGATAGGAGAGTAAATACAAACCCAACTCTGCTTATTTAATAAATAGGCATATTTTCCATAAATATATCCATCTTTTTCCCATACAACAAACATTTCTACTCTCTAAATTTTAGCTAATTGAATTCTAGGATCCCTGAATTCAAAGTTTAGCTACATTTGGGTTAAATAGACTAAAGGTGGCTAAGTAAGACCCTAACTTTCATTTTTTTTGCAATATTATATCTTTATTTATGGCATATAAACAAAAACAAAACCTTTTCCCAAAAGGCTACATAAATACCTTACTTCAAGTATTATAAAACATGTTATTATATCTTTTTCCTGATATGACTTAGTTTCAATAAATATTTTGTTGGAAAACCATTTTTCCCCAACTATAATAGTGATGCAAACTCATTATAGAAAACTGGGAAGCTATAAACATGTTTGAAGTTGAAACTGAAAATCGCCTAGAATTTGTTTCTATGACAAAATATCTTCTAAATTTCAAAACATGAACTTATAGGTAGGTGCACTTTTCCAGTATAATCTATTGTAATATGTAGTCCACTTAGTTTTTTTTCCACTCAAAGAGTTATTTTTCCCAAACTCAATTAACAAATCCATCCTCCTAAATGTGGGAATATAATTACTAGTCAGAGAGATATGTGTATCTGAAAAGTTTATTTTAGCATTTTTCATTTGGAGAGCTCAAGCTATTGCCAAAGTTCAAAAGACATGAA
Source organism: Cebus imitator (assembly GCF_001604975.1). Classification (NCBI taxonomy): domain Eukaryota; kingdom Metazoa; phylum Chordata; class Mammalia; order Primates; family Cebidae; genus Cebus; species Cebus imitator. The sequence goes on along the minus strand of NW_016107325.1, from coordinate 1,078,075 downwards.
GCTCCAGAAATATTTAGTAACTTGTCTGTAAGATTATAATGAAATCGAGACAATATTATATAATGATACCCTAGCTTAAGTACAAACAAACAAAAAACTCTATCATAAGTAGTTATAATATTGAAAATTGGAGCTGATTCTATTAAAGAGCAACCCTCTTCCCCAGTCAATATAAAATGCATGTTCCTTGTTAGAAGACTATGTTGACTATATTTTCTTATTTTCTGTATCCCTGATGCTCTGGTATCTGGGGTCTCTCTAACTGGGCAGAGACTGCCCTCCCTCTCCAAGGACAGCCAATTCATAGAGATTAGCAAATGACTAACCGTGGAGCAAAGCTTTCACTTGCCAACTCGCCAATCTGAAGCCCACAACTCCCCTGCATCTCTTCTATTTGGCTCTTAAACTCCAAGCCAATATTCCCCTATCCTAATCACTACAGGGCCAGTTACCAAACAACTCAGGACAGGCTCACACCCCAAACTCACTGAAATTATTCAAACAAGCTCATCCTAAACTTGCCTACCCTGCCTTGCCCATTCTTCCTTGCAGAAACCACAATAATGCCTCTGACCCATGCTTTCCTCCCACTCCCTCTGCCTCCTCACTGCCCAGGTGCTTCTCCTAGTGCACCTGCATGGTGTTCTGTGCCCCCTTCTCTTGAGAACCGTGAATAACAACTATCTTTTCAATGGCAATTGTGTCCTGATATGTTAGTCTCACCCTACCTGAATAATAGTAAAAAGCAGTTTAAAACAATGACTTTAAATTCATGTCAATCAGTGAACACATAAGGTTGTTTTCAATTCAAAATCTCTAGCAATAACAGAGGATGACATACACATCTGGAAGTCCAATTTGCCTTTTTTTCAAGCACCTCTTATTATAATAAAATATTACGATGTATGAAAATTTCAATCCTTTATCAGTTTAGCTACTAACTGTGAGGTCTGAGCTGTAATGCCCTTATTGGTAAAATGAGGGATTTGAACTAGATAATCCCTAAAAATCCTTCTAGATATATCATATAATTGCTTATTGTTTCTGCTAATATATTTTTATTAACAAAATCCCCTTTGTTAGGTGACTCTGCCCAACCTAAAACACAGTGGGAATGTTATTTTATCTGTTGCCAATATTGCCAATGCACTTGAATTTCTCCATGGCAGTTACTGTTTTTTTGTTTAATTTTTCTGTTTCTTACCCCTATTATGGTGCAGCAACAGAAGCTCAATAACAAGAAACACAACGACTGGATCAAATTACAATGAGCTTCATGTTGAGTAGAAATAGATGGACATGAGAATAAGATTATGAAAACTGTCATTTTCACTGTAGCCTTGAATAAGAAAACTCTACACCAAATACTTAATGCAAGTCTTTTTGCTAATAAATGATTGGATATTTGTAAAACAAAATAATCAGTCAACTGTCACTAGAAATATTCTCAACAACTAAGAGAAGTCAAATGAAAAGCTTCTTAGGAATTTTTATTTTTGGTTGTTTTGGGGTTTTTGAGGGATTTTTTCAATATGACTGGTTATTGGTTTGCAGTATTATTTCAGAGACTGATTTAAAATTTTTTACCCACTAAAAAAGAGCAATTGGCATTTTTAATTTTATAGAAAAATGAAAAAAATATTAATCTTCAGCCATGCCAAAAAGGCAAACAAAAAGAGCAGCTTTTAATTAAATCTAAGGGATAGAAGTCTTAGTACATTTTTCATTTCTCTCTTCATTCCTCTCTCAGTCACTAGCTGAATGCTGCATTGTAACTGTTCCTTTCCTGATTTACATTTTTCTCTCTTCAGAAGGAAGAATATTAAAAGTCACAATAGTATACATTTTAGAAGAAAATTTTAATTACTAATTCATAAGAAGTAATATTCATGTGCCTAGTATGTTACATGATTAAATTAAAATACTAAGTTGAATTTGCTCTGGGGGATTTTAATACCAGATAATATAGGTAAAAGGATATGTGGATGTTTTCGATGTCCTGTAAGAGAAAATTCTGAGTTTCAACAGGTAAATACATTTCAGTATCTGAATAAACTGTCCTCTGTAATCTTCATTTTGGGGAGGGCTATATCATTGAAATGAGATCTAAGTAACTGAAGTCAATGTCAGATTGTTCCTCATCCTGGTCACTAACCAGCTTTAGGGTACTTTGAACCTCTCTTTCTTTAAAAGAAATGGCAATTGGAGAAACTTTTCCCCTGATTTGTCATAGGAATTTAGGTGCACAAGTTAAAGGCAACTAGAAAAATAAATTGGTTAAATAAATTGTTTAAAACTGAGTCTGAATTATGCTGTGGTTCTCTTTGTGTAATTGCTTTGCTACCTGAGTCTTCTACTCGCTAGACTCCATCCATTTAACAATTTTAATAAGGATGGCAGTTATTAAAATAAAAAGAGATCAATGGCCAGCCCAGCTTTAGAAACACACCATAAAAATTAGCAATCCTCAAATGAGTATTCTTAAGATGCACAACTCAAGCAACTTGAACAGAATCAAAACTCACAGAGAACCTTTCAGAATACCATAACCATTTCTATATAAGCAAAGCGATGACTAAGAATTTTACTCAAATGAGTTACAGTTAAATAACTGAAAAATACATACAACAAAAACAAGTGAGAGATCATGTGGCAAGAACATTTCTTTAAAATTAAAGGAAGCAATCTCCCTAATTGCAATCATGTCATCAACATGATCATTTTCAATTATCAGGTAATACAAATGCATTACTTTTTACTATTCCCTAATCCACCTAATGCCTTACACAGAATAAATTCTCAATAAATATTTTAATACTGATGTGTCTACGATTCTAATTCAATATAAGAAAATCTGTGTATATAATATACTAACAGGCTAAACTAAAACAAAACTATATAATCTTTTTAATACAGGGTAAAAGGTAAAAATATACATTCTTCATTTTATTTATATGTAAAATTGGAGATGGAATGTCACATAACTTAAAATATCTATTTTGAAGTAAAAATTGTCATCATGGTCAATGAAAACTTTCTAGAAATATTTCTTTAATAGATATTATAGATCTGGCACAATAAAACAAAACTGATACAACATAGTAAAAAAAATGAGACCGATCTGTAGTAATCAACATCTTTCTGATTCATGCCACCCTATACAGCTTTAGCTCACCTTCTATCAGAAGTTCCCATATGCATCCCATATGGGACTGTGGGATGTAGGCTTTGGATTCCATGACTACCAAGATCTTCCTCATCATTGGTTACATCCACTGGGAAGCAGGCTCCCCCTACTTCTAGATCTCCTGCAGTTAGTTGCCCTTGGAAGTCACTCTCAGTAGGCACAGATATCACCTCAGTAGGCATGGATATAGCTCAGTGCTAAGGGCACAGTTACCCATAGCAGCTCATGATAATGCCAGACCCATTACCACTCACCAGTGCTGGTATCACCATGTCCAAAGCAGGCATGGCTACCGCCTTGGGTCACAGAACACCAGCACCACGCTGCATAGAAGTTGCAAGAACTTCTCTCTGCAACTTTTTCAACATACCATTACTTGATTTACACTACCCTGACCTGTATAGATCATAGAGGTTTCTGAGAGAAAACAATTTTTGATAGTGATCAATTTTTGTAGTATTAATGGGAGATGCAAATAAAAACAAAAATTAGATGTTCTTTCTTCTTTTTTTTTTCAGCCACAATCAAGTCTTACGATACCCAGAGAGATGTTCTTTACCTAATAAAGTAGTAATAAAGTTGTAAATTGATGAATTTCTTTTGGAGCTTAAGTACCTTTCAAGAATCACAACATTCACACTTTTAAACTAGTAATTTCACCTCTGGGACGTTCCTGGAAAAAATAATGCAACATGGAGAAAAGGTTGCATAATGAAAATGTTATCCCAGCATTATTGATTATTGTGAAAAGCAAAAACAAATTAAATTCTCAAAAATAGGAGAATGAGGCCTTGTGCAGAGGACCACACCTGTTACCCCCGCACTTTGTAAGGTCCAGGGAGGAAGATCACTTGAGCCTGGGAGTTCAGGACCAGCCTGGGCAACATAGTAGGACCTTGTCTCTACAAAAAAAAAGAAAAAAAAAAATTAGTTGAATGTGGTGTGCACGCCTGTAGTCCCTGTAGTCCCACTTGCTTGGAAGGCTAAGATGGAAGGATCACTTGAGCCTGGGAGGTCGAGGTTAGAGTGAGCTGTGATTGCGCCATTGCACTATAGCCTTGACCACAGAGTAAGACTCTGTCTCAAAAATAAACAAATAAGAGAATAAGTACATTAATTCTGAGTGACTGACTGCAGCAGTAAAAGATATAAGCAACTTAAAAATAAACAATAGCATATTTCTATTAATGTCCACATAAATATATAAAAAGTTTAAAAAGGAATGTATAAAAATTGTATATGTTACTGTGACAGGGTTGTAGGAATCATTTTTTTTCTCCAGTTTTATCTTTGAGGAATTGCTGCTTTACTTTCTAAATTATGACTTCAAAATAAAGTGAAGGATAAATAATGACAACTTATGATTTTTTTAATTAGAAAAATTACACACCTCCTACATTGAGAGTTAGCCTTAGTAGCCTGAAGCTAGTATACTATCAAATGGCAAATTGCCAACTGTTATATTAATCAGAAGTTCAAATTGCTCCTAACATCCTGGAAATCTGGTTGAGTTTCTTTCAAACCTCCTGCTGAATTTCCTGGCTTTTTTACCAATTGTATTTCATTCAATAAAACCGGCCAGGGTTCTTGGTCAATAAGGAGACACGCAGATCCTTCTCCATGGCGCTTGTCTAATATCAACTCAGCCGGAGGGAACAGCCCTGTAATTGTGAATCACCTTCTAAACTTCTGATGAAAAGTCAACTTGAAATAACTACTGTTGTCAAGCATAACAAAGAGCTGCTGGAGATATTTAAATCACACTTTTACTGTTCAAAAAGATAGCCCGTTTTACACCATACAAATTGTTTCTTTGTACAGAGCTTAACTGTTTACTAAATGCTTCCTACCCCTCAATTCAGACAACAACCCTGTGAAATGTGAATATTGTTGCCCTGATGAATAGATGACTAATGAGTATTGCCGGTTGTAAGGTGTTCCAGTGGGACTTTCGAAAGTAGTGGAAGGAATTTGAAAGTCCACAGATAGAGGGGAAGATTTGGATTCTCACAATTATGGGCTGGATGAACCCCTAAGACAAACTATTGATGATTAGTATCATTGTGATCATTATTGCCCCAACCTGCTGTGACCTGAAAAAAACTAAACTACATTAATACAGTGTTCATTTTTTTTAACATAAACATTTAAGATTATGATTGTCTAATGCCTGACACTTTCACATATGAATAGCTATGAAGTCCTGTGTTGGTACAAATCATTTTTTTCTATAACAGCAGAACTTTAATGCTTATCCATTGTAATGGACTGAATGTTTGCATCCCCCAAAAATTCCTGTGTTGAAGTCCTAATACCCAGCTTGATGGTATTTAAAGGTGTGACCATTTGGAGATGATTAGGTTTGGAAGAGGTCTTGAGGGTGAGGCCCCCATGATGGAATTAGTGCCCTTATAAGAAGAGAAAAATATACCAGAATGTTCCCTCTGCCTTGTGAAAATGTAGCAAGTAGGTAGCCATTTGCTAGCTAGTTGATCTTGGACTTCCTAGTCTCCAGAACTGTGAAGAATAAGTGTCTACTGCTTACTCCACCCATGTTATGGTATTTTGTAATAGCAACCTGAGAAGACTAATACATCCTTAAAAAATAACCTCTTGGTTGGATCTATCATTCTCAACTGGTGTGGTTATTTTATTCTTGATTCTGATATCTAGATGACTTGTCACTGTTCTAGCTTCATTGTAAGCATTCCTTTGTGAGCCCACCTTCAATATTTTCATCAGAGTTTTTAATAAAAGGATAGAAAACTATAAAGATTCTCCTTTAGTTTCACAACAACACAGGGTTTTATCTGTTTAATGAGTGAATACTACCTTATAACATATGACATTGGTGTCTGCATCTTGTCATCTAAAATAGAACTTTCCAAATTGTTTTTAGTAATAAAACTTCATTAAAATAAATTTTGTTTCAAAATAGTGAAATAAAAATAAATAGAAGCAGAGTTTCTCTGGTCCAAGGTAGAGGGTATGGTGAGGGGCCCGTGTCCTTACTTCTTTGCCTTCCTGTAGCAAAGAGAAGTCAGTGAAGGAAGGGAAGGCTTCTGAGAGACTCCTGAGGTATCTATATGGATATCCAAAGCTTTTCAAGTTGCACCAAGAAAACCCCTGCATTTATAAGGCACTTTGTCAAACGCACTGCTGAAATCAAGGCATGGACTTTCTCCTGACTTACCTATAAAATGCACACACACACACACACACACACACACACACACACACACACACGGTGAGTTTCTCTTGATTTGTCCTTGGCAAGCCCATGCTGATCCAAAGTAATCATCGCTTTCTTTTATAAATGCTCACAGGACATTTTTTCCAGATTATATTAAGGGAGAGTGTCAGACTTGTTGTTCTATAGCTTCCAGAGTCTACAATTTCTACATTTAAAAAAAAATAACATCTCCAGTCTCTGACACCTCTTCTGTTCTCCACCTGTAACACCTGTGAGTTCTTTGTGAATTCTGGTGTATAATTAATTTATCCAGGGCAATGGTTCTCAAAAATGACTGCATATTAGAATCCCCCTGGGAGATTTTTAGAAATGCCCCTGCCTGGGTCCTCACCTTAGGCCAATTAAATCAGAATCTCTGCAAGTATTTTTAAAAGCTTCTCTTGTGATTCTAATATGCAGCCAGGGTTGAGAACTAGTGCTCTAAAACTGACTTAAATTAATTTTAAATACTTACATGTTCCTTTACCATTCATTCCCTTTCCATAAGCTTCAGTCTCTGTTTCTTCATTTTCTCATTGAATATCCTTCTTTATAATTCAGAAGTTAAAATAAAACCTAAATTAGCAGTTTTACTTCCTTTTTGTCATTTGTTAACCTAACCCTAGCCTACCCCTAAGTTATAGCCTATGCTTTCTGGATTCATTGGTTGCAAATATAGTTTAAAACTCTCTTTAAGTTCTTTCCATATTTCTCAAATCTCTCTTAAATAAAACAATTTCAACAGATTTTTAAAAATCATGTGACTTTTACTTATCTTTTAACCTCACCCACTTGCTTTTTGTCATGTTTCCACCTCTGGTTTTATAGATTCCACACTTAGCAAGAAAATTCCCTTGCTACATTCCAGTCACTATCCAAGCAGGTTTCAATAACAACTATTGCATTATCTTTTCCTTGTTGTATTACAAATCTGAGTTCACTTTGTGTTTGTTCTCTAGTGTCGTCTTATCAATATCATACTCCACAAATACTATTTCTAATTCTGTCCACTGCATTTTCTATTTAAGAATTGCTGGGTACCACTTGTACTGTTTGAAGATTCTATATGATAGTTTGGAATTTATGAAGTCCATTCATGTGTATAATTTATTCCCTTTGTGTTTTGTTTTTGCAGTTCCAGCTGGACAGTATTCTACTTTTTCCTAGAACTTCACTGGTAATCATTTTTACTCAATGTTACACATTATTCTGAGAAATGCTCTACTTTCTCAGGAGCCCATGCAAATTTAAGCTATACTCCAGAAAACACTATCCTCTTTTCAACGTCATCTACATAGCCAGCTATTCCCATAACAAGACGGCTCTTCTCTTTAAAACCATGACCCCCAAATAGAATAAATGACCAAAAATCTTTTCATGTACAGCCATGTAAAAGATCACGAAGTCCTTAAAACTTTACCCCCCGTCCCCGTGCTAATGGTGGCTTTCTTATTGACTTCCCCGTGAAGGAGCTGAAGATGTGGTTTCTTTCAAAAGCATATATTCTTGGAAAAGAAAACTTCCTGCTAAGCCCTGCTAAGCACCCACACTATGAAATTAGGTACCAACCAACACAGTAGGATTCCAGACCAAGTGAGATTTCTTACCTTGGGAGTAACTGTCTATCATTCTGGCTATAGTTAGTTTTGGTTTACTGCTTTTTTCTATTCTGAAGGTCTTTCTTCCCAGGAAGACTCTCTAACTTGGTGCTTAAAACAGTGTCCACATTTTCTCTTCCTTTGTCATATTTCTATTTGTAAACTTTGAAACTCCAATTTTGAGCCACATTTACCTCCCAAAATTCTTTCATACTGACTTTGTTTTCCTTTTTGTCTACATGCCATTCTTTTGCTCAAAAAGCCAAAAAGCACAGAAAAAAACTCCTTGGTGTACACAGCCCTTGGGGCTCCAGAAGAACTTTTGCAGTTTCTCTAGCAAACTGCAATCCATTGTCTTCCATGTCATGTACAGGTTTTGTCTTAGTCTGTTTTCTGCTGCTGTAACACAATACCACAGACTGGGTAATTTATAAAACAAGTTTATTTTGCTCACTGTTCTGGAGGCTGGGAAATCCAAGGGCATGGCACTGGCATCTGCTTGACCATCTGGTGAGGGCCCTCTTGTTGCATTATCCCATGGCAGAAAACAGAAAGAAGCAAACTTGAGACAAAAATGGGGCTGAATTTATCCTTTCATCAAGAGCCAACTCCCAAGATAAGTAATGCATTCCTGTGATAATCCATTCATGAGCGTAGAGCCCTCATGGCCTAATCCCCTCTTCCAGGTCCCACCTTTCAACACTGCTGTATTGAAGAATAAGTTTTCAAAACATGAACATTTTAGGGACACATTCAAACCATAGCACACTGACTGCCTGCTGCCTTTTATCTCCTTTTGGGGAAATTTACAGACTATACCTGTTCACATTCTTTGTCTTTGTTTTTAAGAGCTGCTATTCTGAAAGTTAGCAATTAGTACCTATAGTGTGGTGACAGAGAAACAGTCCAAAGTTTGGGAAGCCAAAGATTCCAGTTCTCATCACTCCCATTAAACTGAATTATCTTGAGAAAACCATTCCAATGTCTCTAAGAGTCAGAGACCAAGCGATTCTCCTACCTCAGTTGAGTAACTGGGGCTACAGGTATAGGCTACCATGCCCAGCTATAAATAGAGTCTTAGTCTCTGACTCTATAAAATGGGTGGAGAGGAAATTGGATTAGGCAGGATTTTCAACTTTATTTATTGACATTTTTAATCTGTAAGACCTGTCCCATGAAATTTTACTGAAAACCTCAAAATATAAAGGAAAAAGAAGAACTGAGGTTGAAGTAGAGCTGAGCCTCCCCTCTTAAGTGCTGACCACCTTCCCATCCCACTCACTTCATTCCTCCTTATGGCTGCTCAGTGCCATCAAAGCACCTCCCAGTCCGCACACAGAACCATGTCAAAACAAATCAGAGGTTCTCAAAAGTTAGCGTGTGCAGGAATCATCTCAAATTTTGCTAAAAGAGCAAAATAGGCCAGGCGCAGTGGCTCACGCCTGTAATCCCAGCACTTTGGGAGGCTGAGGCAGGTGGATCACCTTAGGTCAGGAGTCTGAGACCAGCCTGGTCAACATAGTGAAATCCCATCTCTAGTAGAAATACAAAATTAGCTGGGGATGGTGGCAGACACCTTTAGTTCCAGCTACTCAGGAAGCTTGAACCCGGAAGGCAGAGATTACAGTGAGCCGAGATCGCGCCACTGCGTGTTAGCCTGGGTGACAAAGCAAGACTCTGGCTCAAAAATAAATAAATAAATAAATAAGCAAATTAATATGCAATCTCCCTCAAAAAAAAAAAAACCTAGGAGCTTGCCATTTATCATTTTTAGATTGGGATTAAGGATACAGAATAGTAAAATAACATCCTAAAAAATATTAAACCGAGTGAATTCTGAAGTCTCTTCAACTCCCTTTAGTAAGAAATCAGTAAGAAGTCAAGAAAATCCATCACATATCCTGATTCAGTAGCTTTTCACCTGTCCAGTTGTGATACTGGACAAATTACTTTTTTTTGTCTCATCTATAAAATGAGGATATTCATTATAATGACCACCTCAAAGAACTATCACCAGGACTAAGTAATCTAGTTTACGTCAAATACTCAGAACAATGCCTACAAGTATATTTAAAATTCAACAAATATTAGTTATGGTCTATTAAGCAAAGCAGAATACAAACTACACAAATGATCTAAAATTCTATATGTTAGTGTATTCCATACACCACTTAGCCACTTCCTTTCTTGCTATATGTTCTGTCACTTGCCTCTGTACCACTGGGCTCCAGGTTGCCAATTTTTTTTTGAGCCTTAGTTTTCCCATCCTTAAAATGGGATTAATACTATTGATTCACTCTAGCTAAGAGAGCTGTTAATACAGAAACAAAATGTTTAAATTGCTGCTTGCAGACCTTTAGAAGAAAGATGCTTTGTTATACACCAAGAATTATTTTGATATTTAGTATGTTAATATAATTTTCATCAGCATCTTAGAAAACTATCTTATTTATGCATGCAATTAGTGGAATGGAATGTGGAAAATAGTGGGCAGTGGTAAAACACAGGCCATTTTCCTGAGTGAAAAAAGGCCCATCCATAACTCACAGGAGATGGATTGAGATGTGAAGGTCACTCACTTATTCACAGGAATAAATTATACTATATCATCAAGTAAGTTTCTTCAGCCAGTCGTAAAGAAGAATATGACTAAGTAATTTACTCACAAATGATGGTTGTAAGCCACTCATATTCTAACAAATCAAATTACAGCATCCAGACCACCTAGTCGTGCTCACAGAGTTTCCAAATGAGGAGTGGGGAACAGAGACACAGCCACTTTGTTGGCTTCTCAGTTCATACAAAGACCATTCCTGCTCATGACTGAAGATCAACACAGGATATTTAAATTGCTCTTCAAGCAGAAACAACTCCACTTTGATTCTGTTCGTGAATATCAAGGATCATACTTTTAAAGCTGAGTGCACAGATGAGGTATCTGCAATGTCTGTGCAGAGCCCTTGTGTATTGGCATTGAGACTGAAGCCTTGAAGTATAGTCTATCTTTGCTGAACTAACTGGGTTGGAGGAATAGATTTGGGCAGATGTAAACATCTTCAGTTTGGCGGGCTGAGAGGGGGCAGCTCCTAACAGGGCACACAACAACAAAAATAGACAACAGCCTTAGTCTGTTAGCCTGGCTATTACAAAACACCTGAGATTAGGTAATTTATAAAGAACACAAATTCATTTCTTACAGTTCTGGAAGCTATGAAGTTCAAGATCAAGGTGCTAGCACTTGATCTGGTGAGGGCCTTCTTGATAGGACTTTACATGGCAGAAAGCAGAAAGGTAAGCTAGCCAAATTACAAAATCTCTTTTATAAGGGATTTAATCCCATTAATGAAGAAGGTGTTCTCATGGCCTAATCACTGCTTGAAGGCCCCACTTCTTATTACCTTTTTTTTAATATGAGTAAAATTAAATTCACCTGTCAACTCCTGAATTTTGGAGAAGACACGTTCAAACTACTGAGGTAGGATGTATCAGACCTATTTTCACAGATGAACGAACTGAAGCTCAGAGGGGTTAATTCATTTGCCTGAGTTTACATAGCTCAGTAAATGTCATTGAAAAAATTATTCCAGGTTTGTCTGTCTCCAAGGCCTGTGCTCTTTCTAACAGCCTATTATGCCTCTCCAGGTAATCTGTGATGACAAATACCTTTCTTCTTGGGTGCGAACTCCAACTGGTAGATCTCATCTCAGCAGAAAGAGAGCCATGATGGGTTAGAAATTCCTACCAAGAGTGAGAGTTTGGAGAATAGGTGCCATGCTAATTGCTTGCCACCCCTGATTTAGCCCGACCTTCTAATGCAACAGATAAGGAACCTGAGAACCTGAGGGATGAATTGAGTGGCCCAGAGTCCTGTGATATCAAGCAGCATGGTCACAGTTAGAATCCACATCTACTGCCTGTGGACAGACATTCTCTCTCTACCCCAGGATACTAGTAATAAGAAATTATGTCATCATTTGCACACCTCTGACCTTACCAATGTGCCTGGCACTTACTTCCACCAGTTGTCCAACACATTTAGTGTATTGTCTTTCACCAAAAACAATGAGACAATTTTATATCACTATTTTTGTTCTGTTTTATCTTACCTGTATATATGTATGCTTTTACTGTTAAGAATTCAAATACAGAAGTATAGATGGTAAAAATTAAGTCACCTTCATTAACTCCCATTTCTTTCTTCTCCCCAGTATAGCCACTTTTAACACGTTCAAGTCTCCTTTAAGAAATTTTCTGTGTATATCACAGATGTCCGTGTGTAAATACAGAGCTTTAGGGCTTAAATGAAATGTGGTCATACCACAGAAACGGCATGGCAACTTGAATTTTTTAACTTCACTATTATATCGCCCTTCTACTTTATTATATAGTGCTTCTTAGCGCTCATAAAACACCTGTTGAGGGAACATAATTTGCAAAAATCTAAATATGTGTCCTCTAAAGTTGTCTTTACTTGAAGAGAATACATGTGGCAATTTACTCACATTTATGAGAACATTAAGAATAAGAGGAAAAATGCTTTTTAAAGCATCACTTATTACTTTAGATTTAAGCCAAAATCCTGAGAGTAACTTTTGCCATGACCCTCCTCCTCACGTTTCTCCATTTATCATCAATTTCCTTCCATTTCCTCTCTCAGATATCTCCTAAATCTTTCCATTTTCCCTCTTCCTGATCATCACCCCTGTCGAGACTACAGCAATTCCTTCCAACACTCTTCTTGTTTCTTCTGTGGCTCCTAGTTCACTTTTCATTCTGCCACTAGTATAATATTCTTTCTTTACTTTGAAATATTTAACAATTTGCAGTTTACAATCTGGTCTTGCCCCATATTTCCTAACTGAATGTTTTAATTTCTAGAGAAATCAAGACTCAGAAAAAGTACATTATACTGTTGCAAGCTCTAGATTCTTCTCTTTTCAAGAGTATGTCTGGGTGTTCCATTTTATGGGAACACTAACTCAGGCAACCGACTGTAACATTTGTTGTGAGACAACATTTTTTCCCTTAAATTGGAAGAGTGCTGTTAATCCTCAAGGATTACCTATTTATCTTACAACATTTTGCCTAGTTGTATGAATTATAATTCTCCTTCTGAAGTGTTATAATCACATCCATTGTCCAAGATAGCTAAGAGGGAAGTATACGTGTATATACCAATTATTATTTACACAAGTCATTTATTGTTGATTTTCTTCCCTACAAACATTCATATTATTTCATTTAGTCTCAGAAATTGACATAAGATGTTGAGCAGCAGGTTGTCATTGACTTTTTATTTCCAATCCAGAGGTTTGGGAAGTTACGTTTGCTTGTTTACAACCTGGTTCCAGTAACACCCTGCTCTCAGACTTCACAGTGCTGCCCATTTGCCCCCAAAACTCGTATTGCAGTGACTGTTAAATTGAGCTAGGCTGTCACTCTAAAACTAAAAGTGGCAACAGGAAACTAGCAACTAGCAACCCATAACTAGCAAGAACAAGTGTGACAAAGCTGCATTTAAAGAGAAAGCTGTTTATTACATCCAGCTGAAATGACTAAAAGTAGAAAATGAATCCATGTTCCCCCAACCCATTGATAAATTACTCTCTCACATCCTTTAATACGGGTGTAGATCAGCTTGGACTCCCTGGAAAGTTTCATGATAGAAATCTTCTTTTATTTTATCATGAGATTGCTGCAATATATTATTACTAGAGCCAGATTTTTTTAAATATTAGAAGAAATGACTTAATTACCAAGCAGAAACTATATTTTAGAACAGAGATTTTCCAATGTTTTGCTCTAATATCACCAAATTAATGTTGTTTAATTATGCACACCTTAGCACATGTATAACATATAATATTTTATATAATTAATTTAAAAAGATGTCCATTTCTGGCATGTTATAAATATGGATATTTTAAAATTAAATGTCACACCACTCTGTTAAATGTCTTTATGAGATAAAAATACTAAAACAAGTTGAGACTCATTGTTATTCATTAAAAAGTAAAATTAGAAATTTTTGTCCTTGAAATTGTATTTTCATTCTACTTCCCCTATAGAATGTTATCCTAAACCGATATGCTTTTATGCTTGAAAATCTGTTATTGATCACCCTGTCATAACTCTTTGCAGCCGTATGCATGTAAATTTAGTTCAAAAATTTCCTGACTTGGCTGGGTGGCTCACGCCCGTAATCCCAGGCTGAGGCAGGTGGATCACGAGATCAAGAGCTTTAGGCCATCCTGACTAACACAGTGAAACCCCATATCTACCAAAAATACAAAAATTAGCCGGGCGTGGTGGCACGTGCCTGTACTCCTAGCTACTTGGGAGGCTGACACAGGAGAATCACTTGAACCCGGGAAGCAGAGGTTGCAGCGAGCCGAGATCGAGCTATTGCACTCCAGCCTGGATGACAGAGCAAGACTCCATCTCAAAAAAAAAATTCCTGTGACCGTAATGCTCAGGTTAAAATAATAATGTTATTACAATGCACACAATGCATAAAATGTTTCTTTTGGTTTTAGTTGTCATTATTTTTATTAGTACTAAACAGGTAATCAAAACCTTAAAAATAGATTATATTGATAAAAATTAATCCTAAGAAATAAAATTTAACTGTAAATTTATCTCTGAACAAACAATTGCTTGTAATTCCTTGATTAAAGGAGCTGCCCATCTGCCTCCTGCTTGGTATCAGAAATGGGAGTAGTTGTACTTATGGCAGTTCACCATTGTACAAGTTTAGCTGGGGATAAGTATGAGAGGAAAAAGAGGGAGATGGGCAAAGGCAAACCAGGCAGTTGATAACTTCTCAGGCAGTTTAGGGAGAATATATTGACTATTAAGAACTGAAAATGGCCAGGCGCAGTGGTGGCTCATGCCTGTAATCTCAGCATTTTGGGAGGCCGTGGCAGGCAAATCACTTGAGGTCAGGAGTTTGAGACCAGCCTGGCCAACATGGCAAAACCCTGTCTCTACAAAAAATACAAAAATTAGCCTGATGTGGTGATATGCACTTGGGGTCCCAGCTACTTGGGCGGCTGAGGCCCGAGAATCACTTGAGCCCAGGAGGCAGAGGCTGTAGTGAGCCAAGATGGCACCACAGCACTATAGCACTATAGCACTATAACCTGGGTGACAGAAGGAGATTGTCTCANAAAAAAAAAAAAAAAAAAAAAACAGAGAGAAAAGAACTGAAAATGGATTCCCTTAAAACTGTTTATATTTATGTACCTCCCTTGGAAAGTATTTGTGTGCCCCCTTTTGAAGACCACTGCTTTAAAACACCAATAGTTATTCTCCAGTAAGCCTCCTCAGCTAGGCAACGATGACCAGAATGTGGTGTGATCAGAATTCATCTTCTCGACTACATGCATCTATTTGAATTAGATTGAACATGCTCTCCAAGAAACATATCTTCTTTTCATTGTTATGATTCTTCCACGCTTTTCATATAAGGCCATGAACCTTCTAGATAAGAAATGATTTATTAATAAGATTATTCCTGAGATTATTTTATTTAAAAATTTAGCTTCATAGAAACCTACACAGTTAAAAAGCAAACCACCACCATCACCAAAAAAACAGAATAAGAAAGAATTTTTTGGATTGTGACAGTGTAAAAGAAAGAAAAGTTTGATATTTAATATGTTTTAAATTACTTATCTGCTCTATTGTATCACATCATATGTTCACACATATATCTTGGTTATATCCTAACTATAGCTCAGTGCTAAGTGAAGTGAAAAGGTCAGAAAATAACAGGGCAGAGATTACAGCAAGGTTACAGTTGCGGGAGGGGAAAAGCAGCTCCTGCAGAATAATCGGTTTTAAATTGGAGGTCTCTACTTAAAACCCTCCGGAAATAAAAAGGGTCAAAAAAAAGAAAAGAGAGAGAGAAAATTGCACAGGAGTTATATTACTTAAAAAGACAATCTTGTTTCTCTTTCAAAAATTGCTGTATTTTTGGAAGATGTCTTTGACAATCGATGTCATCACTTAAAGACCATTGCTCAATAAAAGACTAATCAAGAACTCTGAGTTTTATGGCATTTAAATGTTATCTGCCAGTTTGTAGAAAAAGGTATGGTTTTGATCAATTTGATAGATGCAACTGAAAACTTGAGAATGTAAATTAAGAAATTAAGCTAATTCTTAGTTTTATTTTCAATCAGGAATATATTTTTTAAAACATTAGTTTGAAGAAAGAGTTGGGTTAAAACTTTGTTGATTCCATCACTCTGAATTAAGTCATGTTATATATATATTTTTCGAAAACAGTCTACTGTCTACAGTGGTAGGAAAAAACAAACAACTCTATACCTGGGGCAAATCTTCCCATATTGTTTCATTTTAATGCATTTGCTAATGAAAATCCCCTTGCTATTGATAACATAAGCTAAAATCCAAACTGAAGTTTTCTAATGTCAATCAGAAAGTAATAACATGTTTTAATGTGTCATTTATGTATGAATTAAATAGGTATTTTATTAATATACAGGACCTCAATCTTCATGAAAATTGTAATGAAGACATCAGAATTCCAAAGCTTATGCATTGTTTCCTAAATAGATATACAAATGGAACCTTGTTTTATAAATATCTTATTTCATGAACCACATGCCTGGTCCACAATAGCCTCTCAATTATTTTAATTAATAAATTAGTTTTTCCTGGCTGGGCATGTTAGTGGCTCACACCTGTAATCTCAGCATTTTGGGAGCCCAAGACAAGAGGATCACCTGAGCCCAGGAGTTGAGACCAGCCCGGGCAACATGGTGAGACTTGGTTTCTGCAAAAAATACAAAATTCAGCCAGACATGGTGGCTCGTGCCTATAGTCCAGCACCAAGGAGGGTGAGGCAGGAGGATCACTTGAGCCTGGGCGGTCAAGGCTACAGTGAGTCATGATCATGACACTGCACTCCAGCCTGGGTGACACAGAGAGACCCTGTTTCAAATAAATAAGTAAATAATTTTTTTCTATAATCATTAGCCTATTTAGTCTATAGCTGTCATATATGCATTGAAGTGAGGTTACAAAATTCAGTAGAAACTAAAGACATGGTTTCTTGAGAATTCCTGCTTAAGGACTTTACAAAATAAAAACAAAAGATGGAATAAAGATATTGGCCTCAGCTGACCTAGGATTAATGTGCCTATCCCTCAACCAGTTTTATGACACTTTATACATTGCTCTCTGGGTAGGCAAAATCGGAATAGGTAAAAGATAAATACAAGACTGGAGGAGGAGAAGATCCTGAGTCCAAGGGAAAAAGCAAAAGCAATGCTGGAAGAATTAGGCAAAGACCACAGATGATGCACAAAGAGAAAAAAAGAACTTCATCATTATTTTTTGTGAACATTCAAAGTAGGAAACAAGGTAAACAAATTCAAACTGTTTTCTACTGTTTGTATGTTACTAAGCTTTATTTGGGAGAAGGCCTATGAATTACACTGAAATCTTGGTGGTAGCATATGCTAGATTGAAATCATAGTGGACATTTTGGGGGAGCTTACTATGAACCAAGCATTGGAATGATCATTTTACATGTTATCTCATTTAATCCTAACTAAATGTAACAACACTAAGAGGCAGGCAATATTATCATATTCATTTTATGGTAAGGCAATTGGGTTTAGAGATATTACTTAACTGTAAGTTTACTAATCATGTTAAAGTCATGTAGCTAGCTGAAGTGTCTGAAGCAAGACTTCAGTTCAAAATTTCTTTCAATTCAAAATGTCTAGACTACTGAAACTGCAAGATTAGTGAGATTAAAATATGTCTTTGAAATCCAAGAGCAAATTCTGTTTACTAATAAATTACCAATTGCTTAAGGT
>NW_016107325.1:1041558-1059859 GCF_001604975.1 Cebus imitator | reverse complement strand
GGGGTTTCACCATGTTGGCCAGGATGGTCTCGATCTCTTGACCTCGTGATCCACCCGCCTCGGCCTCCCAAAGTGCTGGGATTACAGGCTTGAGCCACCGCGCCCGGCCTAGACCTGTATATTTTCAAATAAATGCATATCAATATCTATACACACATTTAGATAGATACATGTAGACAAATATGGAGATATACTCACAGATACATATGTAAATTTATATGTAAAAAAGTTTTACATCTTTTATATCTATCAGTTTCCAAATCAATTAACAGATTTAACGCAAACCAAGTTTTAAAAATCCAACATAATTTTAGAGAAATCATCAAAATGTTTTAAAATCTCATCTGGATGAATAAACAAAGAGAAAGGGATTACTTGCTATATTAGACATTAAAATGTTACAGAGCTTAAAAAATTAAAACACTATGATGAGACTGATCAATGGAAGAAAGTAGTAAGGCACCAGTCACTGGTGTGTATGTAATATATGACAAAGAAAATACTGTATACTGACAGAGATCTAAATTATTTGTTAAATAATACAGGGTAAATAGAGTATTTGTGGAAAAAATAAAATAAATTTAACTGTTTCATTAATGAAGACATAAAGAGGTCAGAAAATCCAGAAAACGTCAACGCAATAGCTCTCAAATATGATTTAAAAATCTTTAAAATAAATCACAACATTGATTAAACTTTCTTTTTCCTTTGTAACTAAATTTCTATTAGTGCGCCTAATACAGTATTTGGTGTGAATCTTGGACTCACGAAACAATGTTGACTATATAATAATTAAGGCGTATTTTTTTAAATGTTATAATCTTTTCCACTTGCAATAGTCTTTAAATACATATATATTAAACGTATATCCCATGTTTTCCTCATTTCCTCTGATACTCCTATACAGGAGGAGGCTTCTTTTCTGCTTTCTTAGAGGAAAGGCTACCCAAGCTGAAAACTGGGATGTTAGTAAACAATGTCAGATGTCTAGCTACCTTTAGCCAAATACTTTGCAAGGCACTAGACTTCTGGCTGTGTCCATTATCCCTGCTACAGATACAGACAAAGCAGAGGATATAAAATGCAGGCACTGAGTTTGATCTTATAATCTTATTAGATGGATGTAAACCTTTAAAATACTAATAAGAGAAATCTTTCATTGCTTTAAGTTCTATGGAGTTTATTATTCTGTAGAGATATATTTTTCCTTCCCTATTGAAACATGGTCATGTGATTTACTGGATTAGGGGAAGAGATGATTTTGCCTAAATCTTTATGCTTCCCCTATTTCCTGCAGAAACTTTCCATAATAAGGCTGGTAATTTTAATTGTGGTTTTGAAATATGGAAAGCATGTGTTATAAAAGTTTGTCTCTTCAACTCAAGTAACCATCTTTATAATTTTACTTTCTGCTTGCTGGCATGATGGCAATTTTTTTAATTATGAAAAATTTCAAACATATGGATAAGATGAGATAATTGTATAATGAACACCCATATAACCATAATCTAATATATTCTAGGTTTTAGAATTATTAACAGTCTGCTTTTCTTGTTGTTGACATATTCTACATCATTCCTTCTAAATGTATTAGCACATTCTTTCTGGGGTTCTGTGGCTACCCTGAAAGATGGTTTCTACTGCAAAGGCAAGATATGTGTCTGAATATTTCTCTTAAATTACCATATTTCAGAGTAAGAAAATGGTTTTAAAGTCATCTCCAATAATAGCAATAAGGAGATTTTTTTAATTGTTTGCTGAAAAAGCATCACTGTAGGCTTACAGATTTTTATATATTAAGTTATATGAACCTATTACAATTCTTATTCTTTTTGATGCTTGTATTGTCCAAGTTTAACCAGTAGCAGCCTACCAATTTTCTTTTGGCTTGATTGTCTGTTTCTCGTGGGTGAAAGGCATGATTTGCTGGGAAGGGCTGCGGTAACTGGGAGTAGGAAATTGGGCATGAATTGAAGGCTTAGAGGTGAAATGATATCAAACATAGTCACATTTACCAAACAGATGGCAAGGAGAAAAAGCTGAAATTAGATTAGAAGGGAAAAATGCAGCTTTATTTTGACATGCTACTTTCTTTTCTAGATACTAAGTGTGATTTTTAATGGATACCTATAATCATTTTTGTTCTGATACCCATTAAGTTGGGAAGAGTTCAGCTCTTTCATTCACATTTCTACCTGGATGAAGAGAGAGGTATTAGCAACATTAAGAGCCTTTTGGTTTCTCAAAGTAAGATGTTTTGCAATGAACAAATGTCTCAAGATAATGTTAGCTATTTTCTAATTAATGCCAAAGTATTTCCTGGATATTGCCAAATAAATGTTAATGAAAAATATAAGTACAATTTTTTGTTTCTCACTAAAATTTTTATTTATGTTGATTTTCAAACCCTCTATAAGAATGATTAGTTTTCAATACTTAGGCAGGAGAAAATCAAGCTATTTGGGTCATTTAGTATGTGAATATGAGACAAATGGATCTTTTCAGATCCGTAAGAGAAATGTAAACCATTTGCACAATTCGATTAAACTGTAAGATTAAAAACTGAAAACTAAATTTTAATAATCTGAAAACTAAGCACTAAAATATCCTAAACCTTCAGAGAAATATGAAATCAAAAATATATAATCCTCACTAAATTTCCTTTGGTTATGTGTGTTTCTTCTTTTATCAAGCATAGGAGATGGTGTTGCTATAATGATATCCTGGTAAAACAGATAACAGCAGTTTCCCAATTTACCTATATAAGATTGGGAGAACGTAAATCCAGAAAGAGAGGCTGACACTGGTATAAATGGAGATGGAAAAATTTGGCGACTTATAGCACTGACTGCTGGTAGATTATTATTTCCCCAGTGAAGTTTCAGAAGTAGATTTGAGCCTTGGAAGAGAGACTTGCATTCATTATTAACATCAATAGTAATTTTTTTTAAGTGTCAACACATTGTACCACCACATTCTGTTCCTAACATTTATAAATACCGTCTTGAAAGTACAAATAATTTATCCTACATCAAATAAAACAAAACCAAACAAAAACAAAAAAATTATTTATATTTTACTTCTTGCCTTTTAAAATTCTTTCAACATTTAAATAATACATGTGTGTAAAAGGATTAACGGAATAAGACATAGTAAGATGGATTCATATACATAATATGCTTCTATTGACAGAAACGGGATGAGGGAGAATGAGAGAAAGACAAAGAAAAAAGGAGAGAACCACCTGCCAAAGGTCAAGCAGAAGGGGCTGCACTGTATTACTCGATTCAATAATACCTCAATAAAGTTCACCATTCCCTTTTTATTATAGCATATTGGTGCTTCTAGGAACACTAACAGTGAGAAATAAATGAATACGGCTTCAGATGCTGCAAATGACAGTGGGAAGGCACGTTTAATTCACTCTTATGAAGTCTTCTTGAATTGTGTCACTTGTAGAATTTGTACTTGACTTTTGGAAACATAAAATGTTCTTGCCACTGAGAACTAATTAAGAAATCTGGCCCTCTGTGACTGAGCTCATTTTGTTCAGGTTGACTGCATGTTCAAGTCTGACTCAAGATGCTCATCTAATGTATACTGTGACCAACTATTGCAGTTGGATTAAGATAATTACCGGCTCGGCACTATCCTGATACATTCCACAAGAATGGCATTCAAAGCCCTTAAATGAGATTGCCACCAAATCGGCACTTCAGGTTTTTAAGAAGCTTAAAGCACAAGAGTTAACGTTGTGCTTTGGAATGAACCCAAAGTAATTCCAGGCTACCATTAGCAAATAAAGAGGAGGATGGACCTCGTAGTAGTTAACACATGGATGAATCTCACAGACATTGGGTTAAGTGAAAGAAGCCAGACTCAAACACTAGATACTTATGATTCTACTATATGAAACTCAAGAACAGGCCAATGTAATCTACAGTGACGGAAAGCAGAATAGCAGCTACTTCTGGGAGGTGGGCATTGACACAGAAGAGGAATGAGACAAGGATGATGAACATGTTCTATCTCTTGATCTACAATAGCTACATAGGGTATTATATGCCTATACAAATTTATTGAACTGTAGACTTGGAGACTTTACCATATGCAAGTTATACTTCAATGAAAACAACCAAAAGAATTCTGAAAAAGTACCCAATTATGCTTAAAATGATTAAAAACAAATAAACTTCCATATTTTTCAGTCAAATCCCCCAAATGGTTTTACCTTTGCAATGCTGTTGACTGTTTTAAACAGGTATGAGCTCTGGATTCTAGGCCTATTTTGCCTTTTCTGCTGCACAAGTTTAGCAAAGGCATTTCAGCCTAGGCTAGCTGAGCAGAGTTAGAACACTCAGATTCTAGTGTCTCATTGTGTCAAGAGTGTTTACAGAAAAGTGGGAAAGTTAGGTCTTCCATGAGGGCCGAGAGCACAAGCCCGGGCCTAAGGAAATTATTTATTAAATGAATGTTTATCGAGTGCTTGCTGAGTGCCAAATGCTATTACAGGCATAGAAGATACATAGGTGAAAAACTAAGAAAAGGTCCTACTCTCATGGATCATATTTTCTAGGATTAGGAAAGAGAGACAATCAATGTAAACATAAGTGCACAAAATATTCTCAGCTAGTGGTAAGTGCTACATGCAGAGGACCCACTGTAGATGGAATGGTCAGAGGAAGGCTCTTTGAAGATGTGACACTTGATGTGTGTCCTGAATGATGAGGTAGAGTCAGTCATGCAGAAAGCAAGGAAAACAATGAAGCTGGTAGACAGAACAGGAAGCCACAGCCCTGGAGGACAGAAAAAGCTTGACATGTTTGAGAAACACAAAGAAGGCCAGCCTGTCTCAACTGCAGGGAACTAGTGGAGAAATTGCATAGACAGACTTGGAGGCCATTTTACAAACTATGAATTTGGTTCCAAAGACAAGAGCAAGCCATTGGAGACTTTTAAGCAAAGAGATAGTACAAATGGAAAGAATTTAGACTTGAGATACATATGAGGTAGATCTAATTAGATATATATGGATTAAAAGGTGGAGAAAAGGGAAAAGGAGGAGTTAAAAATAACTGCTTGGTCTTAGGCCGAGGCAGCTGATGGTGGGCATGGTGATGGTGCCATTCCCCAAGATGAAGGAGATTTGGGGGATTAACATATTTGAGAAAAAACGTAAATTCATTGTGGGCAGGTTGAGTTTGAGCTACATTTTAAAGCTATCTCACAAATGAACACGTTTGACTTCAACAGAAGAAATTACATAACTCGATGAAGCTCAAAATCATCATTCAGGTGGAAAAACAACTTCAGGCTTATGCTTGAAAATGGTGGACTCGTATTTTCTTGCAATAATGAGGACAGAATATTGAGTATAAACAAGAATATTTCCAACATCATCCTGCTGATTTTCTAAGACAAAAACCATTGGAAGGAGTTACCAAACATTTGTGCTATTATTCTGTGATCTATGGCAACACATGTCCTGCTGTTTGGAGGATTGCTAAGGGCAAAGTTCTGGAGTTTTTCAAAACCTGGAACATTGATAATGCTACAAAGCAGGCATGCTAATACACTGTTGGTAGAGATGTCTGCTAACTGGTACTATATTTTTAAAGGTCAATTTGATAATATCAATTAAAATTTTAAGTATGTAGGCTTTTTGGCAAAGTATCATTTCTATTAATCAGTTCAAAACTTTTGCACAATTACATACGATATGTGTTTTAGCATTGATTTGGAAATAATTCTAATATATATAACTAGAAGATTAAATAAGATATGGTTACTTATACATAATGAAATACTCCACAGCCATTAAAAATAAGAAAGATCTGTATGCACTGACACAAAATACATATATAAAGTAGCTAGGTAAGTTAAAGTGCAAGTTATAGCAAGTATAGTCTAATTTCATTTTGAATGAAAAAAAGTCTGGAAGAAAAGATCAAATTGTGGGGTTTTTTTCACATCTGGGATATTTCCATGACATTTAGATTTTTGTAATAATCTTATGCTACTTTTATAATAAAAAAGAACCATAACAATAGTTTTCAAAGCCATCTAGTGCAGAATTCATACAAAACGGAGTATATGAAATTAGCCTGTCAGTTCTGGGAATGCTGAAGCCAAAAAGCCAGCCAGGAATGGTGACTCACACCTGTAATTCCAGCACATTGGGAGGGTAGATGGCTTGAGCCCAGGAGTTTGAGACCACCTTGGGCAACATGGCAAGACCTTCTCTACAAAAATAAAAATTAGCCAGGTATGGTGGTGTGTGCCTGTAGTCTTAGCCACTCGGGAGGCTGAGGTGAGAGGATCATTTGAGTTCAGGAGGGGGAGGTTGCAGTGAGTGATGATCTTGCCACTGCACTCCAGCCTGGGTGACGAGGACCCTGATTCAAAAAAAAAAAAAAAAAAAAGCCACGAGACCAAGTATAGTTTTGAGAGAATTGTGGCTTTTGCTAAACAAACAAACAAGCATTTTTGAGTATAAGCTATAAGCCTGAAACTAGATTTAGGAGGAAATATAGGCATTGATCTCTGCTTAACATCTGAACATCTGACTATCTAGCTTGTCTGTTGTCCTAGCCGAGATATCACAGGAGTTTTTGCTTTTCTCAAATATTCAAAGGCTTTGGGAAGGAGACTGCTTAGTTTTCTGCTTCTAATTGTTTTATACAAGATTATATGAATCTGCCATGAAAAGGCTATATAACTTCACTTGAAGGGCTCACATCATCAAAATTATTTGGAAGAGAAAATGAATCAAAGAATTGTCAATTATCTTAATGTTGTATGTAATGTATACATCTCATGCGATTCCACTCAGAATTTCAAAAGAGCTTCTTTTAACTAAATTTTTGTTGGAAGAGTAAATGTCTGAAGATTTTAGAGTTAATTATGTAAAAGTAGGATAGTGAATGAGAAACTTGCTTTTCTAGATAAGACATACTATAAAGCTATTACATTCAAAATAGTATTTTCTTGACCTGAAAATAGAAAAACTAGATCACAGAAATTAAATAAACTCCAAATAGATTAAAGACTTAAATGTAAAACATAAAACAATAATAAACATAAATAAAGTTAGTGTATATGTATTAAGTAAGGGTTGGAGAGCTTTGTAAAAAAGACAGAGGACCAGAAAATATAAAAGACATGTTTGACTTCATTAAATTAAATTATACATGTATCGAAAAAAAAACAACTAATAAAACCAAAAGAATATTTAAACGCATATAAAAGATTATGTTGCGAATTAACTTTTTATACTACAAAATCCCAGTTAAAAAATGGGCAAAGGATATAATAGGCAATTCAAACTGGAATAAATCAAAATAGGTGGTAAGCCTATGAGATATGTTTTAACATTCAAGCTAAAGAACAAATAACCTACTACCTGGCTACAAAGTGATAACAATTACTTTCTGAGAAATGGAATAGGTACCCTCATACATTGCATTGGATATATAAGGAGTAGAATTAGTTAAAAAAAAAAACAAAAACCATAATAAAGCAAATGTATCCATGATAAAAACAGGATTATGATATACCATCAACATACATGGACATGCGAAAAAGTGATGTATTGAAAGAATGGTCATCAAAACACAAATTGTAGTTATCTCCAAATAGTAAACTTTCTGCTGAGTTTAGCTTGCTTCTTACACTTTTTGAATTTTTTTTTTGTTTTTCTACTTTGTATAACACTATATTTTCAATTAAAATTTATGAAAAAATGAATTCTTGTGAAACTCAAAAGCCATAAATATGTCCTCTTCATTCCACCTCTCCTTCCCTGCTTTTGTTTCTGATTTAAGCTTCCTTTTTATTTTAGTGGGAATGGGGGTGGGGTAGGGGTAGGGGATTAGAAATCAGAAAACATGCTCACCGAGGAACAAGGGCTACTGGATGTTCCTGAATGAGATTCGGATAGAATGACACAACACAGCACTTCTAAAAGTTTCCATTTCATCTCTCCTCATTCCTATTTTAGTAACCTTTGACATTTGGAGAAACAAGAGCCTACATTCATTTTTGTATTTCTCTCTCCCTAGGGCCTTATACAATAATTGTCAGAGAATATTTTGTACCATTGATAGCAATAACAGCCTCTAACCTGCCTTCCCTTCTATCACTTTGAGTCCAAGCAAGGCAACAGAATGCAGGGACAAGTGAGTCTTTTCTTTGCCAGTTTATTTGAGATTCATCTTTCTTGTTGTATTTTAGATTTACAGTCCCACTCCCCACCCCGGTGTCATCTGCAAGCTGCAGTCTGAACTGACACCATCTACTCTGCTAGCTGCTTATAAAGACTAGTTGTAATTAGGCACAACGTGGGCTACAATATAAGCCTGTGTTGCTAATAACAAGTGGGATGTACAGCATTGAGAGACAAGAAGTGCCCTTTATTCTCATTTATGTTACCGGAAAAATAGACATACATAAAACCAGTGCCACGTTAAGTTTTTTAAGGCAATAAAAGTGTTTTGAATTCCTAGACATCCTACGAGTTTCAGTTTTATAAAATGTGCCATCTATTTTCTTTCTTTTCCCTCAAGTCTTTTAGCATCACACATTTAGCCTGGCTCTTTCCCTTGTCTAGAGGCCAGGGAGGGTTCCCAGCATATGCTTATGCAGGAGGGATGCTTGCCTTCTTTCCAACCTTGCCCCCGCGCTCTCCTCGTCATGCAAAGCTGAGAAACAGAAACACTATACAGATCCTTCAGAACCTCCTGTGTGCAAATTCCACAGGAGTTTAGAGTTCTAGGGAGGAGTTGGAAATACACAGAGAACCAAGAAGCGTGTTCCTTCCCTAGCCAAGTGTTCCTGAGGGCAAATCTCTCTGGTCTCCATGGGTACCTTTCACTATGCCCAGAATGTAACCCACGGCTTCTCTCCTCATTGCTTGAACAGCAAAGAAGCCCACGCATTCAACAGCCAGGACTGTGCTCCGTAATACGGTTGAGCAGGCACCTAGCGACCCAGGAGACAACTGGCCTTGGTTTTAGTTTAGTACAAATTTATTGGGTGCTCACTGCATGCACGGCTCTTGACTGGGGATAAATAGATAAATAAGCCCAAGTCACTGACCAGAAAGGGATGATTTTCTATTAGAATAGATAGGTGGGTGACAAGATAAGATATTATAATTCCTATAATAGAAATATAATCAAGGCTTGATGAGGATAGGGAAAAAAGTATGGGGAAGGTGATTTAGCTATTCTTCCTGGGACAGGAAGCTAGGGAAAAAGATGGAGAAAAGAATTTTAGAGATGGAGTTAACACTGAGCTTGGATCTTACAATATAGGAATTGGATGCCTGTATCCAGGCCTGTAATCCCAGCACTTGGGGAAGATGAGGAGGGAGGACCCCTTGAGCCTCTGAGTCTGAGACCAGTCTGAGCAACATAGAAGACCCCATCTCTACAAAAAATAAAAATAATACAATACAGGAAATTACATAAAAGAGAAATTCAACTAAAGGGAGGCTGTCTACATTGTAAAACACATCATGTGCAAAGACAAGAAGCATGAGCACAGTGTGGCTCAATGGTGATGAGTTCTGTGTCATTAAGGTGTATGGCAAACGCGGGCAGTGCCTGGAACTGTAGACAGGTCCCAGGTTGTGAATAGTCTCTTTGCCTTTTAAGAGTTGTTACAGACTTTTTAGGAGGGAACAAACTAAGCAGATTTTTAGAAATAAGAGAATGGCCTCAACAAAGAAGACCAAATCAGAGTGCCAAGTTATTGGGGGGTGTTGGGGCCAGAGAAAAAAATTTAGGAGACAGCAGGTTTCCATCAGGTGGAAATAATGCAATGCCAAATCAACGCTGGATAGAGATGATGGGACTAGTAAGGAAAATATTTAGAGATAGAGTTGGTTTAACTTGGCAACTGACTATGTAGGGGTAAAAGGGATGGGAGGAGAAAGTAGCTTGCCTTTGTCGGATTGCCGATGTTTGAAAAACATTGTAATGATTTCTTTGGCTCATGAAAATAAAGTTTATGTCGTATGTATCCTAGGACCTGGGACCTTATTATGCTGAAATAGATGGATTTTATTATTCAGTCTATTTCATTCTTTAGTTGTACCCTTCACTCTTCAGTTGATGTAGATAATATTTATAACTTTTGGCATTTTGCATTATAATTGGTGTGAATATTTTATGGAAAATTGTACCCCAGTGTGAAAATAGCAAGTCCAATTTGCAAAACTGTGTAGCATTACAAAGTAAGATATCTCTAAGCAGTAGCACCATTTCCAGGACTGTTTAAGATACCATGTCAAGATGCAGACACCCCCTCCAGAAATAAGGCATACATTTCACTATCACATGTTAAAGATAAACACAACAGGGATAGGAATGCAACAATAATATCAAAATAAATGTAGTGCTCTGAGACTAAAATTCTTCATCTAATAGCAACATGTTAAAAGGTGGAAAGAACCAACCAACCCAAGGAGACAAAAACCGTGCCTTGTTTCTTGATTTCTTTGTACCTTCATAGTTAAAAAGATGTCTAAGAGAAATTACATAGAATTTAAAATAATGGCTCTAGGGATTCCTAACAGAAGGACAATATTAGGTCACAGCCATCATATTTCTGGTAAAATCAAGTATGTTCCTTTGGAAGATGCTTAAATTTTTTAATTTGTAGGGTCACAATAGTTTGTCTCCTTTTTCATTTTCACCTGATGCCTTGCTAATGCCTGTCATTTTCACTATGGGGAATTTTCTTGGGTAAACTAGTGTGACTTGGGGTGGGCGGTATACTCACTAAGCTAGTGAAGAATACTTAGAACCATAATTTTCACACTTAGGATCAGACAGCTTCGGGGCCTCTATTCCTTATTCTTATTGCTCTACAACAGGAAGAAGAAAGGTGACCATTCAAACTCCAGGCTCCACACAAACCCAACTCTCCCACTTACCACATTTGTGACCTTGAGAGAGTCCTTCATCTCTTTTTACCTGTTTCTTCACCTTTAAAAAGGGATAGTAAGAGTACCCAATTGTAGAGTTGTTACGAAAATTAAATGAATTAATCTCTGCAAGACACTTAGACGAGCCTCTGCCCCACATGAAGCCTCGTGTAACAGTTGTTGCTCTTGTGACAGCTATTGGCATTGCTGCTCATTCTGAACGTTTCTCCCTTAAATGCACGGTAAGATCCACTGCATTCAAATGCACAGTAGGACCTTATTGAGCTGCAATAATTGAATAATAAATTTCTGGCATTTTGTTTAAAGACACTCTCCCCCCAATTTTTAATTCTATTCATTGGTATCTGGTTTTTGCCTGCATACAACTTGTCCCTGCCCTCCGAGGAGACAAAACTCACCATACAAAACAAAGCACCTGAAAGCAGCCCCCAGCCCTCACTTCATTTTAGTTTCTCCTAATTCCCCTTAACTTGATTATGTAACTTTGTAATTATTGAAAATTATAGAGAGGAAGCATCTTTAAAATACACGAAAGGGTATGTGATGCTGGTTCCTTTAACTGAGGAGAAGCATCCTGGACCAACTGTTAAAAATGAATTATCTTTCTATGCTAAAATGAAAATTTGGAAACAAAGAAATATTACACTAGCGATGTTGACACATCAGAATAACAGTAAGAAAGCCACATTCTTTCGGTGTAAATTTTATGCTTTTTTTTTTTTTACAGTTCCAAAATTCTATGCGTTTGAAAAGTACAGTAACAGAAACTTATTATAAGTCAAATTTGTATTGCTATTGGTTGATTTTGTATGTTTCTATTTCTTTCACCCTAAGTTCCCTGCGGTTTTATGACAAGAAAATGAAGATATTTGGAGTCTGCTAAAGAATTATAAACATTTGAGGTAGCAGGAGAAAGGGCCTGAGGTCATGTCTAAGATGCAGGCATTGAGAATTCCAATCCCTGCCTTAGCAAGAGCTTGCTGAGTGCCCTTGAGCAAGTCACTTTGCCTCCCTGGACTTCTCTGCTCCCTCTAGGGTGTGGCTATCAATGCTCAGCTCCCACACAGGGGAATCAAGTGCATTAAGTAAGTGGAAAACAAGAGTCTCTTCCCATGGAACTCTGTAGGAAATGAGAATTTAGTCAGATGATTCTCAAATGTGCTGGAAAACAAAAATTAGACTAAGAGTTACACAAAGCAAAATTTAGTTATCAATACATAAGATTGGTGGAGGCTTTCTCTTCATTTTACCTAAGCAGGAAAAAATAATATTTAGGGACATACATTATTTCCAAATAAAATTCCACTCTTCTCTCTCTCTCTCTCTCTCTCTCTCTCACACACACACACACACACACACATACACACACACAGAGAGAGACACAGACACGATACCCTTCTTCATTCTTTTTTATTTTAAAGAATAAAGTACTGCACCTATTTTGTCTCCAAATAGGAGTCTTCCAAATAAAATTATCAGCTTTAAAATAATTAGGTTACAAATTCTGGAGCCCTTTAATGTGGTTGCAATTCTATAACTATCTGTGCATGCCATGTATGGCCCTATTAAATGTACCCGGCACCAATGTTGCCGGCTGTCAAGATGCAAAATGAAAAATAGTTTTAATAGCTGCTCTTTGACCTGTTTTATATTTTATGTCAATTATAACAGCACACAACCATGCATAATTATGAAGCATAGATGCATTAAAATGTACACATAATTTGTGTTCTTATGGCAACCATTGCATTAGGCTCTAGAAAACAAACCTATTGTTATAAGTCATTTGCACATTAATATATTAGTATTAAATATCGAAGACAGATTTGTCTATCCATCTGTTTTGAGTCATTGTAAGTAAATATATCTTTTTGGAGGGGTGGACAAAATCTCTACATAAATGCACTGTAGGTGCCATCTGCACCATATATTATAATACAGAGTTTAGCACCATCGTGCATAGCAACTCCAGCAAAGACGGTGCCATGTGATTGTCATTTGAATGTCATTTTTAAAAAATGATCTGGTATATGGACAGAAGGAGGATTTTTTTTTCTGGCACTGCCATGAAAATTCCTTCATTTGACTATCCTGTGGCTTTTGGATTTCTTTCTTAAAAGCTTACATTTTTCCAAGGATAAAAGGAAAATAATTATTTTAATGCTGGGTAAATGAACAAAAAAGTATGTTTCCTCTATGGCAAAATTACTGAAATACTACAGAAAAAAAATGCTTTAAAATAACTGATAATTGTAACAGTGATCTGAGAAGCAGGTAACAAACCCAGAAAATGACCTTTCTATGCTACAGATGAGGAAACCAGGGATTTTTTCTGCTACATGACAAAACAGAGCTATCAAAGAACAATCAGATCACTCCAATTTTAACTTTCCAGCATCCTCATAATTTTATAGAAGATGAAGTTGCTGGGGTGGAGGGCACAGGAGGGTGATACCAAATAAGAATCAGAAATCTGACTTCCTAGCCCCAAGTTTTTCCATTTAATACCTTCATGCTCGTAAATTTAATGGAAGTAAGATTCCACTATCCTGCCAGTTTTGACCCTATTTCTCTATCTCTGAGCAATTGCTTTAGATATCCACCTGACCTTACTTCATCTGAAAGCTCGTATGCAGAATCTAAAACAGTCGAACTGATAGAGACAGAGAGTAGAATGATGGTTACCACCGGCTGGTGGGTAGGGAGATCATGGAGATGTTAGCCAGTGGGTACAGAGTTGCAGTTAGACAGAAGGGACAAATGATACGTGTTTAAGGTGATGGATAGTTAATTAGCTTGCGTCAATCATCTCACGCTGTATAACACCACTGTGTACCCCATAATTATATAGGATTATAATTTGCCAAAAAATTAAAATAAAAAGTAGATATAAATTGACAAAATAATGAACATTTCAGCAGAGAAAAAGAAATCAAGGCAGGCGGTTGAAGGATAGGCGGCAGAGGCAGCAATAAACTGTTTCCCCAAAATCCTGACCAAAACAGATGACTATTTGAATTTCTACTATATTCATTTTAAGTGATCACATTTTTATTTGGGTGACAAGAGAGAACTAGAACAATTTCAACATGTCTTTCTGAAGCTTCACCTAAGGTATTTCACGTCTCTGTTCTTTGCTTCTTTTGTTAGATGTCAGTAAGTGTAGATGTAAAGAATGTTTATTCCATTTCCACATAACCAGAGTTTGAGTTCAGGGCATTTCTGGGATGATTTTAATCTACAATGACTACTTAATTCACTCATATATTTACAGGCGTAATATATATTACACCCACATAATTCCCCATATATTTACAGCTTACAGGCATTACATCCATTGCCAGGATATCACCCAGATATTTTTTAAAGCTTTAATTTGCTTCAATTCCAAGTAGTTTCTCTAGGATCTTTAAAATACTTGTCTCTAAATGCAGTATCCCTGTCTTTAAATAATCACGTAAAATGTAAAGTGTTTGGAAGACGACTGGAAATATCTGGCTTTGATGGGTCTTTTTTTTTAAACTTGTGGCACTATGGAAAGAAAATTGCTCTGTACTAGTATAGCTCATCCCTATTTAAGATTAGCCAGATAAAGGGAATAATTTTCTGAAGACAAAGGGGTACTAATGGAAGAAAATAAAAACAAGGGGGAAATAACTGATGAAGAAGGAAAAAAATATGTACCCGAGTAATTGAAGGGAAAAACACAATAAGAAAGGTTCTAGTGAATCTCTATCTCAAACTTCTAGGAAATAGCTGTCAAAATTCAGACAGTGGGTATATAAACTCATTGGAACTCATGCCTCTGATGCTCAGCACTGAACAACTTCAGGTAGTTCTGGAGTGTGTCATGGAGTCACCCTTGAGACCACCTGGCTGGATTTATGCCACACCGTGTTTTGTGGGATATTTTGAGTTTCACAGTCACTGATAATGGACTGGGGATGAAGACATGAAGGAGATCACAAAGCCAAACCAAACAAAAAGAGGTCTCCCTTTTGAGAGTATTGAGGTACACTTAATTTAAACTTACTTGCTTTTCAAATTTTAAATGCTAAAAGATCACCAATTTAAAGAGAATGGCAGAGTTAGTTCCTCACAGGACAACTTACTAAATATTGTCTTCAGAATGAAAATAATATAGCTGATCCTATGTTCTTTACCCATTGTTTTTAACACTATTTCCTCAAATCCATTTTTATAACACAAAATTGATATTTGTTTAACTCACAGACATTTGACAAGTGTATCTGTAGTTTGCTCACTCTCATGTACTAAGATGGAGGTTTTAAACTTTTTAAAAGTTATTATTGATTCATTTTACCCATTTAAATTTACAGTATTTTTTCCTTCTATTATGCCTGTATGTGTTATGTGCTGATTTGACAACATAATTCACTGACTTCCAAGGCTGCTTCATTTTTCTACACTTAATTATCCAACCCAACTAAAATTAACTTTTCAAAATAGCATTCTTTCACATGCCAGTTATAAAACCGACTACAAAGAAAGTTCTATACATTTTGGTGGATAATACTGCAGGCCAAACTGTTTAAACTGATGGAGACTCTTTACCATTATATTTAAACATCTTAGATTTTTCTCCAATTTGTCTTCTTTAAATAACTTCTTTTTCCTTAATAAAGTCTAGTAGTTTTATTCCTATGTCACCATCTTTACCCTCATTTTCCAGGAAATGGGACAAAGCAACTTCTGTTGAAATACAAAATTCCTTACTTGTCACAAGTGTCCAGCAAAATATTGCTTTGTTGATCTCTGCTTGGTTCTGGTTTTCTTCACATTCTAAGGAACTTCTTTATTAAGGAATTTTTATTTTAAAACTTTATCAATTAATATATTTATTAAGAAATCACCAATTGGACTCATCCACTCAGCATTAGCTTATTCATTCATCCGTTTTGTTTTGCCAGGGCTAATAGGCAATATTTGCACATTTGGCAAAAGTTACTATCCCAGGAGCCTGGCTTCCTCTGGATATTATAAGGTATCCAACATTAATGAAAATGCTTCTGGGTTCTGTACGTGGGGAGGCACAGCTGCCAATCTGTGTAGTACTAAACTTTGGGTTTGGACTGGGGCCCCCATTACATGGACAGGACCAATCTTTAAGCATACAGCACACAGCAGCATTTCTCAGTACTGCAAACTTGGGGGTAAGAGACTGGTGTAGCATTATAATGGATATCCGAATTTAATTAAAGAATAATTATCATATAGCTACAGATCAGAACATAAGTAAAATTTGGGGAAAACATGGTATTTAATTCTATCTTTAAACATTTAAAAATTA
Source organism: Cebus imitator (assembly GCF_001604975.1). Classification (NCBI taxonomy): domain Eukaryota; kingdom Metazoa; phylum Chordata; class Mammalia; order Primates; family Cebidae; genus Cebus; species Cebus imitator. The sequence goes on along the minus strand of NW_016107325.1, from coordinate 1,043,597 downwards.
TGTGAAGACCCTAGAGGATTTTTGATTTGGTAAAGATAAAAACTTTTGTAAAACCATATGCAATTTGGCCTTTAACTGATTTTAATATTCACTGTAGAAACAATACATGCATTAGTACATAGATTTTTAAAAGGTATAGGTAATTCCCTATACATCTTAAAGTTCACTTAATGGAAGTCTGGATGTCCATGTAAAGTCATGTTGGATCTGATGATGTATTTTTAACGGTGTTACTTATTTGTCTTAACAACTGAAAGACTTTTCTTTTCTTTTCTTTCTTTCTTTTTTTTTTTAGGGAAATCTATCTGGTACTCAACTAAAACATCCTGGGGGTGGTAGAAGTTTTCATTTCCAAAGCTATCACAAGCCAGAAAGACTTACTGAATGCCATTATGTCAAACCTGTTTAGAATCAAAATCTCAACTCCCCCCGAAAGTTACTGAGTTTTATATTGACAAGGTGTTCCACTTAGTTGCCTATCTTGAAGAAAAAAATGAGAGGCTCTCATTGACTTGAGAAATATCTCTCTGATTAGGTGTTTTGTGATTTTATAAAGATTGAACTTCCCGGTGTTGGTTAAAGAATAATATGGCCCTGATAAACCACTGACATGCAGAAAAAGAAAAGAAATCCATACTAAATCTCTGTATTTTTGAACCACCATGGGTAAAGAAAACAGGGCAAGCCTTTTCTTACACACATGCCAAAAATCAGGTTACTCAAACTATGTAGTAATAATGGCCGTTGAATGTTGTATAAGTAAATATTTGTTATGGGGCCTACATGGTAAGAAGGAGAAGGACTTATTCATTTTACTTTGGACCGTTCCATGGGTTTGAATAGAAAATCAGACTGAGAAAGCTCAACACTTGGTCCTAGACCCGCAGACTGCTCAAGGGAAAAAGCACTAGCTCTTGTAAGGTCAGACCGGGTTTGGGCCAATCAGTTGCAGAGAAGTTGCTCTTCGAAGCACTGTTGGCATTTGGGAGTTGCTGTGACAGCCTACAGGGAAAGATTTCATTCTCCTTTAACTTGGTGGCCGGCCTGCAAGCTACTGTGGGAGTCCTTTCCCCTTAATCCACACTGTTCAATTGTCATGAAAGCTTGTAAACAGGAGCCTCCATCAGTTACCTCAGAGTGGTTTGAACAAACTAACATCATAACAAGAGTGTTTATGGAAAAATGCTTAAGCACTGAAGCAGAAAGGGCTTAGCACTGATCAGACCTCTCTTCCACCTTTATTCTTCACTGTTCACATTGAAATGCAAATATCAGCGCGGGGTTTCCACTGGCGTGCCACTCACAAATTGAAAAGCAGTTTTTATCTATGCAAATGTAAGCATGGTAATTGAAGTTAATCAATCAATGCTAGCTTTCACTAAAACCTTGAACATGATTGAATAAAGTAATTATCATTCAGCAGAAAATGATGAAGTTGTAGACAGCATGAACCTTATTAAAGGAGGATTTTGAGTCACAATGGCTTAATTTAGCTAACAGCCCAGCCTTAGCCCAAGCAACCTACTGCTCTTGCTGCCTAGAATTGTTTTATGACTAAAAAACAACAACAACAACAACAATAATGGGGGTGGGGGAAGGCAAAGGTAAGGATAAAGTAGGGGCTTTTAAAAATTATTTTTATAGTGCTTACATTAATAAAAAGTACTTGTCATGCTAGAAAAGAGAAGCCATAATTAACATCTTTTAAAAAAGCTCTAAATAGATCAGTGAACAAAGATTGCTGTGACAGTTTTGATATGCCCAACAGCAATAACAGCCTCTTACTGCCATTGTTATATTTTTAACATAAATGGGTAAAATAAAGTGAGCATCTCAGAAGTTTTAGTAAAAGAAACACAAAATTAGAAAAATATTTTCAGGTGCAAAAGTAACCTATTGAGATTTTGCAAATCGAATGCTAATCTCTTAAAAGCATGACGTCAAACAAAATGTGTGTTCTTTTTATTGGTTTACAGGAGTTTCAATAATAAAACATACGCTGTGTTTTGCACAGCCTTTCAAACACTTCATTTTTTTCC
>NW_016107325.1:1024058-1036558 GCF_001604975.1 Cebus imitator | reverse complement strand
AGATGGTCCTGATAATTCTGCTAAACTAGTATTTTGCTTAGATCACATGAATCTTATTATTCTGGACCAGGTATTTAACAAAGTAGAAAGATACCTATTGATTTTTGCAAAGAGCCCAGGACCCACTGGACTACCTCTGGTATCCTCAAGGCTCAGATACATCATGTTCTGTGCTTGTATGTCACAAGTTAGGCAGCTAATTGGAGACCTAAAATACAAAGCACATTAACAAAAAGCTCATCATTTCTGCCTCCTACACAAAATTTGTTTCACTATGAGGGTGCCAGATAACTTTAAAACTTTTGTTATTTCCTTCCTTCCTTCATAAGTCAAATGTCATCAGGTGAAACCTGACACCAGTGACAGTACATGTTGACAAAGATAGTAAAATATTGATGCTAGTATCATATTTCCCTTTTTTTGATGACCATAAATTGTATACAATTGGGAGCAATATCTTGATAAATTGTATGTTAAAAAATTTTAAACCGTTATCAGATTTGATAAGCTAGATCAACAAAAAGTGTTTTAAGCTGCCATGTATTTTTTTCCAGGCACTGAACAAACAGTTCATTGTTCCAAGGCTGTCTGGGAGCCATTGCTTTGGGGTATTCTATACAATTTCAAAGCACCTTCAGAAGCTCACACATGCCTTTGAGCATGCAGAACCAGGAGGCAGCACATCTAAACCACAAATGGAGACTATACTCCATTTACATGTGTAAATTAAACCCTATAAAATAACATGAGTATTATAAAATTGTGTTAAAACTGATTAACAGCTTTACTGATTTACTGACAATGAAAATATATAGCATTTTTTTCTGTCAGAGCATTTATCAACACTTGGCAACCCTGCACTAACTTGACACGTAAGATGATCAAAATGGATTATGTAATCTTTCCCATTCATTTCTATTGATTTTAGTTATGATAAAATTCATCAGTGTGCCGGGAACGCTTAGGCTGAAAGGCTCTGGTTGATAAAAGGAAAAAAAAAAAAAAAAAAAAGGAAAAAAGAATTCAACTGAGTTGTAATAGGATGAATGTAATTTTAGAATAGGATTGTACAAATATAGAAGTCATGCCCTAAAGGCTACAGCAACAAATTAATACAGATAATTCTGGCAGTCTTATAAAATTACATCTGTCTGTGTAGATATTTCACTTTTGTGTCATCAAAAATACAGTTTGTAAAAATATTTTCAAACTTTGTTAAACTTCAACAGTAATCAAAGTTATTTGTCTGACTGCAAGTAACATCAAAATGCTAGCAAATGGACCATTTTAATCAGTTTTATTGATTCATGCTTCCAGTTCTTATTCAGTTAAAAACAAGGCACATTAAATACATCCTCTTATTGCTCTATAAATGCATGCAGCTCATTCTGTATATCAAAAGTAATAAATAATGGCCATAAAACACCAAGACAGTTATAAAAATGACAACCCAGCCTCAAACATAGTATTTAACAGTCCAATCTAGAACAATAACCCAACACGATACATAAAAGTGCCACATATAAAAACATGCAGTGTGTATATCCACTCGAGTATTGAGCTTACACTTGCTATTCTTTAAAAACATAGTAGGGCTTTTTCACTTCTTAAAAAAGTTTGACATGATGCAAACATTGCAAGTTATAGCATTATTAGCTTTAATATTACATTCATATGCCAAAAATCTTTAGATACATAAGAGAAAAATAAAATCAATGATGACTTTTACAGCATATTTGCTGAAAGTGAGAATGAGTTTTCTGTTGTACAAAAGAGGAAGCTACAAATTTTGAAACAAACAAAGCACAGCCAGAAACTGAAGCAGAACAGGGAGCATGCATTTAATAGCAGAAATCCTAAAGTTACATTCAGTATAAATTGATTGAAAGCAAGAATATTGCAAACAGCATGATGGATATGAGGCAGACAACCTTGGCTTAACAAATAATCCAGCATTATCATGATTGTTATGGCTGTGGTGGGGGCTATTTAAAGGAGTATCCAGCTCTCCAGCACAGATGGGGGTTCCTTCACCTGAATCCCCTTAAAGGCTCTTGAAATAAATCACTTGATAATAAAAGGCAATCCCTGCATACTCACCCCAACCCCAACAGAATCAACTGATGTCAAGTTTACATACAAAGGGGGAAAATTTCTTTTGTGCTTGGAATGAATTTTGAAGAAGCTTATTCTCACCTATTTCTTGTCTCTCTTTCTCAAATCAGGTAAAGAAGCTGTACAGGTTTAATTAAGAACTTATACAAAATGCTGGGGTGCTTTATTCACAGTAACGGCTTGAAATCAGTTCATTTCCAAATAAGTCTCTGGGATTGGTGAAGGACGGTATGTTTTAGAAATTAGCAGATTTTAAGTCAAAGCATATGCTCAAAAGAAGAAAAGTGTGCTTTTCTTTGTCCTTAAAGGAACTTCATTCATAGCAAAGCATGCACAAACAAAGCCTGTTTAACAAACAGATCTGCCCGGGCCAGTCAGGTTCTAAGCCCGGTCCCTACTGTAAGGGAATCAGGGAGGATACAACTCATCGTTATCTTGATCTAACTAGAAAGAGAGAGAGAAAAAGAAAGAGAGCACATATGTACCATACTGTGTATATCATCTGGGTTATTTTAAAGGACAATTCATCTACCTATTAAGTGTCACTGGGTTCTAAACAATGATATTTATTGTCTAGATAGGAAAAAAAAAAGGCTAAATTGTAAAGCCACAAGCTTTCATTTACTTAAAAAAAATGAAAAAGCCAGTGTAAAAATTCACACTTTGAAAGAAAAAAGTTCACAGTGATCCCTGGGAGCATTACTTGCTCTGTTTTAGGTTTTCCTTTAGGAAGTGGCAAGTGTCTAAAACTTCATTTAAAAACAAAACGAGCTAAGATGTTTTTTTTCTCGGCAGTTTGTTTGTTTCAGAGGTGGTGGGTGGGTGCGTAGGTGAGTGAACCTCCAGTGTTTACATTGTGACATATAGGCTCAGAATCCACTTGAATACTCTGCAGTGTTGACATAAATAGAAATAACAGCACAAAAGTGTTTTATGTACCAGTTTAAAAAACTAAGACTTCAAGTCTGTGCAATAAAAACCTGCCATGAAATAAAGTGTTACATCTCCTTTTAGATACAGAACCTGATGTTAAAAAAAAACAACAACAAAAATGTAAGTAGTTAATTTCACAAGAGGAAGTGTGATTAATAAATATTCAGATAACTAGTTAAAATGCCACCACCAAAATATAGCAAAAGGATCCCAAATTGCATTACTTGATAAATCCAATACACAGTGACTTTTGCTTTGGACTCGTGTGTGTGTGTGTGTGTGTGTGTGTGTGTGTGTGTGTGTGTGTGTGTGTGTGTGTGTGTGTAGGGGAAGGAGGGAGTGGTTATTCTTCCATTTTTATTTTTGTTTTATTGAGAATATCCCCATGGAGTACAGAAGGGGAAAGACTTTAAGCAACCATGATGACATCGGAAACTGGTTTGGGCCTTATTTTACATATAATTAAAGTTAACTAAAGTCTATTCTATCCTCCTTTACTATGGTTGCAAGTGCCCCCCCAAAAAAGACGATAAGCTAGATTTGACAATACCACATGCTTCAAAATTTAGGCTTGGGAATTGAATCTTTTGTAATCACATGTGGATATATAAAAATACCTTTTTAACTCTTAAATGTATTACTACTGTAATAATCAGATAAATTTGGTCTCATCCCATTAAATCCAAGTTGCCACTTAAAGCTGGTTTTAAAGTAAGAAAAGCAAGGATCTTGCTGGCAACTATGAAAGTCAAAGAAAACCAGCAGTGACTGAAGAAAAAAACAAACTGCTGAGATGAAACTATCACTGTAACTCCCAGCAAATGTCAATGCTATCCTTATCTTATACCTGTGATTCTGGAAGCTTTCAGAGTTTCTCTTTAAGACTTGCTCCTGTAACCAGATCTAAACTTTTCCTTCCCTCTCCAGTTAGCCAGTCATGTTCTAGATATAAAAATGTGCAATATTGTTTGCATGAGGAAGGTAGACAAGCTGGAGGGAGATGGGGCTGAGAAACCTCCACAAACACTATCATTTCAATAGGTGACTCTTTTTAATAACACACGCTATCTAATGCATGTCACAAAATTTCTCCAGCTTCTTTTCTCAATTTTCACCAAAATATTCTGTTTTTAGAATTGATTTAGAATAAAGGAATAAACGAAAAGGGAATGTGTCAAGTCTAACAGGTCACAAAATATATGTAAAACTAATGTGCATTGAAAATGAGAAAAAGAATAAAATACACTTAAAAGCTAGACTGAATGGCAAATACAAATAAAGTACAGCAAATAAAGCTGGCAAATACACCAACATCCTAAAGTTTTGAATGTTTTCTAGTGTTAAAAAAGGCAGCTATCCACATTCATTATTTTAGAGTGGGTTCAGTCATCTCTGGTTGTTACGTGGTGATTTGTCGTTCCTGTGTTTGTTGGCTGTGGATTTACTGCCCAGACTCACAATCCTCCACAACTACGGTCCACTGGAATTGGAACTCTTCTGTCGAGGTTCTCTTCTGCAGTTTTCATTAGTATAGCAAGCCGGCTTCCAGATACCCTACCTTTTTGAATAGCACTCATCAGCTTAAAGAGAAAATATGCAACAGATTCAGAATGCAGGCCAGCTTACACTCTTCTTCATGGCATTATAATGGTTGGCATTGTAGCAGGCAGAGGTAATTAAGTGCTCCATCAAAAATCTTAACAAGTACTACAGCTCAGATAAGAAGAGTATAATTTTTAAACATTTCCCAAAGAGGGGAAGGGGCAGGCATTTCACCACTGCTGCAAAAACTACATCCATCTAGTGAATCAGCCTGCCTCTAAAAGTAAATCGTAATGCATCATTTTTTGTCCTTTAATGTGCTCATGGCACTTTTTTTTTAAGCAACTTCAAATATTGGATCTTTATTTCCATTTAAAATCTTAAAAAGGAATCTCAGGGATTGAACAAAGACAAACCATGACCTATATTTATCTACCCTTTTTTAATGTTACTGTACTTGATAACTTCAAGTCCCCTAAATCCAAATTCCTTAAAGACTTTTTAACGTAATTTACATTTAATTCCTTGAAAATGGACCCAGAGATCTACCTTAGGAATTAAAAGCACTCCACAGCCCAGATTTTAGCTAATTCATTTTTATCCAATGGATAAAATCAGAATTAGTCTTGAAATTACATGCAGGCAGCGGGCAAAGGCCTTTAATCTGGAAGGCACTTTGCAATTACGAGCACAGGGATTTTTTTCCTTTTCAAGTTTGATGTGGTTTCAACTATTTGCTTTTCTTAATCTCATTTCCCCAATCTTTTTTATTTATTTACTTTAAAAAGAACAGATTTAGCTATTCATCATATAAATACACGCATGCATACACACATCATATATATGTATATATGTATATATACATTATATATATGTGTGTGATGTATCTATGCATGTATATAAATTCTCAAAATATTTTTAGAGTTATAGCTTTTAGTCTATAGAGACATCTGCCAAGGGGCTGGATCAGAATTTCATGACCTTATTAAAAGCTGTTTCACAAGCTATTGCTTATTAGAGATGGACTCTTACATGCAAAAGTGTCATTAAAGCCCAGGCCTAGAAATAAAGTCATATAACCATGTGATATCTGTAGTGGTCTTTCTGTGATGATTATTGAAAAATCATATCTATATTCAAAAAAGATATTTAATGGGATAAATGTGGGCTCTTAGTCTTCAGAAGAGCAAAATATTTGAAAAAAAAAAAAAAAACCCTCCAAATATACTTTACATCTGAGGAATGGTATAACATAAGGAATACTGACATCTAAAGACAGAACAATTTATTGTTTATTGCTTTGTCTCTGATCCCAGGAAGATCTGCAAAGTTTATTAGAGCTAACAAAACTGACAAAGCTAGAGGTTTTTTAAGCTATAGACGGTATATGATGTGCCAACTTCTCAAAACTCAAAGTTTTATTTAAACACTACATGTATCTAGAAACCATATTACAAGAAAAAAAAATTGGGGTGTGAATATATTTCATGAGGAATATGGTCAGCAGTATAAAATTGAAAATGATACTGTGTATTTGTTCTTAGCAGAAGCATAAATAGTCTCTTTCATTTGGAATTGGAGACAAAATATTCAATTATTAAAAAAAAACTCTACTAGAAAACCTGCAGATAGTTTAAATTATCTTGTTTTTAACTCAACTGCATTCAAGAAAATTACTTAAAACCTAAACCACACAGCATATTCATAAAATTAGATTCTTATTGTTTCTAAAGTACCATGTCTTTCAACTCTAAATTCTGCTGTTTATTTACAACACATATGAAATGAAGCACAGGCCATTTTCTTTGAAGAAAAGTTTTCTAACATTGTGAGGTCAATAATAAAATATTCTCCAGAAAAACTACACACCAGAAAAATGCATTAAGTGGTGTTTAATTCTCAAGCATAAATTTTAAATTCAATTTAAAATGTGTATTTAGTTAAACAGTAAGCTAAAGAACCAAACATTCTTTTTTGTAATGCTGGACACAACCTGTGAAAATTTTCTGCATTTAGATTCAACAATGCTCTTATCTGCAGCTCATCTCCAGAGAGACAATTACCATTTCCTTTGCCTTCATCTTGTTTGTTTAACTTGACACAGTGAAGAAAGGGCTGACAGTGACCAAAATCCCCAGCATTAATTTATTTCATGTTCAGCATTCATCATTGCCATGGTGCAAGCAAGACCTGGCATTCATTTGAAATACCTGCCCAAGAAGCACTACAGATAAAAACCTAGCTGCTTGGAAACCAATGCATTCTTCATATGATCAGAGTCATATGGACGGCTACAAATAATGTATGGGTTTGGTTGAAATTTCTTTTAAGAAATGATATGTAGCATCCAGTCTGAAGTAAAGTAACAAAACTTATTTCCTGCATGATTACTAAGATTAAACAATGGAGCCTTGAATAAATTAACAATTGGAAATGGAAATATTTAAATTATATGGTCTTGACCCCAAAGTACAAGTTTCCTTCCTTATGTTTTTGTCCTTCTTTATAATGCCATAATCTAATCACTAAATTCTCAAATTCATTGATTCACTATCATTCACTATGATTCATTAGTGAATACAACCATACTTTTAAAAATTTTCTACATAATAGATTAGAAATCTTGTGTTGTCTCTTATTAAGCAGGTAGAGAAAGGTCCAGCAGTGACATGTCATGGCATACACCTTTAAAAAGCATGCTTCATATTCAACCCTTTAAGCCATAAATAACTCTTGGATTTAATCTAAATTACCTAACATAACAAAATGTTTCTTATACAAAAAAAGAAAAAGAACATGCACCAAAGTCAAGCCTTACACTTGAGGGCAGACATACCAACCTTTGTTGGCTTTGAGCTTTCTTCTTCAGAGTAAAGTGACAATTGTGTGGACTTAAATATCCATTCTTGAACATGAATTTACAATCATGGCAAACAAAAGATTAAAGCAAATATCCTTGTTTCCTTTCAGCACAACTCACCTGCAAAAATTCATTGAGTTCAACCTGTCCATTTTTATTCAAATCGACTTCATTTAGAATTTCATGGAGTGTATTTTCATCCATCTGGACATTGATACTCTAAGTAAAAGAAAAGCACAGAATAATACAGTTTGATTAAAAATAATGCATATGCTTTGGCTGGGCACAGTGGCTCATGCCTGTAATCCCACCACTTTGGGAGGCTGAGGCAGGTAGATCAATTGAGGTCAAGAGTTCAAGACCACCCTGGCCGACATGGTGAAAACCCATTTCTGCAAAAAATATTTTAAAAAGTAGCCAGGCATGGTGGTGCACACCTGCAGTCCCAGCTACTCAGGAAGCTGAGGCAGGAGAATTGCTTGAACCCAGGTGGCAGCAGTTAAAGTGAGCCAAGATCATGCTGCACTCTAGCCTGGGCAACAGAGTGAGACTCTGTCAAAAAAAAAAAAAAAAAAAAATTATGCATATGCATTTACTAATGTTATTAATCTTTTAAAAATTATAAAATATTACTTGTAAAAAATACTAGATGAGAAAAACATCTACTACCATCTTTATATTCTTCTAGTGTCAGAGGCTGACATCAGACCAAAGAAAATTACCTCTAATACTCGCTGAACGTCAACAATGGTAATAAAGCCTTTCTGGTCGGCATCAAATTTATGAAATCTCTTCTTATACCTGGAAGACAAGATTAAATAATGAAAAAATATACTTACATAGTCAAAAAAAAAAAGAGAGAGAGAGAGAGAAAGACACTTAATATAAGTACCTGTCAATGTCTGAAGGCAGTAGGCTAATTTCAGAGCGATCTGTTAGCTGTTCTGATCTAGATTTATAGCCCATTTCATAATATAAAAACTTTCTGGCTGTTTCAAGTTGCTCCTAAAACAGAGATACACACAAGTTCAATTTATGGAAAGGATTATTGATTTTCTTCCTCCTTTTTTCTTTTGATCTTCATAAAGTTGAAGATCTAACCAGCACAATTTTTTTAATTTCTTCTAGTTTTACTAAAGTATAATTTGTATTCAATAAAATGCACCCTCTACCATGATTAAGATCTACAGCATTTCCATCATCCTAAAACTTTTCACATGTCCATTTGCAGCTGATCCCTTCCCATGATCTCTCACCCCAAGCAAACACTGATTGGCTTCTTGTCACCAGAGTTTGCCTTTTCTGGAATTTCTTATATAAAAGGTTTCATATAGTGTGGAGTATTTTGTGTTTGACTGCTTTCACATAGGATGATGATTCTGAGATTCATTCATGTTGCTGCATGCTTTAATATTTTCTTTCTTTTTACTGCTGAGTATTCTTACACAAAATTGACAGACAAAATCAAATTATTGCAGTTTGGTGACAAAAAAGTAATGAAAGGTGAAGATACCTTGGATCTGAACAACTACTATAACGTGACATGAATTGAGAAGGTATATCTCACGAGATTAGCTGTGCTGAAATTTTGCCACAGAGATTCTGATAGTTAGGTGAATTTACAGAGTCACGAGAATAAATAAGCTACCCTCAATTTACTCTTCTTGTTTTCAATGTCCCCAGTGTCAATTAATACTAAGTGTTGCTGCAAATACTGTCTTTCATAGTTTTCATCGTGTCACTCTCCCATCTAAAATGGCTCTATTGTAGCATACATTGTTCACAAGTCTCTCGTTTCTCATATGTATGTTACACACACACACACACTTATCCGCCACACATACACTTCTCAATCGTATTGATGTGAGATGGCCATGTGACTTACTTTGGCCAGTGCAACATGAATGGTATGATATATACTACTTTTGAGTAAAAGCCTTCATGGTAAGTTGAGAGTTTTGCTTAGCCTCTCTTACTCCTGTGCTATAAGAAGGGCACATCTCAGATGAGATCTGAAGCCAATCTGGAATATGGAGAAGAGCCACAGCAGCTACTATGCAGACTTCATGTAATGTGAGTGAAAAAGAAATGCTTGCTGCGATGAACCACTGAGATTTTGAAACTGACTGTTATTTAGTATAAACTAGAACAATTCTTAAATTTCCCAACTTCCCATCAAAGGATCTTGTGAACCAAATTCTGGTCTGAAGAATAGTGCCAGTGTGAAGTGAAATGAAGAAAATGGAACAATGATGCATACACTTGCTTGAAATGTGTTTATATGTGTTTGGTTATGTTGGTGACAAGACCCCTTATTGTTTTTTTCTTGAGAAGACAATTTTTTTTTTCTTCCCTGAGACAGGGTCTTGCTCAGTCACCCAGACTGGAGGGCAGTAGCATAATCATGGCTCACTACACCCTCTACCTTGCAGGCTCAATCCTCCCACGTCAGCCTCCCAAGTAGCTGAGATTATAGGCACATGCCACCATGCCTGGCTAATTTTTGTTTTCTTTTTTTGGTAGAGAAGGGTTGTCCCTATATTGTCTAGGCTGGTCTTGAACTCCTGGGCTCAAGTGATTCTCCTGCCTCAGCCTCCCAAAGTGCCAGGATTACAGGCATGAACCACTGTGCCCAGCTATCAGTTTTTTTTCCTGAAATTATTCCTTTCCTACTTTCCTTTGTCTTAGGATATAGATACTAGAAATATTCTTCCTTCATGTTCTTAAATAATAAAAAATTATCAACATGAAATAATTCTCCCAGCTTAAAAAGTAAATTTAAAATGTGTGTGTGTTTGGGTGTGTGTGTGCACATGTATTTCATACACAAAATTTGTCTGTGAAGTCTCCATCTCCTAGGCCATTTTTCACTGGCAGATTTTTCTTTTCACACAAGGAAATCCACCAGTTGTCATAAATAAAATTATTTTGCTCTTCCACCACTTTTACCCAGACATTTTCTACACAACTTGTTCAAAATCCATCTCCTTGGAAATGCCATCCTTGATGCTTCCCTGCCATGATGATTTCTTTCTCGATTTATGGCCCTTCACGTCCATCAAGCAAGGAATTATGGAATTTCAAAGCTGGAAGATATTTTTCAAAAAGGGTACTCAATGTCCTTCCCTTATCCCACATTTCCTTTATAACATTCCAAAAATGGAAGAATAAAGCCTTCGTGTAAACTCTAACATTGGGAGGTAACTTAATACCGCTGAAAGCTGCTCATAGAGGGATGGCTCCAATTATTAGAAGGTTTTACAGTGAGCTTAAATCCACCTCCTTGCAATTCTTTCAGTTTTGGGGGATTAACAAATCTTTCCTACAGTAAAATTAACCTAATGAGTGTTTCTTTTTAATTTATTTCTATATCACAGTTTAACAAGTATTTAAAGATAGTATCATGTGCTTTCCTCCTTAGAGTTTTCTTTTAGTCTAGGACTACTATATAAAACATTATTTCAAATCCCTATATCATGTTGTATAATTTCTTCCAGACCACAACCAGTCTGTCATGTAATACAATTATCAGAACAAAATACAACACTGCAACAGAGACCTGGCAAGTACCTGGAAGGGAGTAACTATCAGCATCATCAATCTAGATATATGATTTCTATTAATGCAGCTTAAGATTGCAATTGGATTTGGGGGCAGCCATGGTCCACTGTTAATGGCTATGCATTCACAGTTAACTAAAACCATATTTCTTTTTCACGTGTGCTATTGTTAAGCCTTGTCGAATCTATCTTGAATGGATGGAGTTGTTTTCCTACCTAATGTAAGGTTTGCCATTTATCTCTATTAAATTATATCTAATGAAATTTCACCCATTGTTTCAATCCATCATCAAACATTCACTCTCCCTCCGGTATCTTGTTATTGGTACATCAAAGATGCATGCCATCGACATTGTAATTTAACCACTCGAATCAAGGTAGACTAGGTCAAGATCTAGGACAGTGCTTACCACTTACTATCAGAGACCTCTTCTGAGGCCAACACTGGTGATTTAAGCTGTTATAAATCCACCAATTTTATAGCTATAACATGGGGCTTTCTAAAATGCTTTATGGAATCAAAATTCCCTAATCTTAAAAATCTCCTTGCTCTACCTAAAAAGGAAATGAGGGCCGGTGTGGTGGCTCATGCCTATAATCCCAGCACTTTGGGAGGCTGAGGCAGGTGGATCACTTGAGCCCAGGAGTTCTAGACCAGCCTGGCCAACATGGCAAAACCCTGACTCTACAATAATAATAATAATAATAATTATTATTATTATTATTATTATTAGTTGGGCAGGGTGGTCCATGCCTGTAGTCCCAGTTACTCAGGAGGCTGAGGTGGGAGAATCATCTGAGCCTGGGAGTTTGAGGTTGGAGTGAGCCATGATCATATCACTGCACTCCAGCCTGGGCAACAGGGCAAGACCTTGTCTCAAAAAAAGAAAAGAAAAGAGAAAAGAAAAAAGGAAAAGAGAGTCTGAAATGATTTTGCCTAAGTGATTCCTTACTAGCTTCTGTTATCACTATTTCTTGATAAATGCTGATAAAATAAACTTAAAATGCCAGAATCTAGAAAACCACCCAAGATCAATGCCAAGACCATTAGTTTCTAGGTTGCATAGTATATTTTTCTTTCCTCTGGTTTTTGAAATTCGGTATTACATTTGCCTACCTTCTGTCTTCTGGTTCTGTTCCTATTTGCTACAGTATTTTAAAGAGCAAAAGTAAGCTGATCCCAAGCAAGAGAATCACAATTGCAAATTCTCTGAGTACTCTAAAGGTATAATTTTTTCTGGACTGGCTACTCATTCAGAGTAGCCTCCTATTTCAATATCTACTCATTCTTACCAATATTTATATTTTACTCTTTTCACACATAAAAACTGAGAGGGAGAAGGAGAGAGAAGGAAAAGGTCATTGGTAGTAAACTATAAATAGTCCTCCTTACTTTCCAGCATTCAAGAATATGATGTCTGTCACCTTAAGCAACGATCTAGATTGGGTCTTATTTTTTTTCTTCTTCTTTTTTTTTTTTTTTTTTTTTT
>NW_016107325.1:1014487-1023993 GCF_001604975.1 Cebus imitator | reverse complement strand
GCAATTCTCCTGCCTCAGCCTCCCGAGTAGCTGGGACTACAGGCATGCACCACCATGCCCAGCTAATTTTTGTATTTTTAGTAGAGACGGGGTTTTACCTTGTTGACCAGAATGGTCTTGAACTCTTGACCTAGTGATCCACCCACCTCGGCCTCCCAAAGTGCTGGGATTATAGGCTTGAGCCACCACACCCAGTCCAATTTTTTAACAGTATGTTTGGTGCCCTGAGTATTTTTTTCTCCAACACTCAAACAATACCTAACAGTATTCATATATATCCACATTTTTCCTGATATCGCTCCTTTCATTGTTGAGCACTTGTCTTCTATTTGTTTTACATTTGGTATTTATCAGCTTGCTTTAATCAGAGTCACTCAAAGTCTTCACTTGCCTCTCCTTTTTCCCCCTCATTGGAAGAAATTTTGAAAAAAAGAAAAATATTTTTTTGCGAAACTCTCAGTCTACTTAAATGTCTTCTCTTTATAGTCTCTGAATGAAAAATGGATCTTTTGTCTGAACATGATAAAATCTACCTTATCAAATCCTACAGGGCAGCATTTCCCAAAATATGTTCTAAGTACTAGCCCCCTTCCTACCCTGTTATCCCAAAAAGTGAGAGTTAGGTCTGACTCCAAATAAGTTCCCTTTTGGAAACTGAAAACATACATAACCATTTTAAAGGTTCTAAGTTATCTGCACTAAAGGAAATGATTTTACTTGTTTAACTCAGAATTTCTCACAGTCTTTTGACCACGTAGTCATCTTTCCACATATATTAATTTATACCCTGCAGAATACCATTTGGCAATGTTTTTTTCTCTCTAAATGTTCCTGCCAACTCCTCTAACAATCCCCAACTCCCCCAGACACTGCCTTCTTCCCTAATCAGTTCTTTCAAGTTGGTTAGATTTTGGTCTCGAGTAACAGTTTCTCTAAATATTTCTCCAAATTTTGGAAAATATGCATAAATGTCAGAGCTATATATGTGTCATAACAACCCAATTAGATTTTAAAATCTTAAAACTATGAGCTATTTAGTATTCCCCTAAAATATTTGGTGCAATGTTCAGTATACAAGTCACTCATTAAGTATTGACTGATAAAAACAAGCACAATTCATCTACAGAGAGTTATTTATCACCTTGTTCCTCGTTCACTTTTGCAGGTTAAATAATCCCAATGCTTTTAACCTTTTCTTAGAAGTCCAACTTTCTAACCTTTTAATTCTTTTTCCTCCTCTCCTTTGTTCTCTTTAGACTGTCCATAGCTCTCATTAATACTCTTACATCTCAGATACTGAGTAATAGCTGTAGGTCTTTATTTATGTCACTTTGTTAAGGGGGATGGCAGAATATTTCTGAGAACATAAATCTGTTCATAAAATATGAACTGAAGTTAAATCTAGCTTCCTTGGTAGGGCCAAACACAACCAGTTTACAGAATTTTCTTCCTCCTTCCTACCTCCTACAGACTGAATTCCTAGCATAAAATATGTTCCTGCATATTCAAATCATTCCAACCATAATTTTTGGAAGAACACATTATCCCCAATCCTTCTATATGGTAAAAAAGGACTGACAAGCACAGGAGCAAGTTTCATTCTTGTGTTGCCTCTGTACAGAGCTTTAGCTAATCAAACAAACGCTCAAGACCTCAATAGCCATAAAGCAGTAGAGCTAATGCAGATGCAGCAAGGCAGGATGGAGAGAGCTTATGCTCTGGGATCAGAATACCTGGTTTCAAACCCTGCTTTACAATTGACTGTTGGTATAAACTCTGACAGAGTGTTACTTTGTGAACCTGTTTTCTCAACTACATAATGGGGGTAAATGTTATCCCTGACAATGGCATGATCAGGATTAAGAAACTCCTGAAGTCAAGCCCTTTTCTCCCACATTTCCCAGGTGACTCTGATATGTAACCATCTCTGGAAATCTACACTAGAATGAGAATAATTTAAAAACAGGCCACATGACCAATTCTTTCCTTGCACTGTCAGCATGTAACACAGATGCCCAATAATGTTCATTCACTCATGTCATGTGAGAACACAGAAATACAAATAAACCAGAACACAGGTCCCCACCAAATCCCAAATCTACTGATGCCTTAATCTTGGACTTCCCAGCCTCCAGAACCATAAGAAATAAATGTTTGTTGTTTAAGCCACCCAATCTATGGTATTTCTGTCCTAGCAGCCCAAATGAACTAAGATATACTTTCTTTCTTACCTTCTAGGTCAACACTCCTTTTTGCATCTTCTCACACCTCCTCTAACCTCACTAGCTATTATTTTCTCTTTTTCCTAGATATTTCCTTATCTTCTAAGCTTCTAAGCTTTGGTGTGCTCCAGTGCTTGGCCTTTGGACTGGTTTCATCATCTAACTACATTAATTCCCTATATAATGTCATCCAGTCTGATGGCTTAAATATCAACTGAAATTTATATCTCTAGCCC
Source organism: Cebus imitator (assembly GCF_001604975.1). Taxonomy (NCBI): domain Eukaryota; kingdom Metazoa; phylum Chordata; class Mammalia; order Primates; family Cebidae; genus Cebus; species Cebus imitator. Next base: position 1,021,535 of record NW_016107325.1, on the reverse strand, counting down.
AAGCCTTCCCTCTGAATTTCACACTGACATAACCAATGATCTGGATTATGTATTAATAAACTAACTACTGAAGTTGTTAAAAAAGGGATACCAGTTGAGAGGAGGGAAGCTATTACAGTAATCCATGCGACAGATACCGGTAACCTGAATCAGAGTGATGGCAGTTGGATGTGTCAAGAAATGGTGGAATTCACTTCAACACAAAGTGTTTGCTTAAAAATTTTTTAATGATTTTTTAAATGAAAGGGTTGAATTCAAATAGTTATTTAAAGATAAATATGGTATGATATGCTGATGTATTTAGATAGGGTATGAGAGAATGCAAAAAGTATGATACTAATGTTTGGCTTGAGTAACTGAAGGATGGAATAGCTGTTTACGACATGGAAAAGTCTATAGGAGTGGTAGTTTGGGGAAGGTAAGAGGAGATCAAAGAGAGGTGGTGTTCCAGAAAGCAAAATATTGTTCAAGAAGGAGGGGGGAATGAATTGTGTCATATGCTGCTAATTGGACAAGTAAAACAAGGACTTCAAGTTAACAAATTTATTGAGTGACATGGAGGTTACTGGTGAGATTGACCAGAGCCAATGCAGCAAAGTGGTGGCAAAAGTGCCTAAATGAAATGGGTTCAAGAGATCCTGGAGGAAAGGAACTGAACCCAGTGAATACAGAAAGATTTTATGAATATATAAATATACTTCATTGCCCTCTGTATAACACAATAGTTTGGGTTAATTAAAAAACATAGAGATCTACTTAGCCCAACCCGGTATGTGTGTTTGTGTGCATATATATGTATGTAAATATGTTGGGGCGGGGGTGGTGTATGCATCTGAGCATCAATGGCTTTTAAAAATTTGAATACAAATATAAAATCTCAAATGACACAAATAATAAGCATTTAGCTCTCAGGCAGAAAAGCCACATTTCTTACCAAAGGCAAACTAGCAGGAGTGTGAATTTCACTGATTATGTTCTAAGAGTGCTTTCAGTGAAAACCAGAAAAGGCTCCATACCACAACCAATATTATCTTTCTTTTTTAGGAATTATGACCGCAAATTTATGAGCATTTTCTAGAAGAGATTTTCCATAAACAACTACATTTTGGTACAAGAATATCTTTCCATTTTCCTAAGGCCTTAACAATATTAAACATACACACAGAAAAACTGGTAAGAAATCTAAGGTTATCGAAAACTATGATAATTAAGCCGTTCCAAGTTTATAATGGGAACTGTGGTTTTAAAGACTTCTATATAATACCTGTTTCTTATAATCATCCCAATTTAGTTCCCTGCCCATCAGTTCAACAATTCTGGGTAGGGCTTCCTCTGCTGCCTGGACATTTAGAAAGGCCAGACGAGTGCGACGTGAAATCATATCCACAGCAGTACAGGCATACTCCTTAATTCCATATTTCACCTGAGTTTAAAGAAAAGTTATTAGCTGAGATCCTTCTTTAGAAAATGAGAAATAAATTTCATTAAAAAAATAATAAATTTGTGATTCAGAAAGGTAACATTTTTCTTTAATTTCTCTGGTCCTCCAGCAGGCATGAGACAAATAGTGGCATCACAGAATTTTTCCAACTCCCTGCCAAAGGAAGTTTGGAAAATGGCAAAAATTAGACAAGAGTTAATGCCTTTTTCCTGAATAGAACCTGGCATAAACATGAAAATTGCATCACTTCTCATTAACCATCCACAGTCATCACTTATCTCTCTATGCTTATACATAATGTGGACTTTAATTTACATAGCTGACTAGGAAAAGGATGAGTGTCAAAAAGTTATGATCTCACCTCTTTAGGCTGTACAGTTTTGTGTCTTAGAGTAACCAGAATATAGGAACCCTGAATTCAATCAACAAGTAAATATTCACTGGACATTAATATTTTAAGGCACAGTGAATGACAACTAAATACAAAGCCTGGTTTCTGATTTCACAAAACCGGAAATCTTGATGAGAAACAAGACTTAAATCTTTGAGAAACTGTCACATCAAAATATGTAGGTAGGACATGAGTGGTACAAACTTAAAGAGCTGCAAATGCACAAAAGGGACAACTGTGAATTAACACGATTACAGATAGTTTGATGGAGAAAAAAGAAATCTATATTTTATATTGTTATTACCACTATCAATATCACTTCAGAATTAAGATTAATATTTTATAAATAAAATGATCTGTATTGGAAAGACATAGTTGTCAAGGTTTTAGCTGACACATGTGCATTAAAACTTAGCTACATATAATTTATAAAGAAGATGAAAATGAACAGATAAATGGTATCCCACGGCAGACATGAAATTCCTATGTGACCATTCACATACCTCTGCTTCAATATATGGAAATTCTGACACAAGACGTACTCCAACAATAGGCCACCTTTTGCCAGTAACACTTGCCATTTTGGCCACCTCAAAAGCCTTATCACCATAGGTGGCGGCAAGATGCTGTGCCACCTAGAGAAACAGAGCTGCATTAGGCAGGCACTTTGAATATCAATAACTTCTAAGCACAAAGCAAAAAACATACATGCTTATCTTGTCAGTTTTCTCACAGCCTGTAACTAATAGCTCTTGGAGAGTATTAGATTTTGATTTTGTGGGAGGAAACCACTTGGCCTTCAAATGCTTAGGCCAGCACTAACTCTCTTACACATGCATCACTGTATCAATGACTGATGAAGCTTCAGCTTCATTTTGCTCCTGATATCACTTCTAAAGAACAGCCTTCTGCATGTCTGAGACAGAATTTGGGATGCCCTACACACTAGAAACAAACCAAATAAACTCCACGTTTTAATAAAATACATTTCATAAAGTGTAATTGCTTGTTGGGCAAATAAAGCAAAGTAAGATCATCTTTTTTTCCTTCCACAATAGACAGGCAGAAACGCACCTAGCAAAAGGAACTCTCAATGAGGGAGATCACGTCATTGCTGCCAGTTCTGTTACTAGCAACAGTGAGAGATTAGGTAAAGAGTAAAATGATGTGGCAATGTACACTCACCTCACTTTCAAGTCCATAATCCTGGACAAGCCTAATGTAGAGTGTGGGGCTCCAATCTTTACCCCCTTGAAGAAAAAGCCCAACTGTTCTACTTGGTCCTGCTTTTAAATTGTGAGTTTTGATTGCAGCATTTATGGTATCTTCTGCCATAGACCGATAAGTTGTCCACTTTCCACCTACAAAGAAGTTGGTAGACAATTCATTAGGTTGCCAGCCGTTATTTTTCTTATAATTAACCATTTAGCAAACTTATGAATAATGAAATTCTCCTGTTTGTAACAATCATGGCATTGTGTAAAATTTTACTCAAAATCAAAAAAAAAAAAAAAATCCTTGTTCAATAAAGTTAAAAAAGATTCTGGCAGGACAATTTAAGTCAAACTCGTATCTAAAGCACATCCAAATTACAAGACAGAAAGCCAGGTGTAGTGGCTGACGCCTGTAATCCCAACACTTTGGGAGGCTGAGGTGGGAGAATCATCTAGTGGTGGGTGAAACCCTGTCCCTATAAAAATAAAAAAATAGAAAATAAAATAATGAAGTAATATGTCATACCTGCTATAGTAATAAGGCCACTCTCACTGACATCGACAACATGATTTCGGGAGATAGACTGAGTATCTGCAGATTTGGGATCTGTAACAAGGGGACGGATACCACTCCATGCTGCCAGGACATCCCCTCTTCTCACTGGTAGAAATCAATGCCAAGAGTTAAGAAGATTGCTCAGAAATATTTCAACAAAAATATTAAATAGTTAATAAAAAAAGTTCAGTGACAGGAATACATATGTGTGCAGTTTAAAAAGGAGAAAAAGCCTAAAAAAAGATGAAAGCTAAGTCTGTGGATAGGTACAAGAAAATCTCATAAATAATTATTCTGTTACAAAGATAATCTCCATGAAAAAGTAAAAAACTTAGGAAATCACTGACACTGATACCACAGAGGAAGCAAAAGAGGCAATGTTAGCAATCCTCCAGCTGAGGCAACCTGGAGCAGTCAGAAAAACAAGAAAGGAAAAAAAAGCAGAAACAAACAAAACCAATCCAAGAGATGCATGAATTGTTAAATTTCCTTCTAGAATACATCTTCCTATCTCTTCTCAGTGAAGATAAAGATCCTTAACAAATTAAACAAACCTGTAACAGGATATTATATTTTCTCCCCTCATCAATACCACCCTTTTCCTGAGTGTCTACAGCAGGCCTACCACTGTGCAAAGCACTTGACATAGACATCTTGTTTAATCTCACAACCCCATAGCACTGGTTATTATTATTCTGACTATACAGATCAGAAAACAGATGAATGCAAATGTTTAACAAATCAAGTTGGGCAACAAACCTGTCCAAGGCAAACATCTTATATATGGTAAAACAGCATTAGAACCTTCTTCTTTCTAAGTTTAAAGTCCATATTCTTACCTCTTAAATTGTACTGTCTCTCAATTTCTGACAATTTCCATACTCTACCTTTTTTTTTTCTCATCCCATTATCTTTAGCACTGACACAGAAATAGGTATACTGGCTTCTCCTAGTAGGTACATTATACTTGAGTTATAGTATATGGAAGTTTTTTCAAAACTCAAGATGTCATGAAAATATCTTTACTATCTCTGTCAAAATATAATTCCCAACTATACCCAGGCTGATTAAGTTTATTATTAAGATTAGACAGCTGTTGAACAGCAATCATTACAAACCTAAAAATGACTGAAGAGAGAAGGTGAGCTACAGTTTTGGTCTAACAGGTACAAGGGCAAGACCCAAGGGCAGAATTTTCAGAATCTGCCCTTCTTCATGTAAATCAGCCTTAAGAATAGCTTAGCGAGACCATCCTGGTCAACATGGTGAAACCCCGTCTCTACTAAAAATACAAAAATTCAGCTGGGCATGGTGGCGTGTGCCTGTAATCCCAGCTACTCAGGAGGCTGAGGCAGGAGAATTGCCTGAACCCAGGAGGTGGAGGTTGCGGTGAGCCGAGATCGCGCCATTGCNTTAGCTGGGCATGGTGGCGCGTGCCTGTAATCCCAGCTACTCAGGAGGCTGAGGCAGGAGAATTGCTTGAACCCAGGAGGCGGAGGGTGCTGGAAGACCAGAACCCGCCATTGCACCCCAACCAGGGTAACAAAAACGAAACTCCGACTCAAAAAAAAAAAAAGAATAGCTTAGCTATGGGAGCTGACTATAGGCACAAGAGTGAAAGTTGTCTGATGATATAGACTGCAGGGAAATGAGCACCTACCTGGTCCTGCTGCATTTATTGTGGTAAATCAGCTAATCCATCAATGGATAATAGAAACATGAGTATAATTTTGCCTCAACTGTGACTTAGGGTTAGGGGGATCATGTGTGCCCTCCTTCTTCATCATACTCCCAGCCATTACCCATATTGATAAAAAATTGACAGTATATAGTCTTGAAAACTTCAAGACAATGGGAAAACTGGATCTCCACATGCAAAAGAATGAAGGTGGACCCTTACCTTACATCATATACAAAAAATTAACTCATAATGCATCAAAGACCTAAACATAAGAGCTAAAGCTATAAAACTCTTAGAAGAAAATATATGGGAAGAGCTTTACGACACTAGACTTGTCAATAATTTATTGGATAGACATCAAAAGCACAGGCAACAAAAGAAAAAAAGATAAAACACACTTCATCAATATTAAAGAGACACTATTAACAGAATGAATAGGTACCTCATAGAATAGAGAAAATATCTGCAAATCATATACTGATAAGAATATATCATATATGTAGAATGTATGAGAAATCCCTAAAATACAACAACAAAAAGCAAACAACTTGAATTAAAAAATGAAAAATGGAGCTGGGTGCGGTGGCTCATCCTCTGTAATCCCAGCACTTTGGGAGGCTGAGGCAGGTGGATCACTAGGTCAAGAGTTTGAGACAAGCCTGGGCAGTATGGTGAAACCCAGTCTCTACTAAAAATACAAAAATTAGCTGGGTGTGACAGCACGTGCCTGTAGTCCCAGCTACTTGGGAGGCAGAGAATGACTTGAACCTGGGAGGCAGAGGTTGCAGTGAGCCAAGATGGCGTCACTGCACTCCAGCCTCCGCGACAGAGCGAGACTCGATCTCAAAAAAAAAAAAAAAATTAGAAAAGGACTTCAATAAATATTTTTTAAGAAGATATACAAATGTCCAATAAGCACATTAAAAGATACTAAACATCACTAATGATTAGGGAAATGCAAATGAAAACCACAATAAGACACCAGTTCACACCCATTAGAATGGATATTATTGAACAAAAACAAAACAAAACAGAAAATAACAAATACTGATGATGATGTGGAGAAATCAAACCCCTTCTACGCTGCTGGTTAGAAGGTAAAATGGTGCAGCTACTATAAAAAATGTATGGTGATTCCTCAAAAAATTAAACAGTTAGAATTACCATATGATCTAGCAGTTACACTTCTGGGTATATACCCTAAAGAAATGGAGCAGAGAAAAGTTTTACAACCTTGTTCAAAGCATTATTAACAATAGCCAAAAAACAGAAGCAGACCAAGTGCCCATCAGCAGATGAATAAATAAAATGTACTATACATTTACAATGAAATATTTCCCAGGCTTAAAAAGAAAGAAAATTCAGACACATGCAACATGGATGAACCTTGAAGACATGTACTTAATGAATAATCCAGCCACAAAAAGACAAATATTGTACAAGTCCACTTATATGAGGTACCTGGAGTACTCAAACTCATAGAAGCAGAAAGTAGAATGGTAGTTGTTTGAGGGAGGGGAGAGGGGGAATAAGAGTTAGTATTGAATGGTTACAGCATTGCAGTTGAGGAAAACACAAATGTTCTGGAGATGGAAGGTGGTGATGGCTGCATGACCGTGTGACTGTACTTAACGCCACAGAACTGTAACTTAAAAATGGCTAAAATGGTACATTTTGGCCGGGCGCGGTGGCTCAAGCCTGTAATCCCAGCACTTTGGGAGGCCGAGGCGGGTGGATCACGAGGTCAAGAGATCGAGACCATCCT
>NW_016107325.1:1009314-1012927 GCF_001604975.1 Cebus imitator | reverse complement strand
ACTTGCTCCTGGAGGACACTAAAAAAAAAAAAAAAAAAAAGTTAAAGAGTTCATAATGTGTTAAGAACTTTAATTCACTTTGCCTGACATCTTAGCATTCAGTTTTTAGCCTGAGAATTATATCAGTTGAATGTTGGGATTAAACTCATTGAAAATAATACATTTAGGGATGATCAAATGTCCTTATTTAAATTGTGAATTAGTCTTTATGGCCTGCAAAATTTTTATAGTATTAGACCAGAAGGTGGTTGGATCAGTTTTTCTATATCAGTTCCTCTCCCAAACTTGAGATGTAATGATTTTTATGGATGATTCAAAACTCTACTTGCCACTGAAGAATTAAGAGCTTGTACCTCCCCACCACTCACTTAGTAATGACTGCTCAGGACCTTGGGTATAATCCATGTCTAAGGGGCACAGCACATGTGAGACATTAATTCTAACTCTTGAATAAAAGACAGCAACTTACAAAGCTAACAGGTTCCTCTCCTTATTACCTATTACCCACAGTGGAAATCTTGTACACTGTTAAACTCTTATGAAAGTTTTTTTCAAGAAAGATTCAAAGTAATAGATGCTAGTCTGAACAAAGAATCATTACGACATCTATAAATTCTGCCTGGTGCTGTTACAGCCATGAGGTAAGCACAGGGAAAACAACCTTAGGACGAAACTACCTTGGAAGATTGTAGAGTGATGATAAATAAGGATAATGTGTCTTAGACATTGATGAATCATTAAATTGATCACCTCTTGAGGCTTCTTGTATCTGGAGTTTTTGTTTTACAAGATAATCAATTTCTTTATTTTACTTAAATAAAAAAAAAAATTAAATAACTACAAGTGGCTGTTTAAATAACTACCAGGGGCTAATGGCTATCATACAGCACCCAGCAGCTCTAGAGTACAAAACCTCCAAACATTAGATCTCAGACTTGTCTGGGAGATTCCACTAGTTACTTCTACTGGCTACCTTGTCCACATCTCCAATGGAGCACCCTTTCACTGAAATTGGACTGTACCTACTTTGTGCATGAGAATAAAATCTGCTATAATAGCTCCCAAACACTTTATTGTCATTCATGTCAATATGTACCATTTCAACCTTTCCTCCTCTTTTGCTAATCTCATAAATTCAAACCAATGAAAAATATTTTCATTCAATTAAGTACTTCCACCTTCAAGTTCTCACCCAGAAACCAGTTCTACCAAAGAAGGTACAGTCAAGATTCGTAAGTGACCATAACCCACTTTTAACTCCCCATGGTATAACATGTGAAGAAAATAACATAACTCACAGCATCTATGCTTTAGAACTCAAACTTTTTCTAGTTCTCATACTGCCAAGACAGTTTAACAAAATTTCATTATTGCTTCATCTCTTTCTCACCATGCTGAAAGTCTCCAGCAGGGTCAATTATAATATTTTTCAATACCCCAAAAGTGTATCAAGTAAAGGGTCATATATAGTTATGAGTAAATATTAAGTGGAATATTTAAGCATTCTCTGAGATTTTTATATCAAACTGTAACAGCCAGTATTACCAAGCCAAGGCAAGAATGCTTGGGCCTCTGAGATAATACGCTAGGCTTCATATAGATTTCTAATGACTTTATCTTGAACAACTGAATATTCCCTTCCAAATTACATGAATGCTTTAAATAAAACAAGATGAAAGAAAAAAATACTACTATTAAATAAAGTTGAGAAAAATCCATCATTAAAGACCACTTATTAGACTGTCTTACCTAGAGGGCACCCAGTTAATTTTTTAAGTGACAGCTATAAAAGTACTTGGCAATATTTTCAAAAGGTAGTGAGAAAGTAAAATACTCTTACCATCATGTTTAAACATCATTTGTATTACATTCCTGATAAATAACTCATTCAGGTTTTAGTATATATAACACATGAAAGGTAAACTATAAATAGTAAAGTTGAACAGACAATTTTCACAATTAAGTATTTTTACTCTTATACTTGGCAAGATAAGCATTTGTTTTAAAAATTAATAGAAAATAAAGCCCACAAGAAGTGACAATTGAGAGCTGAATGTGTGGTTTAGCTTCATATTAGTTATTTAGGCATACATTTTGGGGTGTGTTTTTTTTTTTCCACATTTGCCACTTTCAAAAAAAGAATCAATAAAAGACGTGAAAATATCTAAATGAACACAGGGGAAATAGTGTCAGAAATCAATACTTCTCTACCAGCATGTTTAACCTGCTGAAATGAAGTGTTAATCACAGAAATAAGATACCATATTACGTTTATAAACTAATGAAACTAGAAAAAGCAAAGCGTGTGACACTATAATTAAACAGCTGGAAGACATCCAAGCCTGTGTAAGTTGATAACCCTGGTACAATCTCTGGCAGTGAAAAGGCAGGTCTGCAGTGAGTTGATATGGCCAGCGCAGTTGTTAATTGAATAACAGGCAATCTATAAACACTACTAATTGCCTATGTGAAAACCTGTGTACAAGTAGAGAAGCTGCCTAAAGAAGCACTCCAGGAAAAACTACATGGATAAAGCACTCAGCAAATCTTCTGTCTCTCTCAATTCTGTTAAGTCATGGCTTAGTTTTGTCACTGCATCCTTCTGATTAACCTCTACACAGCAGACTTAATGATACATTTTTCAAAAGATCATTTTTCTTCCTAACTCAATACGAAACGCAGAACTATCAATTACCCATTTCAGAAAAGAACAAACAAGTAATCTAGAAAATTCAGCCTGTGAATGGAAAGCTTTCTAAATTGTAAAAGAAGACATGGTCTTATCCCAACAGGCAAAATGCTTTTCAGAATTGTTCCGACGCATTTTGCAGAAGTGTGGCAGCTGCTGTGAATAGCATGGAGTGTTAAGATTTGACACTTTTTTTTTCCTTAAGGATATAGCCATTTGGGGAGGCTCAGAAACTGCTGTTGGAATTTTACTTATCCATTTAATAAATGCTTTTAGAATGATGATTTCAACCCTGGTGAATATAAAACATTTCAAAACTATTGCGCTAGGATCTAAATCAAACTTTTTTTTTTAAATCTGTAAAGAAGACTTGTTGGCCCAAGGGATTAGTTATGAGATAGGAAACCTCCTCTAGTTTAACATTCAAATCCAAATAAGGACAGTGGAGAGCAAAGGTCATTGCCATGCTAAAGGTATCTAGCAGCTTCAATGAAATGAACTGATAAGCTTACCACTCCCTAATGCATAATAATGTCACATTAGGAAACCCAGAATCAACTATCAGAGTTACTGCACAATATTTAGAAGCACAAGTATTAGAACCAAACTTACTTATACTCAACTTGAGTACTAATGGCTCCAATACTAACTAGCGATAGGCAAAAAGCCTAATGTCGCTGGGCCTCGGTTTCTTCAACTAGAAAGTGGGAATTATTAAATCAACCTCATAAGGTTGTTAATGAGGAGTCAAAGATCTAACCGGTAATATGCTTGCAGTGTCTCACATAAGAAGTGTTCGATGGCTGGGCGTGGTGGCTCAAGCCTGTAATCCCAGCACTTTGGGAGGCCGAGGCGGGTGGATCACGAGGTCAAGAGATAGAGACCATCCTGGTCAACATGGTGAAACCCCGTCTCTACTAAAAA
>NW_016107325.1:948335-1009219 GCF_001604975.1 Cebus imitator | reverse complement strand
AAAAAAAAAAAAAGTGCTCGATAGTAGGAAAAGCTATAAAAAAATAAAGCATATAACAGTAAATATTAAGATACGTTTGGCAATAGCATGTAATGGAATAATGGAATGGTACCTCAAGCTGAGCTTCTTTCTCACATTTCATCAGTCTAGAAGAGAATAACAGCTTTCACCAAAATTCCTTGAGAAAAAAATATGTATTTGACTGGTCTCGCTTTAAGATATAGACATACTTCAGCTAATTGATACTCTTTATTAAGACTAAGAGTAATTCCTCAAATATGAGTCCCTCAGTCAATTAGAAACAAGAATGAAAAGAAGCTATGAAGAATCACTGTTAACTATTTTTTTAAGGAAAGGTGTGACAAGTGCTGCACACAGGGAAATCAATAAAGTCAGGAAAGGGCTGCCATTTCTGCTTTTACCCTGGAGGGCTCTTAATCTCAAGATGTCCCCAGATCACCAGGAGAAAGACCTGATTTGCAATGTTTAGATATTAATTCCAACCACTCTTATCAAACATCAGAACTAACAATAACTGTTTGTTAGTTTCACCAATTCACTGACTACAAAACGGTATGTTAATTGAAAAAGACTTTTATGGACCAACCAGGTATGCCAAGTCTTCCATGTATTTATAGGCAGAACATAAGTGATCCAGTCTCCATTAAAGCCCCATGCTCATTTCGCGGATAGAGATCCCCACCTACAATATGGGCATGGCAGCCTTCTGGAACCCACACCTGCTTCCAGCACATCCAGCTTCTTCGCAGGATAAGGAGTTACATTTCTCATCCTTGCTGCATTTGAACTTTAAGATTTTGGAAACTGTCAACATTGAGTTCTCTGCTCCTGAATTAATTTATATCTTGCTCCAACAATCTACACTTCCTGATCTCAGGCCCAGATATAAACTCGCTTTTAACATATACTATATACAGGTAAATGAGAAATGAAGCAAGGTTCATTAACATTAATAAATATGTTAAAATATAATCACAATCCAATGTTGAAGCTCCTCCTAGAAAACTAAATGAAAAAAAAAGGTACCAAGCTAAAATTGTAATGCAGTTTCAGTATTTTAAACATGGATGTTAAACAAGTCAAGTTATTTTTCAAATACCACGTATGAGTGTGTATGTGAGTGTAAACCTTAACCACACATGGATTTCAATTATATATATTTAGTATATTTTATACTACTATTATAGATACCCAAAGAGACTCTATTCAGAATGAAATTATATCTATTACTTTAGATTGAAAGCAACTAATACTATGCAATAGGATTAGTCAATTAAACTAGGAGTCACCCGAACCATTTTTGAAGCCTTTTGTTTTGTTTACAAATGCATGATCACATAACGAAAAAAAAAAATCCTTTAGGGAAAAAGGATACATAGCTGCTAGTGAGTTGCATTCATACTAAAATAGCGCTTTTCCATGTTCTTCACTGATGTCAAGATTATAAAAAGATTTCTGATATAAATATGAGGATTATTTTTAATTATAAACTTGTACACTTTAATATAGATTTTCAAACTGCTACTGTATCAAAAACACTGGATCTATAACTAACTTATTTTAATTCAAAACAATCATGAGTAGTATACCAAAAAGATATCAAGATTTGTAGCTAAATACAAATAAAAAATCCTCACCCTCAAGGAGTTTCAAGTGAGAATACATCTATAATATAATATTGTGATATACAAATGGTATGACCAACATCACACAGGCATACAAAGGGTAGGTGGTTTCTCAAGTATAAAAATTTTGCCAAATGAAGAGTTGGGGAAAAGGGTGTCACAGAGCAAAGCTTCAACCTAAATAAGACATGAAGGTTTAACCTAATAAGACATGAAACTTAATAAGACAACATTCAACCTAATAAAACATGATTAGACCACAGAATGCAGGGATGGGGAGTGGTTGAATATAAATATGCAAAGGCAAGTTGTAAAAAGCCTTATGTTTCAGCTCGGCGCAGTGGCTCACGCCCGTAATCATAGCACTTTAGAAGGCTGAGGCAGGCAGATCACAAGGTCAGGAGTTCAAAACCACCCTGGCCAATAGAGTGAAACCCTGTCTCTACTAAAAATACCAAAAAAAAAAAAAAAGTAGTTGGGCATGGTGGTGGGCGCCTATAGTTCCAGCTACTTAGGAGGCTGAGGCAGGAGAATTGTTTGAACCTGATAGTCAGAGGTTGCAGTGAGCTGAGATCACACCACTGCGCTTCAGCCTGGGTGACAGAGTAAGACTCTGTCACACACACACACACACACACACACACACACACACAAGTCTTATGTTTCATGCAAGAGAATTTAGCATTTTTCCTAAAGTCAATGAGAAGATCCAAAGGGTGATGATCAGAATTGTGTTTTAGAAAGTAAGCTCTGGTAGAAGAATTAGACTGAACAGGGAAAGAGACCTGACCTAAGGAAGCCATTGGGGGACCAAAATAACTGTTCAAGTGAGAAATGGCACGGATGTGAACCAGGGCAATTAAGTGGCTAAGGGATTTGCCTGGTATTCAGAGTAAGCATAGATAGGCATTAGGCTGGATATGGGAAAAGAAAGGACATGAAAAATAAGCACACCACTTCTAGTCTCAATGACTAGATGCATAATGAGACTCAGCTGAGAGAGGAAACGTAGAAGCACAGTGTTGGGGAACTTCTGAGACTGGCCTGAATGAAAAACAAATAAACCAAAAAAAATCTATATAAATCACCAAAGAAAATGCTCTGATAGTCAAGTTGAAATGCCTTTTTTTCCTCTTCTTACTTGAAAGTATTTTGGCTTTTTCCATTAAAATAAGCAACTTATCCTTTTTTGCTAAACCCACTGGTCAACACTATACTTTCCATGTAGTACCAGGCCATTAAGCATCTTACAAATACAGTTCCAGCCTTTTGTTTATTTGCTTAATTATTTCCTATTGATATCCTGCATCTGTAAATTAGACCTTCCCAAGTTGTAAAAATTAAACCATAGTGTACACATTTAATCCTTTTCTAGAAGCACATGAGTGTTCAGAGCTAGAGGGGTCTACTCTAATCTTGCCATTAGAAATTATCGGAAAAGGACTGCATGAGTTTCATGTGAGTATAGAAAGTAGAGGAGAAAAAGCAATTTCTTCCCATTATGTTAGAATTTGGCCCTCATAAATGTTCTAAGAGGCACAGGAGGCCAAGTGTGAAGATGAGTCAGACTGGAGACATAGCAGTTATCCAGTGAGAGTTGGAATGGCTTGGGAGATGTGAACACACAGACACAAACTTAAAGGAATGCTTAAGTTACCTTCAACATCACAACTTAGGTAATTACGCACTTCATTCAAAATGAAGTTGATATCTTCTTCTGAGGGAATTGGATGGTGTGTGATATCAGTTGGAGTATCAGTAGTGCCAGCGATCGTCATCTTTTGCCAGGGTAAGAAGAAAATAACTCGCCCATCACTGGTCGCTGGGTCAAGAAGTCCCATGCTCTCTGGGCTGAGGTACAAAGAAGGGTTATTTATTTCTGAAATTTTCAGAAGTTTAACATTAATCTGCATTCTAAAAACTGTTTATTCACTAATTCTCAAATAAGCAAACAAGAAAGATAAGAACTATTACTTGTACTTCCCCTACCCTAATCTAGAGACTCCTAAAAGAAAAAAAGAACTTTGGTAACAAAACAGGATGAAACAAATGTGATCATAATAACATTCCACAGTAGAGCTACCCCTGCCCTCCCGACTTCAACAATGCAAGGCTAATTAAGAAAGTGGGCTTCAACTTCCAACTGTTTTCGTTTCATACTCCTTGGACAATTCACATCAGATAACATCAGCAGGATAAATGTCTACAATTACTTTTATAATGGTAAATTAAGGATACATCTTCAACCTTTTTTCAAGTTTAGCAAAAGTATTTTCCAGGACATCTGACATTTGATCTTTCAATAGAAATTATCAGAAGTACATGAGAAAGTGAAGGGTCTAACCTTCTAGAAACTAAAATGTAATCACAAAGTTCTTTACTACTACTAGATGAACTTGTGCCACTTCACCAAATATGAGTTTTCTTACTTCGTTTCGAGGTTACAAAAATCTCAAGAAGTGCATCTAGAAGAAAAGAGCTCCATTTTTTTACTACTCCCTAAATAACAATGTCTTAAGATAAGGTCAAAAAGGAGAGGAACACTTAGCAATGAAAATCTTTTAAATAGAAGACACTAGTAGTGTACCATGCTAAATCAAAGTACAATGCTGCCTCTACTGACAGACTACATAAAATCTCCCAAAATTATAGTCAAAAATTTTTACTGACATTTACTATTCTAAAATCAAATAATAAAACCTCTTTGAAAGAACAGGCAACTGTAAACATACATTAACAAAACCCATTACTTTGTTTTTAAATCACTAAAGATTGATGTTTTATTTTGTTCCTTAGCCATTCGAAGAAATCTGGAGATGTTAAAAGAGTGAGATGAATCTTAAAGTGTCCTATTCAAATAGAACACTACAAATCTTCAGATAGCTGCTCCAGTTTGACTGGATTCTTGTATCAAACCAGTGTTACAGGTATTTTCTATAAACATGTTTTTACCTTTCATTAACATTATTTCTTAAGTAGAAAACATAATTCTATTTGGTTTGAACAAATTTCAAGAAATTCCTCTTACACACAAAGTTAAAAGGGTATACAGTCAGATTTTTATCTTTATCGTCATTCCCTTAAAATTATTTTTTAAAAAAGATTTATCCTAATGTGTAAAAATGAGTGGCTGTGTAAATAATAATAATATCTTATATAAAAAAAGAAACAGTTTAGCTAATGCATCTCCTTTATTTAAACCACAAGGAATATGAGTCTTTCTCTTCAAAAAACCCTTGGCTGCATGAAATGCTTGCCATGTCTACGCAGCCTTAGCAGAAAGAAGTCACTGTTCAAAGCCTATTTGAGACACAATTGAAGAGAGTGGGTAGAAGTTCTTTCTACATAGAAAATCCAGAAAGCACTGCGGAAGTCTTCCAATCATCTAAACCTCAGCTCATAGTCCCACCTTCACTCAGGGTTACTTAAAGAAAATAATTTTACCTTTACTCTAATATATTGAAAACTACAAGTATCAAGTAATTTTGTTCTCTAAATGTAATTATTTTTTTCTTTGCATTTATCATAAAATCTGAGAAAAAAATAGTTAATCACGTGTTTTGTAAGTACATTTTTTGATCCTGGGTTGATATGCCCTTAGATAACATCAGTCACTTTCGGATTAGCAATGGACTCACTCAGCGTTCAAGCATTCTATTTGATAAAAAGAACTATATTGAAACAAAAGAATACATTCTATATTCTAACACTTGATAAATAAATTATATGCTGACATATTTTATATGGCTATATCATAAAACAGGCATCATATGATGTGTCTTAAAATAATAAACCTGATAAATTTAATCACAAAATTATAATATTCAGCAACCTAAATAGGAAATGCCATTAGAAAAGCACAACTACTGAATCCTTTAAAAACTTTCAATGCAATAAAGTAGTTTAAAAGGTGAATGTGATGGTTACCAACACACACATAACTGGAACCTGTAAAGAATAAACTGCTTAAGTGAAGACATATGTGACAAACACAAAATTAACAAGCACAGAGGGAAGACAAAGCTATTAATGAATGGTATAAAAATTTAAGAATCCACTTGGAAATATCTTTCATCAGTTCTAAATTACCTAATTCATACTCTCCCTTAGGGAAAAGTTTGATTTTCTCATGAAGAATTAATTTTGCAAGTTCACACTAAAGTTTGAGAATGGATATCAACTATAGTGATAGTATATGCAATGCAGCAAGGCAAAGGTCTTTTTTCAATATATATGACTTATTTGACATGAGGAAAAGCTTGCTGTTAATTTATGTGTGTGTCTAGGATTACATGAACATTTCTCATGCAGACCACCACTTTCCTGAAGTGCCCTTAGTTAAACTGAAATCAATTTATTGTTAACTACTTAGCAATCAGTGTTAGAGTTAACAGTATGTATGCACATTATAGAAAAAACTTGACCTCTTCTCAGTAGTAAAAAGCATCAGTAGGCTACACAGAGATGATTATTTTCATGTATTTCAGTCATTTGGTACATTATTGCTGCTTTTGGAAGGGCCATAACTCTCAGGGAAATTCCAGATTTGTTCTTAATATAAAGAGCGGCTTTAAAAATAATTTCTGTTACATTTTCCAAAATTAAAACAATTTTTCCTTCTTTCCCTCTTCCCCCAGAAAGCTGCTATCATGGTGTACGACAATTCTACAAGTGGAACATTAGTTAAGGTTACAACAAAATTAACAAATGCTATACAGATACTTCTGAAAATAGCTCAAGAAGATACACTGCACACACGGTTCTTTACTCTTCCTTTACCAGCCTATGTGCAATGAATCAATAGTTACTGAGCTCACTGCATTTCCAAATGGATCAGTTTCTAACTGAAACATACCTGATCTTAAATTATCATCAGTCACTTGTGGGGCAGCCCCAGAAGCTTGGGTTCATCCCTGAAGACTTAGTCAAAACCACTGAGTGACAGCTGCTAAGTGTGACTGACTGGTGATACCAGAGAGTGATTTCAGTCTGGGACCTCCTAATATCACCTAAGAGAATGACCTGACAGAAAGAGGAAAACCACCACTATGGAATGCCTGAAGTACAGTTGCCTCAAGGTCGGTGCTGAATGAGGGACTGAATCCTTAATCTAGGTCACAATCCAAAGAGAAAGGACTCATCTGCAAGAGAGCCTGAATGGGAACTAGGCTGTAGACCATTTCTTTAAAGCTTCCAACAGGATGTGTAGTGGTTATAGCTCACAGTGCTAAAAATGGAGATATTAATTTCTCCCAAAATAGAATGAGATCACTTACTGCATCTTAGTCTGAGACAAACCTAGCTGTAACTAACACCTTCATGTTTCAGGAGACCTGAAACTAATACTGAATTTTTAGGATTAAGAAAGGCATTCTGTTGACTGGATAAACAATGAAATGAACACAGAAATAAAGATAAAGAAGAAAAAAAAAAAAAAAAAAAAAAAAAAAAAAAAAAAAAAAAAAAAAAAAAAAAAAAGAAAGTCATTCTGTTTTTAAAATATTACACCTGGGTAATATATACCTATATTCTTAAAAGACACCAATCTACTCTGTTATTAAAGCATAGTATAGAACAATATATGTAACATGACCACTTTCACACAAAATATCTAACAGAATAACATTTGTGCTTGTAAAAACATAATTTTATGGAAGGAATTAGAAGAAAGGTTATTAATTACCAGAGAAGAACCAGGGGAGGGGATAAGAGGTACAGGGAATAAAAGACAGACTTTCGATTTTCATTTTCATCTATTTTTTCTATGGTGATGGAAATTTCTGGTTATGTACTTACATTATTTATTTATTTTTGTCTGCCAGGATTATCTGGGCAGTAAGTTGAAGAATAATGTTTTATTTTCATATTTTAAATTCTCTATATTAAAAAAATCTCAAACATTATATCAAAATTGTAATATAAATAAAGCAACAATCTCAATATAAGCAAGTTAGTATAAAATTTTAGTAGGATTATTCTAAAAATATTTACTGGGCATTACTACATGCCAGACACTGTACCAAGAGCTGGGGATACAACAGTCTATAAAACAGAAAAAATAACCAAAGGATTATTGTCAAACCTTATACTAGGTAGGTATTATCAAGATATAAGGGGCCAGGCACATTGGCTCATGCCTGTACTCCCAGCACTTTGGGGGATGGACATTTATAGATTTCAGTATACAGGTCTTGTGCCTCTTTTGCCAACTTTATTCCTTAGTATTTCATACCCATTATACTCTTTTAGATTATATTGTATGTTAAATTTTGATTTTCTATTTCTCATTGCTAGTATATTAAAATAAAACTGATTTATAAACGTTATTTATTCTAGGCTGGGCATGGTGGCTCATGCCTGTAATCCCAACACTTTGGGAGGCCAAGGTGGTCAGATCATTTGAGGCCAAGAGTTTGATCCCAACCTGGCCAACATGGCAAAACCCTGTCTCTACCAGAAATACAAAAATTAGCTGGGTGTGGTGGCGTGCGCCTGTAATCCCAGCTACCCAGGAGGCTGAGGCAGAAGAATCACTTGAATTTGGGAGACACAGGTTGCAAGGGGCCGAGATGGCACCGCTGCACTCCAGCCTGGGCAACACAGCAAAACTTCATCTCAAAAAAAAAAAGATATAAGGAATCAGAAGCTGAAAGAAGTAGCTTGCACAAGCCACACAGTTAGCCCAAGGAAAAGTGATTGAAGAAACCCCAGAAATCCCATACTAAGGTACCACTTTAATTCTATGTACAATCTCCCTGTTTCAGCACTCTGAAAGAGCAGAATGTTTTCCCATTTTAATGATGGAAAAACTAAGGTTCGCAAAGTAAAATGGCTTGTCCCAAAGGATGTAATTATTTAGTGACAGAATTAACATAAGGCCTGTGGGGAATAAAATGTGTCTTTTGACATCATGGGACGATAGGGAAGAAAACATAAGGCACAAAACACATAAGAATATGTTGAATCTATTCAAATCTAAACAAATATAAGACTTATGATGATTACATGTGCACTCCATTCTTAGAGATGTGCAAAAACAAAAATTCATAAAACTAACTGACCTTAGATATTTTTAATCGAACACAAAAGCGTATACAATTGCATCTGGAACTAATGTTGAAAACTCTTCTATATACAAGAAACATATGGGACATTTAAATATAGTTATTTTTCTCCTTTTCATTTGAACTAAGCTTCTGGTTAACAGTTTTAAAAACTCAATTAGGTACCACTGCATAAATTTCGATTATCTTATGCAGTGGTGACTTAAGAGGCACCTTGATGTCTCTAGTCCACAGTAAAAATCCTAAGGACTATCTGTTTCTCTCACATAGGCTTTTTGAAAGTGAAAAGGAAACCTTGGAAGTTGATGGATAAGAAATTCTCTTTAATGAATTTCTCAGAAGTGTATCTGGTGCCAATTAGGTGCATCTTGGAGACTTCAGGAAGATTTAGTTACTGGACAACCAACAACTAAAAAGGCAGCATGATCTATAGCATAGCAGGATGGCATTATAGAAGAATACAAGTATTAAACAAAATATCATAGTTTCCACACATCCATCTTATCAAATATTAAAAGCTGTATATTCCATTTATGGAGAATTATTAAAGCATGGAAGGCACCCCATGTTTAACATGTAACTCTCACCCATAATCACATTATCTAGAAACAATCACTATTCACATTTAACATATTTCCTTCTAGTCTTTTTCTATATACATTGTTAGAAGCTACAGCACATAAAATATCAAGTCCTGTACTGTAAACTAACATTGGTGTTTTCCTAGGGCATTAAAATTATTTATAATTATAATTCTTAATGAATATATAATATTCCCTTGAGTAGTTATGCCATTATTTATTTATCTATTACCCTAAGGTGAGGAACTGAAGTAGCTTCTAATATTTCTCAACTACAAACAATGCCATAATGAATACTGTTACACATGTCATTATTTCATAAAGAATTACTACTTTGCCTACTATATGTACTACATATGGAAATAAAAACAGTAAGCATGCTCTATACTCTTAGCATGGCCATATGAATTTTTTCTATAAATATCTTAAAATGTACATTATGGGTAACTATTTTTTAGCCAGAACCACATTTCTTTTGTAATTTATTAAAAATTTCAAACATATATAAACAGATTTTAATGACCCTCCATGTTCCCATCACCCAGCTTAAATGATTTTCATTTAATAGCTATTTTTATTTCATCTCTACTGCTACCCATATCTTCATCCTCAATTGTCTTTGTTAATTTGATAGGTTAGATATTTCATCTGGTTTTTACTTGCTACAATATTTTTAAAAATCTATTTCAAAAGTTATAAACCTAAGGATACCTGGATAGCCCATGCTTTCAGATTCTTCATAAGGAAATTTGGGTATTCTGCAAAATTAATGTCTCACTGCTTTAACTAAAATATGTCCTTTATAAAAATTTTTGCAAAATTAATTTTGTTAATGACTTAAGTTTAATTCAAAAATACCAATGCTTAGTCTCTGAAGGTGACTACGTTGAACAAAGAAAAATAGAAAGACCCCAAAACATTAACCCTTAGAAATGAGTATTGCCATAAGTGGCTAAAGATTTCCCAAGTCTGGTTTGTATTTGTGTTTTAAAAGAGTTCCTTTACTTATTTCTCCTGATTTTGAACAGCAAGTTAGACCATCTATTGTTATGCTAGAAGAAAAAATTAACCACACTCTCTCCTGACCCTCTTTCTTGGGTGATGACTGCCACATTGGAAGACAGTTACCTGTAATAACCAGGCATCACAATATGAACACCAGCACTTGGCTGGCAGATAGCTGCAGCATCCTTATCATCCATTTTGCGCACAGAGTCCGTGAAAGGTCCTGTGGCATTGATAACACATTTGGCTCTCACGTCAAATTCCTGCCCTGTGAAAGAAAGCAGCATCCGTCAAACACCGAATTTGTTTCTCTGTTCACTGATGCTGTGGATTACTAATTCATCTATGAACTTAACCCATGGTGAAGTATACTGCATGCCACACTAAGTGACCTGAGCAGCCCCAGTTACTGAAGAGACAAACAAAAGGTTCGCATATGAGTGGATTTACCAAAAACAAGTCCGAATTGAAGGAAAAAAACATTCCACTTTCTCATTACAGTTTTTAGTCTATCTTGTAAGTGCCCAGCCTCAAAGCACCAAATATGAAAAAGTAGAATGAGTAAATAAGACGCTTTCTCCTGAGAACTCAAATGTGTAAGCAGCATTGCTGTGAGAAAACGTATATCACAGAGCTTTTGTTCAAGAAACGATATAATTTTGAAACTGCATACCTACATGGTGTTAGAACCAGGGCAAGAATGAAAATCTAAAATTAAAGATGATTGACTTTAACAACACGTAAATGCAACGCCTGTGTCACACAAATGAACTTTGAAACTTGACACATTTATTTAATTTTATTAATAACACGTTTTTGTAAAGAAAACAGAATGCATTCATAGCTGTGGGAATTTGGTGGGCATTTTATTATTATCATTATCATTATTACAATTATAATACAAAGAGGAAAAATTGCCAAGTCCCACAAGGGAAATTTTCATGTTAAACCAGTCATTGCTGACAATAAGGAATATAATTAATATGACTCTGAAGCGTGGCTTAAATGAAAGAGAAGTGACAGAAAAATTATAATTCAGTCATTATATAAGCTAGGCAAGATACTACGAAATACCTCCCTCCCAGAGACCTGGCATACCTGTGAGGACATCCTTGCACCGTGCGCCGCTCACACGCACTTTCCCTGTCTGAGGGTCTGTCTTCTTGAGCAAGCTCACTACCTCCATGTAATTGGCTGTGGCAGCCCCATACCTGGCAGCAGTCAGAGCAATGGCAAGGTTCATCCGTGCATCGTTATGTTGTCCTGCAGCGGGGAAAGCATCAGGGGAGGGACAGGAGTCACCTCGAGCCACAGACTGGTGGTACAGAAGTGTGTCACAACAGATATGTCACATCTGTCCCTGTCACCCAGGATATACGTGATGGCTGGGCAGCTCGACAGGGCATGATTTAAAAGTACATGGTCATTCTCAGGCAGGCATCTACCTGTGGCTTCAGCAAGTGCATTTCATATATCATAAAAAAGAGTGAAAATATCCCTTTCTTACAGAGCTGACATCAATTATCTCAAAGTTAAGAAATAAGTAATTATTCTCTCAGTGTTGGAACATATGTATATGTCAGACTTTTCCTAATACAGACAAACCGTAAGCATGAAAGTGAAGCAATTTAAAACTTCAGAATATTTGACACCCCAACTGGTGTTGATGAACAATTTTTATGAGTATTTTTACGTGTATGTGCTCTAATATTCAAAATCAAGAGCTTAATCTTCCATAGAGCATTTCTCAGTATTCTGTAGAAGGATTTTTCTTGGTTTGAATTTTGATCAGGGATCCTTAAAATGTAACATTTTTTTTTAATCACACATAAAAGGTAAGAAATTAAGCAGGGCAAAATTTAATTACAGAACAATTCCTACCTGTATTGTTAAAGATTTATTGCTGAAAAATCCTAGTTAAAGAAAACTAAGGGGGAGGAGAAGGGGGGAAAGATGATTAATCACTTTAAAATACTGGCATCACTAGAGACTTTTTCTATTTATTATTGCCAGTGGAGTTAACGCTGACCAGGAAGAATTACTCTACATTGCAGAGGCCAGGTTTTCTGTGCCCTGAATAATTAATTATCCAGGGCTAGATGTATTGAAGCAGGGTTCAAATTCCCACATATTGGGATCAGTTCTATCAAGATAATACTGATAAAGGGATGAATTTGTAATGGATATTGTTGTTGATTTATGTTGCCAGCATACCAAACATTTAGTATAAATGGTTTATGTAAAGTTTCTTCCTTGTGATTCAGTCTGTGCAGGGCTAGCAGCACTACAGAAGTAATCTGTTCCAGCTAAAAGGGCAAAGTTATAAAGAGAGAATCAATGACTGAAGATTCTGCTGCCCCTCCCCACAAACATCTTATTCTAAAACCACTGAACTAACACAATGGGCTAAGAACCATCCCCCTAAAATTAAATGCTCTATCAAGCGGAGAACACACGTTAAACCTGAACATGCAAAATAAGGAGTTATTTTATCTAACAATTAATAGAATGAAAGTAGGATAAGAAAAAACAACAATAGCAGCAACTGAACTGTAAGTGGCAAGGGCAGCAATTCCATAGTTTCAACTAAGCATGATCCTAAAGCTGCTTAAATCGTTAAGTATATTTAAAATTGCTTAAGAAATCAATTTTTATTAATGTAGGGTTATTTGCTTAAAATTGGAATACATTTTATAAAACTAAATGCATGAAAACAGTCCAAAGAAGCTAAATAAAATTTTCATTATAGATCTACTTAAACTAAGAAAATAACACAGTACCTGTCCCACCCAATCTTTCTGGTTGATTTACATATCTCACAAGGAAACACCCTGCCCCACAAAGGCACATATCTGGTAGTACGAGAAATTCAAGTCATGCTTGCTCTCACCATAGACGGTGAGAAACTCTCACCCACTCAGGTGTGCCTTGATGCCTCTGGAAAGCCAGGCGTAAATGAAATATTTTAAATCCTAAATGAAGTCACTGTTTAAAGGAACTAGGCAGAAACTCCATTTATGAAATGATAATTCCTTTAGAAAGTAGTTACATATTCATCTGACTCTAAGGTGACTTTAAAAAGATAAAATTTTCTTTTAATACATGTTTAAAATATAAAATCTCATTGGAGCAGTATAGGTATAGTTCATCAAGCTCTGTTGCTTCCATACTAAGAAATGTTCCCTATTAGCATCTAAATCCAAATACGATTATAGGTAATCAAGGTTAACTTCAGTTAAAAATGTGAGGTGGAAACAAATTCCTGTGGCCCTTGTTTTTCTATATACACTCCCCACTTCCAAGCAGCACCCACTTGACTCCAATCCGAGATGTAACTTACACACAAAGGCCGTTGATGATATGATCCTTGTCTGTCCTGGCTCATAATACCTAGAATTGTGAAATTATTCGCAGCTTCCTGAACATTCATGTCATTTCCCACCTTGCTTTTCCACACACTTATTCTTCTGGCTGGACACCATTCTGGAAGTTCTGAGATACCTCTATTCATCTCTCATGATCTAGTTCAAATGTCTAGTTCTGCATCTCCTGGAGGGATGCAGAATGTCTCCCTTTATCTACCACCCTTCAGGGTAAAATTATTCACTGCTTCCTCTGGGTCAACATTTCACCTTGTACATACCTTTTAAAATTGTCTTTATGATCTATAATCATCCATGTGTCCATCCACTTACAAAAATAGAAATGCTTTGTTTGAGACAGGCACTGTGACAAATGCAGGGAAAATATCTGAGAAAGATACAGGGTGATCTCTGCCCTCATGAAACTTACATCCCATTGTAGTTACTGTTCAATTCCCACGTCTCAAGAGAAGTCAGGAAGTCTTACTTGGCTTTGTTTTTTTCTCATTATTATCAGGTACAGAATAAGTTTCCAATCAGTGCTGAGTTTAGCCTAATTCCATTCACTGTGTTAAGCAAACAGGTACTGAAATTCTATCTCTAACTACGGGATGGGATATTTTGTCTATTGTTAAAGAAATTTCAGACTTCAGTAAGTTGGTAGCAAGAAATGTGACAGAGACAGAAATGTGTAAAATCTGAATTTAACCCCAAATTAGGCCTTATATTTATGTTGAATAAGTGGGAGAGAAGCATAAATAGTTATGAGTGATTCCCTCGGGACTTATCCCAGAAGGTATCCCTGGCTTTGCAGGGAAATGCAAGCACAGCTATTATTAGCTCCTAAAACTTGAGGAGCAAGTAATCTGATGTACCCCTGAGCCCTGAACCTCACGCCTCCACCCAGCAATCCTCTTCTTCCCAGACATTCAGCTTTATCCATTTACCTCCTTGGATATAGGGTAAACCTCCTCCCCTACCCACATTAAATCTACCATTTACCCTGAGATACCCAGATGCTCGCAGTGTATGCTTCCTGAGATATACATAATATATTTTCATTATTCCTAACTAATTTCCCCAACCCTCTTTCCTGACATTTTAAAAGGTATCTTTATGCCTCCTGTAATTTTTATTCTGGAGAAAAAAGTTTTTGACAGCACTGCATGTCATTGGAATGTGATACAATAATCCCAAACCCCCACCTAATTGATCTGCTTATTAAGTTTAGATTTTCAAAGCTGTTTCCTTAGAGCCAGGCAACATTATACTGTTTTTCACTAATCACTGAATAGCTTTACATTGGCACTTACACAAGGACCCAGACGGGAACTGTGAAAATCTGTTTCCTACTCTGTTCTCTTTTGCACTTGAAATCTTACATATGTGCACATACTGAGCTTACAACTCACAGGAGAAGAAGCACATAAGAGGTGGAACTATAACTGTTTTCCCTTGTTTAGAGAAACAAAATATATAATCTGCCCTCCAAAAAGAATGAAGGTTGACGGTGGTAGAGAAAACTTTGTCTTAATCCTCAATGACCTCGCACACAGGAGAATATGAGCTATTTTAAGTGAAAAATACAGGACCACACATATTTTAGAATGTAACTGTCTAAAAGACAGGCCTCAAATATAAATATTTTGGAGACAGCAATATTGCTCCCTCCTCAGAGTCAAAGTTTGGCAACTATGTTAACATGCAAAACAGCTCAAAAAAAGAAAAATAATCACTGAATGTATAACGAGTATGAAGGGTGAGTAAATATGAAAAAAAAAACCCAGGTAACAAATTATCTGACGTTTTCTTATTTCTTCAGGTCTAAGACTCTGATGCTCTGACAGTCTATATACAATCTTCCTTTTAACACAGCATACTTTTAAATGGTATGCTTATCACAGACTTATTGATCTGATTATCTATCTGCCGGTATAGAAACTCTAATTTGTTAGAAAATGTAGTTCTTAACTAGAATAGCACCTGTCCATAACTTCATCTATTAAAACTGCCACTGTTGAAATGTTGAGAATATTTCCTTCCATATCCCCGTGACCCGATCTGAGGCTTGTGCAATCACTTTGACTACTTCTAGCAAGGGGGAAAATGATGCTTACAAGAAACAATACCTCCCTAAAGCTTTAATCTCATTTCTAACTAAATTTATACCCCATGCTTCATTGTCTCAGACTATAGTGTCACAACGACCTCTCTGGCAGCTCCCCCTTAGAAGTCTGGCACAGATAATTCAAAGGCTAACCTACCAAAGTCAAGCTGATTCAATATATTTAAAATTTCCCTTTCTGAAGGGAAATACACAGGTAAAGGCAGGGCAAAATAGGGATGTGGGGTGTGAGTGTGTGTGCGTGTATGAGAGAGAATGAGTGTGTGTGTACACGCACATGTGTGTGTATGCAAGTGTTTATGTGTATGCACGTGTACTCACATGCATGCATCATACCTTTGCTTTAAGGTATGACACATAAACTTAAAATGAAAAGCTCAAATAAGAACCTACTCTTCATGGTGAATTGCAATAACAATGCAATTTTCAAACATAAACCATTTATAAAGTAATTGCTTGTGTGGGGAGTGGCAGGGGTCAGAGAGCCACATGAAGCAGTTTAGGGAAAATGTACCTTAAAAGATATTGTGGAGAATGGCTCTGGGCTTAGAATGATTGAGTTATAACTTTTGGATGTGTCATTAACACAGTTGGGGGACTGTGGGTGACATACTGCACTGCCCTGGGCTGCAATGTCCTATAAAAGGGAGGAGCTGGGTACCTCTGAAATTATACAATGCATGCAATAGCTAATTGTTAATAATTACCTATCCCTTTCAAGATCTCACTTCAACCTTTTCCCATTTCTGGCTTCTCTGACTTTCCTGCAGCCTATCATAAAGAGACTGGGCATCAATAAAGCCCAAAAGGTAAGTGTTTCATGAAAGAAATCAGAAATCATATGCTTCTGTGAGATCCACAAACTTCGATTTGATTAGCTTGTGTGGGCTATACAATACATTGTAAAAATTGCCCCAATCCTTCACCCCTTCCTGTAACCACGCCCTTTGCTATGAGTCCTCACAGTGCCACTCTGACTCTGGACTCAGCCATGTAAAATTGTTTTGGTCAATGGAATGTTAGTAAATGTGACAAAAACAGAGGCTCAAAAGAGCACTTGTATGTTTCTGCTTGTGTTCTTGCCCTCTGTCAATGCCAAGAAAAGGACATGCCCAGGCTGGCCTAATGGTACCAGGAGGAAGATGATAGCAAATGTTGAGGAGCCCCCTGAGTTAAAGCCATCCTACTTTAGCTGATAGACAGTCAACACCTCCACAGAGGAGTGCAAGTTTGATGGAGAACAGAAAATCACCCTGCCCACACAGACTATAACAGAAGAGCCACCTGACAAGCATTCCAATGCATGTATAATAAACCCTAATTATTTTTATGCTATTGAGGTTTGTGGTTATCTGTATGAATAATTTTTGCAATAGATAACTTATATGAGCAATGTAGCCAATTTTCTACTAAAGTTAATCCCCACTTACAAACAGGTTCTATCTTCAAAACCGTATATTTAGAACTCAATTCTTTTTTCTATAGAAATACTATAAATAAAAGGTGATTCATTTGTGCCACAAGAGCTACTTAGTGCATAGGTTACCTGAATAAGGGAATTAGTAATGATTCCAACAGCCTCAATGCCCACCACCCCTTCATATTCATCCTCAATTTCCAGACTGATCGCAGTGCCCAAATTCAAATAAAATATTGCTCTTCCACACCTCTGATTTCTTGCTTATGTTGTCCTTACTCCGTGGTACACCTTACCCAATCTGTAAACTCAACATTTAATCCTTCCTTTGTGAAACTTCCCGACTCCTTTTAGACACAATGGCCTTCCCTCCTCTGTTTCCATGGCACTTTATACATACATTTATTACAGCACAAGCCATTTTCTAAATACCTGCATGTCACACTCACTCATTTATTGATCACCTGTAATGTGCCAGGGATTGTGTTAGGAACTGATTCTATAATGAATGGCCAAAGAGACACAGTTACAGACTTAGGGGACATCAATTCTGATGATACGTTCCTAAAAGAACAGAGTGCATCTTTTTCAATTTTGCTTCCCAGTACCTGGCAAAGCCTTTGCTACCTAGCAAATATTCAAATATGAATGAATCACATTTCAGAGGCTGATCAAATAAAGGAAATGTGCTCAAGGCTTAAAGAGCAAAGAACAGTCCCAAACCCTTCAACCTCCATTCGACTACAGCCATAAGATCAAGGGGAGTATTATCTCTACCTAGCTACCCAACAGGCAATGGAAATAGAATGTTTTCTACCACAAAATCTTTGGTGAAAACATAAGCAAAGGGAGGAGGCTAGTAATAAAGTTAAGGCAGCAAGCAGGGTTTTGGTATATGATTTAGACAGTAAGTGGCAGATTGAGGGAGCTCTGTAACAAATATTTTTGGGAGTACACATTATGAGCCAGGCATGGTCAAGGTACTAGGGAACCACTGATTTAGGGAGAATAAGATTTTCTTGGTGTCTGTCCTGTGAAAACTCATTCTAATGGGAAAGACAGATAACATCAAACAGACTAATATGAACATTGTTATTGCAATAATGGCAAGAGAAAAAAACAGAGGATAGGGAGAGCAAATTCCTAGGGCAGGGGCTATATTTTAGACAGGGCAGTTACAGAAAGTGTTCAAGTTAAGAATTAGAGAAAATGCATAAAGAAGGCAATTAAGTTCTAACAGAAAGACCACCTAAATCACTGCTAATTTGTGATTACATTCAAAGCTTATATAAAATATACGGTACTAGAATGTGACTATGGTATTAACATAACCTCAGTGTGTTAAGTGCCTGGCAAAGTTGATTTTTTTCTTTCACTTATACTTTAAAATATTAACCTATGTTTTATGTATATTTATCAGGGACTAAGTTTAAAAATCTTCCTGGGTTGATGTACATTTTGGCAGAAAAGGTCTTCTAGTATAGACCAGTGAAACGCAAAATAAAAGCATAATATTCCAAGTTTATGAATTGGAGTAATTTGCTGTCACCTATCCATGCTACAGTTCTCAAGCAGGGACACCTGTTAGCACTAAGCATGTAATCATTTTTATTATTAAATACAAAGGTACAATTAAATGCAGGCACAGGATGTGACCTGCATCATAATTCTACAGGCCTTTCTCTTCACAATATCCTTTTCATTATCCTGGGCCTTTTGTTCCTTCATGTTTCTTTTGTCTCACCCTAAGTTCTGAAACAAGCTATTTATAATCTCGATAATCAGCAATCGGGGTGGATCTGTGGTCTTTGGCCCCATATAAATGAAACATTGTGAAGTTCTTTAACATGATATATTTAAGTACATAAAGTTTCTATACCCTCAGGACTCTCCTTTCTTGAAAAAGTTTTAAATGAATCTAATGAGAAGTATGTTTTCTACTTTTAAGACACTTAGAAATCTAGCTAGAGCTGAACAAAAATGAAACCATATTTAAACTACAAGCAACAGAATGCTTTGGGTATTCATTAGCTATTTCTGTACAAAAATGTGCTACACATTAGTTTACAAAGAAGATTCCTTGTGCCTTTCCCAGGACAATCCATTCTCTCTCGACCACAGCCAAAAATAACACCATTTTATACTTTCAAGGAAGAAAAAGGAAAAGGGAACAATGTGACAAAATTAACTGAAGTGAAGCTGGAAAGTCAGGAAGCAAGATAAACCATACAGAGTCTTTTACAGGATATGCAGTTATAAGGCTAAAAACCCCTAGTAAGCTTCTTTGTTTGTGAGATGCACTGAATTCATTAATAAACCTTTATGGAATTCCTGGCTTTAAGGGTAAAGTGATTTCTTTAATGAGAGCAGCAGTCTAGATTGCATGACATCTTAATCCCAGAAAACTGTCCTGAGGATGCTTGAGATTAATTCTTTTTGCAAATATTTATTGAACACCTACTATGCACCAGGCACTAAATTGAAAGGGATCACATTGGTCCAGCTGTCCTGGAACAGAGATACGAGAGTAAATTTACAATTCTAATGTAGAGAAGTCACATGCTCCCAAAAGTCTTTCCATTTCCTAGCATACTTCCTTTCTCCTTCCTCTGCAGTTTTCTTAAAATATCACCAAACGGCATTCTAGACATATCTTTGTTTCTCTCTTAAGTTAAAGGAAGATTTGCAAAGCTTCTTTCACCGGTGTATATGCTTAAGTTCAAGTCCCACATGTATGAACTGTGAAACCTCAGGCTAGTTGCTTCATCTAAGGTTCAATCTCTCAGCTATGCAAGGAGAATAGTAATGAGATTAACACAGAGTTATTGTGAGGAAGAGGTGAGATAGGTAAGGATGTTATGACAAAATAGTTCTCAATAAATATTAGCTTTGATTATTAAAAGGTAAAAAGGAATTGCTGGAAAGCAAAAACTCTAACAACAAGATGGGGTTATTGCCTAAAATAACTATAAAAAACAAAGGTCCTAAAGATTTTCCAGTTCTAAATGGTTTTATTCCCCATCAATCTGGCAAGCTTTCCCTGAAATGTATAACCACTAACCTCTAGTCTCTGAACTTCATGAATACTGTTTGCTCTTTTTTCATTTCTTTTCTCTCGCTTCACTTTTTACTACTGAAAAATAAGACTTCTGTATGTCACAGAGGATAGGAAGATGGAGAATGGTTTTCAAGCTAGAGGAAAACAATGTTGATGGGAAAATTGATTATTTAAAATATTAGAATTATTAAATCTTACTACAAAGGACTTCATTTTCTCTTAAAAACCACAGAGCCTCTGTCACTCTTCACAAAAGAAATCTATACTAGCTATAAATATGACATCCTGAGAAAAGTCAGAAAACTCAAGTTCTAATCTCTTACATAGCCACTAAATGGGTATGTTTCCACAGCAGATAACTGTCTCGTGTTTTGGTGTGGTTTGGTTTTGCTTACCAGCATCTAAATTCCTCCTCCTATCTTATAAGCCTTGCAGAAAGGCATTATACCCTCCCATAGGAGAGGAAGACTGGTCCTCTGGGACATGGGCCTTTAACCTGGCTCTGCCAATCAGATGCTCTCAAACACAGACTTCAATCTAGAGGTAATGACCCAAAGAACCTTCAATCTAGAGGTAGATGCAATGATAGCAGTACCATCCCATTTCTAGGGGCAGCAGCAATAGAGATGTCAGCAGTGGTGGCACAGCAAGACGCCATATGCAGGGGTCAGCAATCAAGTCTTCGGTGCACTGCTTGTGGGTCAGGATTTTGCCTGTGGCTGTGGTTGCTGCAAATCATTTTTAGTTCCTTATTTTTCAAGCTAGGTCTCTGTCTTCCCAGTATTTCTGCCTGCTGCTCAATGTCCTATCAGAAAATTTCTTTTCTCTTCAAGTCAACCAGATCTATCTCTCTTTCTCTCTCTCTTTCTTGCCTGTCTGCAACAAAAACCTGAGCAAGTCCTAACCCCTCATCTCAGTATCCTTATTCCTCAAGCCACAAGGTGAAACTTGGTCTCTTAAAGCCCTCCAATTTTATAAACTGCAATTTACAAAATTTCAAATAAGCCAACTGAAAACTCAAGAATTGAATTATATAACAAGTCAAAAAAAGCCCTTTGATGTAACTAAACCGTTGTTCATAAAAAGACGGGGAAAAGCAAGTGAATCCTTTCAGTTACACAGAACCACCTTTTCAGTCCTCTTTTCCTCATTTGTGTGTGAGTACATGCACACAACTTTTTACAAAATGTTGGAATGGCTCAACCTGCCCCAGGGGTGATTTTGAGTGTGAGCTACATAATAAACACATGGAACCACGTGGCAAGGGAACCAGCTGGGGAATTCTAACTGGAGGCGGTCTTTTGAGAGAACTGTCATCTGTTTCATGGTTCAGTTTTGTACCTTATCAGATTTCTCTCTCTAATCACAGGAAGATTCCACACCTTATCAAATTGTTATCAAATCAGTCTGATCTGAAACCAACGTCCTGGTTGTCTGAAAAGAATGTATACTAGGGCATTGCATGAAAAAGCAGGCTAACTCTCGGCCACCATCCGAGAGCACTGATTCTGGAGACTCTGAATGCCTGAGTTCAGGACCCAACCTGCCACTAACCCAGGTTCTGGGGACGTCCCTTTCCTCATCAGAGTCTGTTCCATCTATAAAGTAGGTCTAATAACAACTATTCTACCAATCCCCTAGAGCCACTGAAATAATCAGATTCCAGCATATATGAAAGCATTAGAAGAATGAAGCTATTATTGTTAACAGATTGCCTTCTACTATATTTACCTTCCTTCTCCTTTTGTTAAGATAGCCTTTTACTTAATACCTGAATCATAAACATTCCAACGTTATCAGAATAACATCTCTCAGCAACCCAGATTCAATGTTTGGAAACTTTATTTGGGGCTTGAGACTATAAACGGGAAATGGAAAAGTCAGGACTTAATTCTCTTTTTAACTATAAAAGCAAAATATTCAGACTTACTTGACAAAGATATCTTTTACAGATATTGTTTTTTAAGCTATAGTTAAGACCGTTTCATTGCTTCTGCTTGAACTCTATAGTTACTAAGCAAAATCCTGATCTTAATTTGGTTATTCAAAAAGGTTTGCCCTACAGGATTATTTTTTTTTAAACAGCAATCTGAGTCATCTGTTTTACATGGATGTTTTGCTTCTCATAGGAATGAATAAATTAAAGGCAGGAACTTGGTTCTATCCCCCACCATCATCTCCAATAGTTTATCTCCTGCAAGGACAACTGCCTGGCATGTAGGAAGGTGTTGAACTATTTGTTGTCTAAAGTAATCAACTCATAATTCAATAGGCTGTGAGTTGGACTAGTGCCAATCAATTTACCAGAGCCCAATTACCCTAAGGGAAATGATAAAACAGCTACTCTGAACCTTCACAGGCAAGGGGTCGAATACTGAGGCAGAAGACTGAGGTGCAAATACTATGAGAATCATCTTAATTTCACTACCTCCTAGCAGCTAGTAGAACATCTGATGTTTCCCACATAAAAAAAAAAAAAAAAAAAAAAACATGAAAAGAAAGTTTATACACAATACAGTTATCAATAAAATTATGTCAAATTACAACCACATACATCAAACACTATGGTGGATGCTACTGACATTTTCTTTTTTTTAGACAGAGTCTTGCTCTGTCATCCAGGCTGGAGTGAAGTGGTGAGATCTCGACTCACTGCAACCCTTGCCTCCCGGGTTCAAGTGACTCTGCCACCGCAGCCTCCCGAGTAGCTGGGACTTCAGGCACATGCCACCACACCTACCTAATTTTTTATACTTTTAGTACAGACAGGGTTTCACCACGTTAGCCAGGATGGTCTCAATCTCCTGACCTCATGATTCACCCACCTCAGCCTTTGATTCTAATCTGTACTCAATAAATATATGAGTTTAAAAATAATTCAATAAATAGGCTCCTGACTCATTTCTGATAAACTATTATAAAAATTAAAATTAAAGAGTACCATAATACAGCTCTTTCACCAAAACAGTTTCAATGAATGTCAAAAATATTCCCTTTGTCTCTGAAATGCTGGACAATGGTGACATGCCATGTGACTTAAATGTGGAAAACAAACAACAGTAGAACCACACCCTCATACTTCTAATCATTTCCTATAACTTCAAAATAATAATAATAAATTTAGAAATTACACAATGTCACACCAAATTGAAAATGTATTACTTAGTTTTGCTTTCAACTCTACAAGGCTGGGACATACCATGTCTATTACTAACGTTTTTCTTCCTGTTTTATAGTGAATCAAATACCATGCTTTAGTGAGTAGGGTTTCTTGCCCAGACTCCCAGCAATTTTCAGAGTCTTCCTGGAAATGGTAGCCAGCGGTTATTGTCAAGGAAAGATTCTATTAGTTTCTGAGACAGTCAAGGTGCCCTTGCCCTATTGTGATCACTGACAGCATTCAGCCTGCAGGGTCAGCCCCATGCAGTCCCTGAGTCAATCCTGAGTCAATCCTGGCAGCCCCTGGCATCATATAGGGAGCCCTATCCCTCCAGAAACTGTTATCTGCCTATAAACTGTTATCTGTCTTTAAATGAATCCCTAGACAAGGGAGTCCCTGTGCTCACCCGTGTGTAGTCTCTCCCACCACAGACAGCAAACAGAAGAGTTCTTGCCCCAGTATCTGGTTCGTACGCACTCTGTGCTCCTAGTTGAACTAGAACTCTGCTCACATCTGTTTGCTTAGCCAAAGCTCTGACATTCTGCTTAGCCCTTCCCTCAAGTAATGGCCTCTATCTCTATGGAGGACACGATAATCTAGTGTCCTCCATAGACTAGACCCCCTCCTCTTCCCAAAGAATGCCAAAGACACTGTCATGCATTTGACTCCATGAATCACTTCACTAAGAAAACTATTACTCTGCTCAGATCCCACACACTGATGAGGAGTGGGATGGCTATTAAGATGGCCTAGTCAGCAGACAGTGGATTGGACTGCTGCCACCCCTTGGTTTTGAAGCCTGATCAGACAGGCTAGATCTTGAGGCCTACTTGTGGCTGGTTTACTTCTCTGCCTCTACCTTAGGAGGAGCCCTGCCCTCGAACATTGAAGAGTATCCACATTTTAAGGTCAAGAAACCTTTTAGCAGGCATAGTCAAGGTTTGGTGCTGTTACACATAGCAACAAGTAGATTCTGTGAATTCCTGACTGCCTACAGAAAACAAGAAAAAGTTACTCATCGACTTTCAATCAATATCATAGTTGAAGATACAAATTCAAAGGCAATTTTACTGTCTGAGTTTTGAATTTATCTGGTCACAATTTACACGTCAACAATGTTGAATTCTAATTAAGAACCAAAGACTAAGAAACAAAAGAGTATAACAATCTACTCACCTTAAGGAGAGGACAAAATTATAATCCACTACTTCATTAAAATACAACTTAAAATATAGCATATTAATCTTCAACTTAATATATGTCTCAGAACTTCTGAGGAGCACTACACAAAGATGCTTTTGTAAAACAACCTCACAGCACTTTGATGTGACCGTATGTTCATTAAAAGGAAGTATTACTACTTACATACATAAGGTACATAATGAATTCAGTATGTGTCTAGAGTTGGCTAATGCCATTAAAGCACATGCCAAAAGCACAGACTATAAATCAAAATGCGATTTGTCAAAGAGCTTAATATGATACAGGTTAAAAATAAATAAATAAGCCACTAATATCCTGATAGGGGATTGGTGAGGAAAGCTAAGCCCAAACTGAGACCAGGTTGCAACTGACATGCCTTTGTTCTATCTATAGCTTTGGCTATTCCTCTCCCTCTTCCACCTGGATAAGTACAAAATTAGCATGCACCAGGCATTCTTCACTCCCCAGAGGGTTTATATCTCTAACATTGCTTTAAAGACTGATATTCTTTCCAAAATGCTGACATAAACCAGTTGGGCAATCACAGATTTTTTAAAGCCCACATTACCAAAGCTTTGAAAGATCTAGATTATTCTTAAAACAGAATTTGGGAACATTTGACATTCGTTTATTAATTCACTTCCAAATCAAGGATGTAACAAAGACAAGAAATGGCAGTTACACAAATAGAGAGATAAACCACAAAGACAACCATCAAAAAAAAAACAAGAAAATCTAGGTAGTAGATGCTGGAATTGTCCAAGAAATTTAAGCAAAGAGATGGATACTGTCCCATACAATATGCATTCTCTTTCCCAGGTCTTTTTCTCTTTCGCTCTCCCTTTCTTTCTCTCTCTCTCTCCACCGCCCCACCCTCTCTTTCTTTCTCCTTCTCTCTCTCACTTGGGATTCCTTCCCATCAGCATAAAATCTCATCCCATACCCTCCTATTAATCATTCAGTTTTCTGCACCCTATCCTGAGTACCTGTATTAAATGCTGTTTGCATTCATCGAATGCCCATTGCTTAGAGAATTCAAACTAAATTCCTCATCCTGGCATACCTGGTCCTCCATGATCCAGGCCCTACTCACCACGCTACACTCAAGCTCTACACAACAGCCTCCTGTAATTCCATGGGCCTGCATGCCTTTGGCCACAATGTTCTCTGTCAACATCCTCCCTCACTGACTTTACCTGACCATACTACCCTTTCTTAAAATTCAGCAAAGCATTACTTACTTGAGGAAGCTTTCCTAGATTTTCCCCCACACATACCCACATTAGGTATATGCTTGCCACAGAACTCTCAGGCAACCATAAATCAATGGTTTCCTTGTCTGTATCCTCTGTTAAAGAGTTTTTTGAAGAAAAAACAATTCATGTTGTTCTGTTTATCTCCATTACCCATCACATTAGCTGAATTATAGACAGTACTCATATAATTACTGAATAAATACAAAAATAAATGTAACTGCCAGTCATGTGAAAAATCAACTGAGAATACTATCTTACGTAGAAAGACATAAATCTATAGATTCTTTCAACTTACTATACAAAATGTTGCTTCCTTTATATTCATTCCAATCCCAAGACTAATACATTAAATCCAGTCTTGAAGAATAGAGTACAGAATTAAACAAAAGAAAATCTTACAGAACATTGATACTCATTTTGATACAGACAGAGGGGAAGGAAATACTGAGTAGAAGAGGGCAGTTCTCTAGCAAAGGCCCCACCCTCAAGCCTGGAAACCCATGACCCTAAATGAGAAAAGGCATACCTGTTTTTGCACCCAAATGTTGCCTTTTGGCATGCCACACACCTCCCCCCGAATCATGTACCCAGACTCCTCGAGCAGATGAGCAGATAATAGATGAGCAGAAGAGCAGAGAAGCAGAAGAGCGGTGCAGCATAGAAGGAGGGAAGAGAAGGAGCTTCTGAGTGTCAGTAAGAGTTGGCTGGGGATGGTCAGAGAGGAGATAGGCCACAGGACAGACAAACTATAGGGGAAGATCATCTTCCCACTCCAACCATTTTCCAGCTTCCCATCCATCCTGCTGAGAGCCACCTCCACCCAGCAATAAAATCCCCCCACCCCCATTTACCATCTTTCAATTTGTCTGTGTGGCCTGATTCTTCCTGGACACCAGACAAGAACCCTGGTACCAAGAGGGCACTGAGCTGGTTAACACTTTAGCCATCTGGGATGGCAGAGTTAATGGAGCATTGTGACGTATCCACTGGGGCTTCAGGAGTCACAGACACCCACCCCTAGATGCTACTGTGGGCTGCAGCCCAAAAGCACTCACCCTGGCTCCTGCACCTGCCCATCTGTGTGACCACCCCTCCCACAAGGAGTTTGAGCGTGGTGGCCAAAGAGACGACCCATACCCATTGCACGTCTTGTGAGAAGGGTCAGGGAACTCTTCCACTCCAATTTAAAGAGTTTACATACATGCAGCAATGGTATAATGTATGTTATACATTATACCTATAGTGGGAACATCTCAATTCAGAAGTATCACGTATCAACATTGAGGCAACTTCTTCCCAATAATCACGCACCAGGAAATTCAGCACTGTTGACAGGAAATTTTCTCTTATCTTGGGACATTCTGCAAATTTGTAGAGGGCAGATTAAAAAAAAAACAAAAAAACCCCATCTAGAGCTAATAAGATCTAAACCTGCGGCCTTGCTGACAGACTCAGATTCTTTAATGGACTAAAAGGCTGAACAGTGAGATGCAGGCTGGTCAAGAATTCCTGCAGTTTTGGAAGCTGCAGCTTCAGCAGCAGAAACATAAGGGAGAATTCAAATACTGCTTTCAAGGTTTTCTCCAACATTTCTCCAGAACTCATAAGTCATGAGTTGATGGGGAAGAAAAAGACTGCTCAGCTTTTCATTATTTCTCTTTAACAGATTAACCAAAAGTACATACAGAAATCATCACAATCTAGCCAAGTGCGCCTCAGGGTTGCATGATATGAAATTTCTGAAGGATGCCTATTTTACTCTGGACAGAAAGAAACACCAATGAGAGTGGTCACAACCCACTGCATCAGAAACATTCTGCTGCTGCTTCCTTCAGCCTTAGGAACTTCCCTTCTTGTGCAGAGTGAGAAACAACTTGAAAGGCTGGAGTAATTTCGTTCTCTCCCACTCCCGACCAGCCCTCAGGCCTTTAGGCTTTAGGCCTCACCTGCTGACACAGCTCCTCTAGCAAACAGAGACTCCTTTCTAATGCAGGCACTACAGTACTTTCTCAGTATAAATTAGAAAAATTTCTATGGCAATTCATCCTTATTTGCGATTCTGTCCAATACTAGACAAATCATGATTTCCATATCAAATGTGGGTCACAGAGGAGGAAATATAGGGAATTTACTTTTTCTGAAGCCCTCTACTACCCAATGTCCTTCTAAAGTCCTATAAAGGCTTTGTCAGTTATACTCAGAATTTCTGACTTGGTTTCATCTGGTTTCTGGGGGCAGTGCCCTCCAGTAACTCCTACTGCCACCAATAGAATAATTTCAATAAAAGAGCTGCTGAGATCAGCCCCTCCTGGGAGCACCACACAGTGGGGTCTGCTGTGGGGGGAAGGGGGAGGGGAGGGGCAGCAGGGGGTGGAGAGGTTGGGAGGGATATCATGGGGAGAAATGCCAGATACAGGTGACAGGGGGATGGAGGCAGCAAACCACATTGCCATGTATGTACCTATGCAACAATCCTGCATGATCTGCACATGTACCCCAGAACCTAAAGTACAATAAAAAATATATAATAAAATAAAAAATAGAAAAAAAAATCAGCCCCTCCTGATGGCTCCAAAATTGCAAGTTCAATATTTGTGAGAAATGACTAAAATGCCATAATTTAAAGGGAATTTACAGGGGGTAGGTAGTCTAAAACCTACTGTTCAAAAAGTGTAGATAACAAGGAAAAAGAGTACCTTCTTAAAATTTAATGGTGGGGCAGCACATGGGGAGAAGTGGAAAAGTCCAATCATAGATAACCACTTGACACACAGAAGGCCCTTGATTATATCTAGATGTAACTAAAGGCTTGTTGAACTGAGATACATAATGACAAAAAGGTAGAGGATAAACTAAATTATAATTCGGGGGCTGAACACAGTGGCTAACTGGGATTCAGCACTTTGGGAGACTGAGGTGAGACGATCACTTGAAGCCAGGTATTTATCATGCCTGGGCAAATAAAGTAAGACCTTGTCTCTGCAAAAATTTTTTAAAAAATAAAAACTACACCTGTAGTCTTAGCTACTAGAGGCTGAGGTATGAGATTCACTTGAACTCAGGGGGTCAAGACTGCAATGAGCTGTGATCACTCCACTGTACTCCAGCCTAGCAACAGAAAGAGAATTTGATGCTTAGAAAGGTAAAAATAAAAATAAAATTACATATATATATATACATATTTATTGAGATAAATCTATAACGCCTGTCTTTGGACTGCCTCCCCAGCCCTTTCGGTGTAGTGTTCAGAGGCTTGAGAAGTGACAAGATGGGATATTAAAAGCCCAAGTGGGCTCTAGGCATTCCTGGGACCTGTGGTCATCCATTTGTCTCATGGAGAGAGACAAAGCACCACAGCGGTCCATGCCTGGGCTGAAGGCCCCACTGTGTCGTGGAGGGCCCTCAGATCACCATTCTGAGACTAAGAAAGGTACTGCCCTTCCTGACTGGGCTGGTCTCCGGAGTGAGCTCCATGTTGCAGAATCAGCAGCCTCACCCCAGACCTAGTTAATAGGTCACTCGTGGCCTCCACACGCAGCTGCCACATGACATCTGTGGCCTCAGCCTGGATCTAAAAGAAGGTCCAGCTTTACTACAGACAGCTGGTTTTGCAAATGAGAGAGCCCGGTTTTTGCTATAACCATTTAAAAATAAACAGAAATTTTCTACTGTCAGGGCCAGTGCTGATGTGCAGAAAATACCCGTGCATCTTCTGGAGAGAAGTCCCACAAAGCCTGGGGTTGCTACAGTTGCCACTTACTCTCCTGTTTGTGTTCTCCTGACCTCAGGGGGTGAGAACATCAAAAGCATCAGCCAGTAGTAAGGAGCACATGTGGAGTGTCAGCAGAAACCTCCCTTTCCAACACTGACCCCAACCTGTAGATTTTAAATATATGTATTTTTAATGGAGGTGGGGGTGAATTAATACTATTCATATTTGGGGTGGGACAGGGAGTGAGAAGACCAAGGTAACATTAAAAAACAAATGTAGCAAATTAAAATAATTAAACTTTAGTGAGTAAAGTGTTTAATTGCATCTAGGTATTTATGTTACTTTAAATATTACTCTAAATTGTATATGTATTTCATTTTGTTTGTGTTAATAATGTTTACGCTTTGTTTTTTTTAAAAAAATAGGTTCTTAAGCAAAGCACCTTGGTGCATGCCTATAGTCCCAGCTACTGGCAGACTGAGGTCGGAGAATCATTTGAGCCCAGGAGTTCAAATCCAGTCCAGGAAACATAGTGAGACACTGTCTCTAAAAGTATAAAAAACAAACAAACAGGGCTTTTTGCTACTTTAAAAAAATGAACAAAATTAGTTGGAGAAATGTTTCTCTCTTTGCTCATACTTAAGGATAATGACCAATACAACTTTTGCCAAAATCTGTGATGAGAAAAAGAAATATACAAGTAGAAGATAGAGAAAAAAGGTAAAAATATACCTGTCAATCTTGCTTTATACAATAGACATGCTTCTTACAATCAGCATATGCTATTATCTATTTATTTAAATGCTGTTGGAAGAAGCAGCAATTGAAAATAATAAATTGGGTTTATTTTATTCTTTTACTAGAATGAGAGTAGTCAGTTTATCCAATTTGTAAATTCTAATATATTCGAATTAGTTTTTAAATGATAATGTATTCATACCTTCTCTTTCACTAAAATGGTTCTGAGGTAACTATTAAGGTACAATGCTTTGCACACAGGGAATTATTAAGAGAGAGGGCTGGGTGTGGTGGCTCATACCTGTAATCCCAGCACTTTGGGAGACCGAGGCAAGCAGATCATGAGGTCAGGAGTTTGAGACCAGCCTGACCAACATGGTAAAACCCTGTCTTTACTAAAAATACAAATATTAGCTGGGCATGGTGACACGGTCCTATAATCCCAGCTACTCAGGAGGCTGAGGCAGGAGAATTGCTTGAACCCAGGAGGCAGTGAGCCGAGATTGCTCCACTGCACTGTACTCCAGCCTGGGTGACAGAGTGAGACTCTGTCTCAAAAAAAAAAAAAAAAAAAAAAAAAAAAAAAAAAAAAAAAAAAAAAAAAAGAAAAGAAAAGAAAGAGAACTGCCTTTGAGCTTCTTCTCAGTTACTTTTCAGACTTCGATCTTCTCAAGGAAAATAAAACACAAATCCCCAAATCCTTTCTTTGTAGTATTTCTCAGGTTAAAAATTAAGAAAATTTAAAATTCCGGGGAAATATGAAGTTTCTGGCTTACTGATAGGCTCCAGTGTTATCTAACCCAGTTAAATCAGTTACATGTTAATCATCTTTGAAATAAAATATCAAGTACAAATTATTTGATTTTGCTTTTAATTTGATAGTTGTTTCATTATCATATACTGTTATATTTTATTCTCAAAGATTTATTCTTCTGAATAGATAGCAAATCATATATTAACAATACTTTCCAGTGAATGCAAGAATATGTATTTGGTTTTGAACAGAAAAGGAGCAATAGTTATTTAACTTGTGTGGGAGGTTAGTTGTGTGTGCCTATGTGTTTTTTAATGTGCAAAGCTGAGTTTAAAAAAATAGGTGTTGTGTGGTTCATGCTTGTGAGTAGATATAATGATCTATGGAGTGTTTTACTAACGTAAGTGTGATATGATTAAGTATTAATAGTAATAATGAAACTAGTTTGAAAATTCACATTCTAAAATAGTAATCTATTTGGCTTCAGAGAATACAATCTACACCAAGGTGTTAGTTATATTTATATAAAAACTATGTACCAAAGACTTTTTTTTTTTCACAGTTTTTTTTAATTACATTTCCAATGCTTGGTAGTTGAAACTAAAGTGTGGGGCTTTTTAATTGAAGAGATATTTTTATTACTGCCATTTCTTGTGAGGCTAGATGCTTAATACCAGGCTGGCTTTCATCACACTAAGAAAGCTGCTGTGTGTTGTCAACAGAACAACTCCAAAATGGATTTAATTATTAATTTTTTTCTCTTTCTTCCTTTTCCTAAACAGGTATCTGGGGAAAGACTCCTAATCCTCTTGAAAGCATGCTAGAAAATATGTGAAGAGTGGGTATAGCAGTGAGTAACTAGGGACTCTGCCAACAGATACATGAGGCATTATGTCATCCACACTGTAAAGCAGCAAGAAAAATTAGTTTCTGAAGAACAACCCTTATAGCTTCCTGAAGACCAATCATTATAGCCTTTTATTTCCCATTTATTTCCCCATTTTGCAATGTCAATTATTTCCTTCTTTCCTTGTTTCCAAATGTGACCTGCAAAATTTTGTTTCGGAAGGAGAATTACTCTGAGACAAATTCAATAGATAGTTACTGCAAGCTCCAAAATGCAGGATTTTCAAGCACGGCTTACACGTCTTGGGCATGTGTTCTCCGAATGTCTTTGAAACAAAAGCAGAAAGTCCCTCAAACTTTTATACCTTAACCTTAAACTACCGTGAATTAGCTTGATCTCTAAATTTTAAAAAACGCATTATTAATATAAAGCATATCAACACTAAGTTTACCGAGAAGTATAATTTCACATATTAGTATAAGACAGACTCATCTATTTAAAAGACCATAATTAACACAAGCACTTAGTCTAACTAAGCATATTAGCATTCAATGCAAGCAAATGTTATGAACTAGATTTGAGCAAATTTGAACAAATCACAGCAATTTTACATAACGATAATAACAGCATTTGAGACTCTCTGATTAATTTTAAGCTCTCTATACAGATCAGACTAGTGGATATGTCCTTGTTTTGTGGTAACCAAATAAAGGAAGTAAGATTTTATTTTTACTAATAAAAAGAAAAATAATTTGAAAGTGTGGTTTATTGATCGCTAAGGCTGTATGAGTGGGTATATTTTGATTTAAGCAGTTAAGATGGCTAAGAAATTTAATTCTATAAAAGTTGGCCCTTGCTTTTAAATTCACCTTTTAAAATTTTGCGGCCTCTTATACATATGGAAAGCAATATCTACTCTGTTAGGTGAAAAAAGCAAGGTACTACTATCGCTTATAAAATAGTAGGAAGAGGGCCGGGCGCGGTGGCTCAAGCCTGTAATCCCAGCACTGTGGGAGGCCGAGGCGGGTGGATCACGAGGTCAAGAGATCGAGACCATCCTGGTCAACATGGTGAAACCCCGTCTCTACCAAAAATACAAAAAATTAGCTGGGCATGGTGGCGCGTGCCTGTAATCCCAGCTACTCAGGAGGCTGAGGCAGGAGAATTGCCTGAACCCAGGAGGCGGAGGTTGTGGTGAGCCGAGATCGCGCCATTGCACTCCAGCCTGGGTAACATGAGTGAAACTCCGTCTCAAAAAAAAAAAAAGAAAAATAGTAGGAAGAGCAAAACAAGTGTACATATAATAAACACGTATACACACATACATTCAAAGAATATACCAAAATCCTAAAAAAAAAAAAATTTTTTCCTATGCAACAATTTTGCATGTTCTTCACATGTACCCCAAAACCTAAAATGCAATAAAATAAATAAATGGGGGGAAAAAAAAATTTTTTTAAGTTACCTTTAAGAAGGAGGAAATAGGGTAGAACAAGGTAAGACGCTAGCCTTGTTTGAATGGCCTTTGTTTATATTTTTGACTTTAAAACATTTTATTTATATAACTTATAAAACAAAAGCACAGTTTAAAAAAAATTCCTAATCATCTAAAGCAAAATGAAATTGATCTGTTGTATTAAGTGGTGGCATAACCACACTTACAGGAAATAAATATGTCAAGTCACTTTAAAAGACAGTAATTTGTCTCTATATCCCCATTCTACAACAAAACTGAAAAATAAAATTAAACTGTTCTGGAAGTCTGATTGATGAAGTTAAATAAAAACCATGTAATATTAAATTTGAAGTGGAACTATAAGAACTCATGTTTTTCTTCTTCACATAAAATTTTTCCTAATTTTTTCTATTAAGTGGCCTAGAAATAATGACCAACCAGAAGCAATGAACCTTCACAGCAAATAGATTATGGTTCCTAGTTATCATTTTCCACATGAGTCTTGCTACAGAAGGCTGCTTCCAAAACTAGGGCAGGAAAGTTTCAAGATGCAACCGGAGTTATCTTGTCATAGTGAACTGCACAGATATCACCATAGACCACTGACAGGGTATCAAAAGGGCTCAGGGGCCAACTGGAGAAAGCATCCCTAGGCCAGAGATGGGCAATCTGAACATCAATAATTCTAATGGATTGACACGCATCTATCAACTACTTCAAATTCATGAGTTTATGTTGACAATCCTCCCCTCAGAAAAAGATCTCATTACATTTGGAGGATACTAAAAACGCTAACTCATTATTTTTGAAGACAAATAAATGAAAAGAATCAAGCATTTATCCAGACTTTCCTCTGTACAATATGCCTTAAACTAGGCAGATAATTGATAACAGTGAAA
The DNA here is from genome assembly GCF_001604975.1 of Cebus imitator. Taxonomy (NCBI): domain Eukaryota; kingdom Metazoa; phylum Chordata; class Mammalia; order Primates; family Cebidae; genus Cebus; species Cebus imitator. Next base: position 974,936 of record NW_016107325.1, on the reverse strand, counting down.
TTATATGTAATCCAACTAACCCATAAAGAAGGAAAAATAGAATTAGAAAAGTACCATTTGCCCTTAACCTCTAATGAAATGCTATAATTATCTAAACAATGATTATAATGGCTGATTTAAAAATACAAAAAGAGGTAAACAGACTTGTGATGAAAATTCACACTGCCCATAAAGCATTTCTGACAAAACAATTTGATCTAGCCTTTTTGTCACTAGTCACCAAAAATGTACCACCTCTCCTCAATAAACTATGCCTTCTGCTTTTCTTACTTTTGTAATGCCCTCTCCTTTAAGCCTAGCTGTTTTTGTGATTCATTTTAATTAACAGAATGTGGTGAAAGTGGTAGTGTGTGACTTCCAAGGCTAAGTCAAAAGAAGCCCTTCATTCCTGCCTTGGTCTCCTAGTGGGCTCATGGGGTTAGCCACATAAGAAGTCTCTACCCTGTGAAAAAGTCCAAGCTAGCCATACAGAGAAGCTATCACGAAAGAGGTGTCAGACTAACTCCTGGCCACTCCGGCCTTCCCAGTCCAGGTACCAAACATGTAAGTAAAGAAGCCTTTAGAAGACTTCAGCCCCAGCTGCCATCTCACTACAACTATATAGAAAGATCCCAAGTGAGAACCACCCAGCTGAGCCCATCCATCCTCAGAACTATGAGAAATAACCAATCATTGTTTTAAGCCACTCAGTTTGGGTGTTGCTTCTTACGCAGCAGCAGATTAATGGGATAAATCTATCAATTTACAGCAAAAGGAAACTATTATATAAAACCATGAGGAAACAAAAAAAGGGATTGGAAACCCACCAGTTAAAAAAGAATGAATCCACACTGGGAGCTCCAAAAGGTGGGAGGGTAGGAAGAGGGTGAGAGTTTAAAAACTACCTATTGAGTATAATGTTCACTATTTGGGTGCTGGGTTTACTAGAAGCGCAAATGTCACCACTAAGCAATAATATATTCATGTAACAAACCTGCACATGTACCCCTGAATATAAAAATAAAAAAGAATGAATCAACTTATATGTAAGATTTTGTCTATTTTATGAGTAGGTTTTTTAAATCAGGAGCTTAATAAAGTTATGAGACTAAAAAGGACATGTGAACATAACCAGATATTTGATATTAAGAAATTACTGTTGGCTTGTTATAGTAGCTCATGTCTGGAATCTCAGCACTTTGGGAGGCCAAGGTAGGAGAAGTGCTTGAGCTCAAGAGTTCAAGGCCAGCCTGGGCAACAGAGCAAGACCCGATCTCCATATATATATTTCTGTTTTAAATATATTTGTTAAAAAGAAATTACTGTTAAACAATTTAGGCATAGCTGTGTTTTAAACAGAGTTCTTAACTTTAAAGATACAGACTAAATATCCACGGATAAAACGTTTGTTATGGAGGGGAGTGGGGGAAGGGGAAAATGAAAGTATGGATTGGCCATCAGTTCATCAGTGTTAAAACTGAAAGTTCATTTTACTATTCTCATTACTTTTGCATATATTTGAATTTTACATAATAAAATTGTATAGCCTTTATTGAACTATTTGGTTGTTTTTCAAAAGTGTATAACGGACTTAAAAATCATGGTAGCTGAAAGAAGCCACGATGCTATCATCTTAATTTCGTAAAGTCTTTTTTTTTAGCTAAAAAATAAAATTACCTTCACATCCCCATGTATCTAAAGTATCAATGTAGATTTTTAGCTATGATTCCTTTTCCTTGCTATAAAATGGGGATCATAATATCCTATCCCAGCATACATACAAAGCTGGTTCAAAGATAATTTCTGGGGGGAAAAAAAAAGTTTAGAAAACCACACTCTGCTACACAAATATAAAACATTGCTAGTAGTAGGGACCATGTATTTGGCAAATGCCTGGCAAATAGTAGAAGCTCCATAAATATATTTTGGATGAATGAGTAAATCAGGAGAAGAGTGGACAGAGATTTTTGATACCATAGCTTCTGCCTTTGATCCTGCATCTTTCTAAAATGGGTCAACTGAACAACAGAGTGGGAGAAGTAAAGAGTTTACTATGATCTACTAGAACTATCAGCTCAAACAACTTACATACATCCTACTACTGGTGAATTTTTAGCACTGTTTTTAAGCTTTAATATACAGAGTACAAATATGGACAACTACTATATATGAATTTTTAGCACTGTTTTTAAGCTTTTATATACAGAGTACAAATATGGATGACTACTATCTCAGCTTGCTATACCTGATCAAACCCACTTTCATAGATTTCAATTTAAAACAATTATGAAAGAATGAAAGCCTGGGATTTAATACGTGCTGGGCAAGTGAGCAATAAACAACTGCAAAGTTTCCTGGGGGCTATTTTGCTCTGTCTCATCATCAGGAAGCTAAAGCATATGTTGGATGTTAGCCTGGCTGGACAAAGTGTGTCCTATTTATTTAAGGTTTCCTTTGAAGCCACAATTTATAAGTTTTGTTTCTTAGGGGTACATGTCAAACTTCATTTAGCATTAGTTGGTATCCAGATACACTGAATAGCAAAAAGGCAGCATTTGGGGGCAAAAAAAACTATGCCTGCTATATGAGCAATGATGTCAGTTTCATTTATGTAACTCACAGAAAACAAGAGGAGAAATACAACAGGAAAGCTGACAGTAGGAAACCAAGATTAAGACTATTCATTTAATTTAGAGGTGTAAAATTGCACATGAACAAGGAGAAATATTAAAAGCAAATATGTTTTAAATCAATGTGTAAAAGGAAAGAATGTTTAGAGAAAGTTCTATTAAAATGTTATGGTTTTTAATTCTTAATCTTCAAAGATTATACTTACCTGGAGCACGTTCATATGCACAATATTTTTCCCTTTTATCCTAAGAACGTTTGGCAAATTTTTCTAGCATATTCTTCAAATTTTAAATATACCAGGGGATGCTTGTGGAACTGATGCTTCACTTTGGAATATTTTCACAAAAAGTAGAAATTTGGTGGACTATAGAGTATCTATAAAATTGACCCAAATAAAACAATATGGGAGTAACGTTTTGTACTTTTAAAGTTATTTTACATTTATTATAATAGTTCATTTAAATATCAAAATAGCCTGTGAGTTAGGAGTCATAAGCCTAAATTTATAGATGTGTAATGCAGAGCTCAAAGTGCAATTAAGTTTGTAAACCTAAGTCATCTGCTTCCATATCACTGACTGACTTAAAGACCCTACAATGTCTTAGAAAGTAGCTTTCTAGTATGACTGTGATGCTTACAATTCTAAAACAATTTATCATGCCATTTTTGGCATTATTTTTCTAAGATTCATCTGTTTGTTCAGTTTTGTTATAGTTCATGCACTTTCAATGCAGTGTTTTACTCCATTATGTAAACAGACCATATATTATATATTCATTTTTCTCTTGATGGATATTTGCATTACTTCCCTTTTTGAAACTATTCCCAGTGCTTCTATGAACTTTTTGTACATATATCCTGGTGGACATATTCAACAGTTTCCCTAAGGCATATATCTACTAATAAAATTACTAGATTGCAAGGTACCCTCAATTTTTCTAGGCATGTCCAACTGTTCTATGAAATTTATATCAACTTATGTAGCCATCATATAATACTTCTACAAAGTTTAAAAAGAAAACTGAACAGCTGGGCGTAGTGGCTCACACCTGTAATCCCAGCACTTTGGGAGTCCGAGGTGGGTGAATTGCCTGAGCTCAGGAGTCTGAAACCACCCTGGGCAACATAATGAAACCCCATCTGTACTAAAAATACAAAAAAATTAGCTGGGCATGGTGGCATGCACCTGTAATCCCAGCTACTCAGGAGGCTGAGGAGGGAGAATCCCTTGAACTAGGGAGGTGGAGGTTATAGTGAGCCAAGATTGTGCCACTGCATTCCAGCTTGGGCAACAGAGTGGGACCCATCTCAAAAAAAATAAAAGTAATTTTAAAAATAAATAAATAAATAAAACTGAACAATGTATTACTTTAGAAATACATGTATATGTGATTAAGATTATTAAAAAGAAAGACCAGGAATCCTAATAATACAATTCAGCATAGCAGTTATTTCTAGGAAAGATGAGGAAATGAAATGCTGAATAGTCACAGTTAGCTTCAGTGTATTGGTAATATCCTAGTGATACGGACAGGAGGCAGGGAAATACTGGGTAGAAGAGGGCAGTTCCCGGCAAAGGCCCATCCACAAGCCTGGGCCGGTGGCCCTAAATGAACTTCACATCCCTGTTTTCCCGCCCGAATGTTGTTCTTTCAAAAACCACCCTGACCCACCACACCCCCATCCTGTACCTAATAAAACCCCCAAATTCCATTGGCAGAGGAGCAGAGTGGCACGGCAGAGAATGAGAGAAGCAGCATCTGAACATCGAACAGGCAGCTGGACAGCTGGAGAGGAGTTCAGCCAGGGACAGCTGAACTCCAGGGGGAGATTATCTTCCCACTCCAACCCCTTTCCAGTTCCCCATCCCACTGAGAGCCACCCAATCACTCAATAAAACCTCTGTATTCACCATCCTCCAAGTCTGTATGACCTGATTCTTCCCAGATGCTAGACAAGAACCCAGGTATCAAGAGGGCAAAGTGTAAAAGGCTGTCATCCCGACTCTCCACTGAGCTGGTTAACACTTAGCCATCTTGGGTGGCAACTGCTAAAAGAGCATTAATTATAACACACCCCTAGATGCTGCCATGTGGCCGGAGCACAGAAGCACTTACCCTAGCCCAGCACCTGTTTGCCTGGGTACTCCCTGTCCTACAACAGGTCTGAGAGCCTGGCCAGGTAATGGAACCACACCCCTGTCACAAGTCCCAGGAAGGGTCCAGGGAACTCTTCCATCTCACTAGGTTATAAGGCCAGCTGTGGATCCCACAGTCTTAATGATTAACTTTACAACTTACATATATGCTACATGTATTCTGTTTATCAATATTTATAGAATTTTAAACCTTGGTTGTATAATAATAAGGATACAAACAGGGTTAGAAGCCCTGGAAACTGCTGGCAAATAGAACTTTACATTTTAAAATAAATGTATTATATTAAGATTTTTTTTTTTAAACACATTTTTAATGCATTATGCCAATACCTCCTTATTCAACAGTTGTTTGTTTTTATGTTTTCAGCCACCTCAATTAAATTTCATAGAAATTAAACATTGGGAGATGAAGAAAGGGATTTGGTTATGTTTATTCTTCAAGGGAATTTGTCCTCTCACTAAACATATCTATCTTGAAAATGTTTAAATAGCCAATTATCAAAGAAATAAAATAATGACAAATTACTAGTGGCCCAAAAAAATTAAATTGAATATTCTAAAAGTAAATATCAGTATATGTCTCCAATATGTATATTTATTTATAAATTACATAATGTACATACTGCTGTTCTTACATATTATAGACATTTGAACCATATACCAAAAGAAGGCATTTATAAGGAATTTAACTTTGAAATCGTATCTACATAGAAGTTCTAATGTGTTCTTCCTATACCTGGGTAGATGGATGTGTGCATCTCATGATGGAGGTTAACCACTCCAATTTATAAGAATTGCATTAAGAAGCAAGTAGCCCAAACTTGCTTAAAGGACTTGCTATTAATATTCTGTTTGTAAATCCAAATTGTTCAGTTATCTATTCAATCTATTTCTATTATTCTGAAGAAATTAATGTCTGTCTGAGTTAAAGTAGACAACACCCAGTTCATTCAACAACTCTGTTTACAAATAGTGTAAATGAGGAATAAAGGCACCATCTCAAGGTTTTACTTATGTTCCAGGAATTCAATGAAAAAACAAAAAACATAAGACCAAAAAATCACTTTTGTGGAACTGATAATTGATTTTTTTAGCTTTCCAAGTAGATAAAATCAACACCTTAAAAGACTTGTCTTTAACCCAGGCTTTCTTTTATTAAAGTGTACAATTGTGGTTGCATGCCTAGAGGAGTAATAGCTTGCTCCTAACAAAAGAGCCTGGATTCCACAATATGCCTTTTGCCAGAGGCATCGTTCCCCAAAGCGTACAGCTAACTGTATCTCCTGCTGTACCTGTAACAATTTAATTGTATAAGTCAGCCTAGTCAAGCATCTCCAGCTCATGACTGGGAGACATGAAATTCATTGTCATTATTGTCCCTGTCATTTTGGATCATTATATCCTGCTGCAGAATTTTCCTCACTTCAGTGCGTTTTTACCTCCAGGAGCCAGGGATTATAGCTGAGGTTGGGGTGGGGGCAGGACTGTGAACTACATTTACCTCAGGGGAGCCAGAGATTAAATTGGCTTTGCTCTCTCACGAGCTGAATTCATCTATTTGTATGCTATGAGTTTTAGGTTGGAATAAAAATGAATATTCTAGTGAAACCTGGGCTTTAATTCCCCCTTCGAAACATGGATGTAACCCACTTTTATTTACATTAGGAAAAGGCAATGTAATTTCTTATAGTTGCTATTTTCATATATGCGTAAGGAATACTTAGAGGCATCACTGGGTATAAAACAACAGACATCTCTGTCAATGTCTCGACTCGCAGAAAGGAAGAATTTAAAGCTATAATTTTGTTCTTCAGTTTCATTTTGTAATGGCTTAATGGAGGTATTTAATGGTTTTTAATATTTGATGATTTTTAATGATAGCTCATTTTCTGTGTACTAGATTGGATGACTGGTGTCTAACCGGAATAGCTCCAAAGATCCACTCTGGAAACTAACAGAGGGAAAAAAAAATAAGTTCCTGAGAAAACTGGCTACCCCTAACAGCTGGTTCACATAATCTCACAGCCTGCCAAGTCACACAAGATTATCATGCTCTAAACACTTTCTTCTGACTTGGGAAAGTTGCCCTGGTCACCATACTCTACTTAGTAACTCCCGTATCAGCAGTAATGGCCATGGGTCCAGCTGTGGGTCTCTGCTAGGCAAGTTAGAAAATACTAGGATGTCTCAGTCAGAAATCCAGTGAGTTGACTATATGATTAACAAAATATAAGAAGGAAATACAACTGGAGGAAAAACTGGTATGTCATTTACTATCCCAACTTTGATTTCATGTGGATTTTACTGAGAAATTTGACAATCTCTCTGTTTGCCTTTAAAAAGATGAGTTATTCCTCCATACGAGTGAATTTGGTTTTCAGTGGTTAACAATAAAATATGGCAACAGATCATACTTATGCCATGCACAGAATAGTAACTATCATTACTACACCAAAAAGTTTGAAGGGCCAGACGAAGTGGCTCCTGCCTGTAATCCTAACACTTTGGGAGGCCAAGCCAGGAGGATCACTTGGGACCAGGAGTTCAAGACCAGCCTGTCTCTACAAAAAATAAAAATTAAAAAAATATATAAAATGTTGGACGGAAAAGTGCATGGAACTTATTGTACTACCTCTATGAACTTTTGTGGGAGAACAGATTTTGCCTCCATCATATGCAATAACCATCAGAATTTACCTAGGATGAACTGTGTTAATGAGAAATTAATTTTTTTTAATCATTGTACATTTTGTACTTCAGAGGGAACATCTCACAGCCCAAATATCTCTGTATTGAAGATACCTCACAGGTCTACTCAGTGCCTGGTCCAAATTAATGGCAATGTTTACTAGTTTGTCCCACTATATTTTCACCCCATATTTCACTTTTCACTGGTGCTGAAATAAGTGTATAATATATTACTAATAAGAGTTTTTAGTTAGCAAAACCTTGTCGCATTAAAAGTTCATTTGATTATCTAGTCACAGTAGCTCATGCCTGTAATTCCAGCACTTTGGGAGGCCAAGGTGGGAGAATCCCTTGAGCTCAGGAGTTCAAGACTCGCCGAGGCAATATAGCGAGACCTTGGCATGTGCTAACTATAGTCCCAGCTACTCAGGAGACTGAGGCAGGAGGACTGCTTGAGCCCCAGAGATTAGAGCTGCAGGAAGCTATGGTCATGCCACTACACTCCAGCCTGGGTGACAGAACAAGACTCTGTCTCAAAAAAAAAAAAATTAATTAATTAAAACAAAAAGCTCATTTCATTATATACGCCATTTTGTCACAAGATTCAAAATTCTCCCTTGGTGGGAGTTATAAATATTATTTCTGTTCACTTGAAAATGCCTAATTTTAAGTTATATGAATTTCACCTCAATACATTATTTTTAAAGTAAACTCAACATGGTTTCAAGAAGCCTGAATGCACCTTGAAATCACTTCAGTGACTACTGTTATATTCTCATAATGGTAACTTATGAAGAAGAATATATATTTTTCTTGTTAAGAAAAGTTTACCTTGTAAACTACAATGTTTAGACTTGGGTTTGCAATGATAGAAGTTCATATTAAAATACTTTTCCTCACTGAAATACTTTAGTAGCAGGATTATACTGTAATAACATTTTTCCAGTCAAAGGAAAAAAAACGCATTCATTCCTTTTATTGAGCATGGATTGACTCATTTAATTCTTTATCTATATGCTCCTCTTCACCTTATTTCCAATGTTGATATTCAATTTGGTCATCATACCATGTTAGGTAAAATAAGAGTTGCCCCACGTGTGAATATAGTTGTAAAACCACAGAACTACACTGTTGCACATGCTTGTTTTGCCTCACCTCAAGTACAATATAGTTGGGCCTGTACCATTTCAGAACAAGGTCAAAAGACAAATTATTTCAAATGAGTAGAACATAATTATTTTTACTCCTTTTGTTCAAGACTTAAGATTTTACAACCAATTTCCAAAGAGCAATTTGAAAACATTTTAAATGATACCTTTTAAATTTTTCAGAAACTTTTGCTAAGTTCATAATTTTGTAACCTATAACAGGCTATAAAGATCAATTCTAGGCTAAAGAATTCTTGGCTGGGGGTGGTGGCTCAAGCCTGTAATCCCAGCACTTTGGGATCCCAAGGTGGATGGATCACAAGGTCAGGAGATCGAGACCATCCTGGCTAACACAGTGAAACCCTGTCTCTAATAAAAATTTAAAAAATCAGTCGGGCGTGGTCGCACATGCCTGTAGTCCCAGCTGAGGCAGCAGAATCCTTGAACCCGGGAGGCAGAGGTTGCAGTGAGCCGAGATCATGCCACTGCACTCCAGCCTGGATGACAGAGCAAGACTCCATCTCCCAAAAGAAAAAAAAAAAAAGAATTCTTTTTCCTCATGATTCTAAGAGAATGTTTCTTCTACATTGTGTAACAAAGGTTTCCCTTGGCTTCTCCATGTAGAATCAGTAAGATTCTATAATTCACAACAATGCCAAACCAATGTAAGATAGGATGTCTGACATTCACTAATACTTCTTTTTTTTTTTTTTTTTTTTTTTTTTTTTTTGAGATAGGGTGTCTCACACTGTCCCCCAGGCTGGAGTGTAATGGTGGGATCTCAGCTCACTGCAGCTACCTCAACCCCCCAAGTAGCTGGGACTACAAGTGCATGCCACCACACCTGGCTAATTTTTTGTATTTTTAGTAGAGATGAGGATTTGCCATGTTGGTCTCAAACTGGGCTCAAGCGATCTGCTGCCTCAGCCTCCTAAACTGCTAGGATTATAGGCGTGAGCCACCTTGCCCAGCCACTAATATTTATTTTTAAAAGATTCAGATATTCACAAGCTTATAAATAAAATTAGCGCACGATACATAACAGGGTTGAGAAAATGAGTAAGGATATGAGAGGGTTTGTGCAGGATGGATTAGTAATGAGAGAAAGGCCACAAACATTCCCCTGTCAGGATGGGCAGGATGCTATTTACAGAATGCCTTCTTACTCCTCCTGGACCAAAAACCTCTTTACTATAATCACCCAATAAACTACAATAGATTAACATTAAGGGTCTGATGCAGAGAAAGCAAATTCACAGTTAAGGTTGCCCTTTAACATGTAGGCTCAATCAAGGGCACCAAAAAAAGTAGTTAAGTGGCACCCCTGTGGTGTTCAGATGCTGGAAGGCACTACAAACAGTGAATTTTCTAGCTTTTAATGTTTGGCTAAGACCCTTAACATTTTTATAATATTGTTGTTCCTAGGACATTTTCTTGACTTTGGTCCCCTTTTCCCTCCCTGCACATATACTTTTTGCATTTATATATAAAAGCCTGACAGACAGCTGACTTAGTTTAGAAATGTACCACTGAAAAGAAGAAAAAAGCATAGTAATAGCCTTGAGGACACTCCATAGTATGCAGTATAAATATCAAAGTATCCTGAAAAAAATAAAACAATAACAACAAATTCTTCTTGCTAGGAGTTTAGGTAACTAACACGAAATAGAAAAGATAATATAATGGGGGTGTGAGGGCTCACTGAGATACAGAATCTAAGCTATCCTCTGCATCACAAAATTTTTTTAAACATGTATAATTATCTGTGTTCAGCGATTTCCTTATAAATGGACACCCTTGGACTATATTCCAATCCCATGCACTCTTTAAAACTACTAGTAAAATTTTACAAATGGCTTTGGCTGTTTTGTTTTATACTGTTTTGTGGTCCACCTGGAGATATATTAAGTGTTCCTTCAAATAAAAGTGTACAAAATTATATTGCACACATGCAAAAAAAAGAATGAACATTGAACACATGGCAAATGGGCACCAGGTAATGTCAGTATTAGAAAACATCTAACAACAATAAAATAAGCAATAAAAACTGAGAGCACAGTTTAACAGATGCAATGTTCATCTACCTTCATCACATAAATTATACATTCAAGAATTGTGTCCTGTGAAAAATACAAACATGTCCATTTCAGCCCAGGGGGCATTTTTTCCCTAGGTTTATAACCCCTTGAAAATAGAGGCTTCATCTAGAAAACCTAACATATCCTCAGCTGCTTTCAACATTATAATATATTCATTAGGTAAATATTCACTAGCAAATACATAACAAATTACATGGCATGAGGGTGGGGACCAAATTCATAATGAAGAGAAATGGACCAAACCAACCATGAGACACAAAGTAGAAATCGAAGAAGAAAGCAAATATGTAATATAAACAATATTAAAGGTAAAACATTATGGTTAGTTTTTCAGCCACTATTAGAGAAAATGGTGAATATGTACATGCAAGTGTGTTTGTGTGTTGTGTAAGATATGTTTTTAAAGTAAGGATGCAAAATTATCTCTTCAAGAATATACTATAAGTGTCATGAGTGAAAGTATCTTGTAAGGAAAAAAAATATATTACATACCATCATAGTAGACAATTGCTCCTACCAGTTTGTCCTTTTGGAGCATTGGGAAATGTTCAAGGGCTCTTGATTTGCTGAGGACATAACTGCTTTTCAGGCAATTACTTCCTGCAACCAAATCATACAGCTTGATGCCTACCCAGTAGTAAGGTAATTGCCACCACCTACAGCATAAATAGGGGGAAAGTTCTTTAGAAACAGAGTATAGCATTACTGAATATTACCTTACACTACAAGACACTTTCATTTAAGAAAAACAAAGCATGCCTTAGAAGTGGACTGTAAAAGAAACAGATTTATGTAACTATTTGACACCAACCTAGCTGAAGTCTAAAAGTAAATAAATCAATAACATTTTAAATGAATCTTCTCTGAGGCAGTTGTTCTCAACCTGGCTGAATATTAGAATTCTCTGGGGAACATTAAAAATAAATACTAATGCCTATGCCTCATAGATCCAGAGATTGATTTAACTAGACAGACTAGGGTGGGGGCCTGGATGATGACAATGTGCACCCAAGATTGAGAATAACTGGTTCAAAAAGTCTTTTTTTTTTTTTTTTTAAATAAAGATGGAGTTTCACCATGATGGCTAGGCTGGTCTTGAACTCCTGACCTCAGGTGATCCATCCACCTTGGCCTCCCAAAGTGCTAGGATTACAGGCGTGAGCCACTGTACCCGGCCTAGAAAGTTTCAAGCAATCCCTGACAAAGGGTGAACAAAATTATAAAGAATCTGTTTCTGGCCCCCTACAACACTCATGTGGCTGAAACAGTTACGTAATCCACTTTTTCATACTACCTGAATTCCAAAGTAAGGGAACTTCATGGATAGCTCTAACAATATTAGGGAAATTGAGTTTTATAATTTATAATCTGACAACTCCTAACCAAATTTCAGCCTTGGTTAACTTGGACACTTAACATGACTCAAAATGGCTTGGGTTTCAAGTGGGTATATGGTATGTTTCAATTTTATAACAGGATACTTTAGCTCAGCAGTTTACAGTCTGCACGTGATCCTCTTACATTCCTTGGTGCAAATGCAGTTGCTCATCTATATACTTTAGAAACTAGAGTAAGAAACTACTAATTACAAATACAGAACACAACCTTCTTTAAAAATCTAGAGACAGGCGAGTAGAGAGTAATTTAAGAAAAGTCACACTTTTAACTACAACAAAGGAAAATATTTTAAAAGGATTAAAGATTAGGACCAATTGGAACCAAATTACAAAATATGCATTGAGGGATTATTTCCATTAAAAATGTTGTTCTACGGAACACAGAGAAGCATATGCATGCAGGTGATATCAAAAGGCTTACTTGTAAACTGGAAGCATTATAGGCAATGGAGCTGATAAATGGGGAGCAATTTCTAGCAGGTTGGCACGCTCATGAAGGGCTTCTTTTACCATCCTATACTGAAAGGCAAAACAGAGAAAATTAGTTTGGCAGTAACAGATCATAATATTTTCAAATGGCAAATAGACACCCTGCCAACTGATTGATACACAGGAACCTTCTACCTCTGAGTGAGGATAGCTCCCTCCTAATCAAATTTCTAATAATACATCATGCTGTCAACCTCAAAGATTTTTTAGAAACCTTAACTGTATTTGCATAGGAGAAAAACATGCTGTCAGAGTTCCCAGGTGTAAGATATTTTCCTGACTTGAGTTACAAGATTATTGTAGTCATTTATCTTGCCTCCTCTGGATTGTCTCCCTTTCTCGATTCCACATAATATTTTTTCTGTGTAGGATAACAGGTTGTTCAAATTCATGCTAAAAGTTTTCGTCTTGCCTTCACAAAACCAAGCAATGATGCTACTTAACAGTTACACAGCATTTTACAGATTATAAACAGGCTTTTGTCTTAACTGCTGTAGTCCTCATTATGCCTCTCTAAAAAGCCAGCATTGCTATTAGAACACTAATTTTACAAATAAGAAAACAGACTCATAGACGTTGAGTAAATAAGCCTGTACACATCACAAGTTAGCTGATTCTAAATCCTATGCTGTTTTCTTTGCATCTATCATGATACTGAAGAGAAATATAAGAAAAGGGGACAGATTCAAAACTGACTTGTCAAGAAAAAAAAAAGGAGACAGATTCAAAACTTGACAATGTCAAGCTAGTGCTGCTGTGTTTTTCATGTACAGAAAGCAGATAGGAAGTTCAGCAGATTATTTTTTTTTTTTACCCCTCTGGGAAATGTCATCTTCCACACTGCCTTGGCAGTTTTCAAATGGTGGCAGGCTGGACACAATAAAGTGTGACATAAGAGAAGCATGACTCAGATCATCTTTTCCTTCAGAATATGTCAGTGACAATATGAGCGTGTGACTGCAGTTGTAGTTAAGTGGATCAATTTCGCACTCCCCCTGCATTACAAGATAGCTCCTCTCAAAGTGCTTGCAAAGTAGTAATTTGGTAGCCATTGGCCAAAACCCAATCACAATTCTTAAAAGGCAACACATCCAAAAGTGATTTTGTAAATCTGCTACTTCAACATGCCTGTGAAGAAAAAGCCCCTGATTACCCATAAACATAATACTACAGGAAAGAACTGACACACCTCTCCTGAAAGACATTCCAGCAGAATAAATAGGTATTTCCAACAGAAAGAAATGCTAAAAGCCATTTAGGGAAAAAAAAAAAAACCAAAACAAAAAAAAAACCTGATTTAATTGGGTAGAAAAAAGCATAGTCGCAATTTTTGTTTAACAACCAGCATACACAATTACCTGCTCAATATCCAACTTCATGATGGCCTTCTGAAGATATCTCACACCACCATGGATCAATTTAGTGCTTCTGCTGCTAGTCCCTGATGAGAAATCATCTCTTTCCACAAGGGCTGTTTTTAGTCCTGTGTAACCAGAAAACCAAATTAACTTCTTAAATTACACAATTTGTATGTAATTCATTAAAGGCACTTCTCCAGGGTAGAGACAATCACAAGAAAAATTACTCTGAACATGGATAAATTTGTATTCAAAGTGCAGTACACTGTCTATATTATAATGAAGCGATTTTAGGCTCTTCCTGGGGGAAAATTCAAGCCAAAATTAGAAGCATATTACACTGTGAATAAATCACAACTAGAAAATATTACAGTGCAATTTCATGGCAGTAACATACACTGGTGCACTTAGAAAATCAAAGGAGAGACTGGCACCCAACTCTACCCATGTACAGTTAACTGAATGTTGTTGGAAACCTTCTGGAACTCTCGTTCATCTCTCACTACAAGAGCCCAGACCTGTCCCACCCTCTCATCTCTGATCTACTGTAATGAATGCATCACCAATAAATCTAGACTACACTTTCTTCCTTTTTTTTTTTTTTATAGACGAAGTCTTGCTCTGTCATCCAGGCAGAGTGCAGTGGCATGATCTCGGCTCACTGTAACCTCCACCTCCTGGTTCTAGCTGCCTGCCTCAGCCTCCCGAGTAGCTGGGACTACAGGCACGTGCAACCATGTCCAGCTAACGTTTTGTATTTTAGTAGAGATGGGGTTTCACCATGCTAGCCAGGAGGGTCTCGATCTCCTGATCTCGTGATCCACCTGCCACGGTTCCCAAAGTACTGGGATTATAGGTGTGAGCCACCACGCCCAGCCGACTAGACTTCTTTCTGTGTGTTGACTTCTGTTGAGAAATGTGTCTGGAGTGGTGTTACGGTAGATGATATACAATGGAGAAAGATATCCAAGATATCAAAAGGGAGAGAGAGAAGAGAGTAAGTTCTGATATTGAGGTGTTTATAGTCTAATTTAAAACCTTTGAACATGACAATATTTTAGAATTACAAAGAAAGACAAGCCAGGAAAAACGAACACAGTGCAGCGTAGCCATGAGTAAAAACTATATTCTTGCCAGGTGTGGTGGCTCACACCTGTAATCCCACCACTTTGAGAGGCTGAGGCGGGCGGATCACTTGAGGTCAGGAGTTCAAAACCAGCCTGGCTAACATGGTGAAACCCCGTCTCTACTAAAAATACAAAAACTTAGCTGGGCATGGTAGCAGGCACCTGTAATCCCAGCTACTTGGGAGGCTGAAGCAGGAGAACGCCACTTGAACCAGGGAGGCAGAGGTTGCAGCGCACCAAGATCACTCCACTACATTCCATCCTGGTCGACACAGCGAGACTCTATCTCAGAAAAAAAAAAAAAAAAAGAAGAAGAAGAATATATTCTTAATAAGGAAAGGCTGAGCAAAGATAGGTCAGTTCTAGAAGTTGTCCATGCTCCCTTTATTTGAAGGCTGCTATAGATCTCTTGGAGATAACTAGTTTTGTTTTGCTGCAGAGACATCTGCTTCTTCATGACTGGAGGTGACCATCAATCAGTACTACAAGTGTCACACAGGAGCTGAAAGATGAAAGCCAAAACCCCAAAAAGACCCAAAGTATACATCCACCCCAAGCCATGAGGAACTTTCATGGCCTGGCATACTCCTGGGGGATAAGAGAATGTCATAGAATCCAATTACAATGAGAATACATAACTAGAGCAGTTGGACTCACAAAGTTCATTTAGGAGAAACCTGTGCATGTATTCAATTCAGAGTCACTTATTACATTTAATACCAAAGGGTCGTTTTTATAACTTTTAACAGTTTAAATATCGTACCCAAATGTCATCATAAAATCAGGGCAATTCCCTTGACTCAAAAGGAAGAAATATTTAGAAGCTGTGGAAAGAAAAGTAGAGAACTTTGATCCAAGGGCAAAAACTGTTAATGCCTTGACTACCTAGAAAAATAACACAAAAATTACAGGTATCATAGCCCCAGGTCACTCCTTTTAAGTATATATGCCAGAAAAAGACCTGAAAAATTCTCAACTATTAAAACCCTGGCAATGCCTAGCAAATTTAGTACGGAATATATTGACTACAGAAAAATATTAGTACACATTTTTAAGAATATTGAGAGCCAGAATACTGATATAAGAAGTGAATTGGGCACGGACTAGGGTGTCAAGTAGCTCACTGCTCAAAGAAAAGCAAGTAAACAAAGTGCAGCAGTTTAATAGGGATCACATTTGAAAATCCAGAAGACTCTCATCATACTCCAGGTTAGAAGTTAAATTCAGGCTATAAACCCAGAAAAATTAAATTTGCAAATCTCTTAGGAATGTACTATCTCAGTGAGCTATATTACCTTTTCTTAGTAAGTCCAACACAGAGTTCTTCTTCTAGCACTAAAATAGATCATTTTTTCTTCAGCTGAAGATCAGACGAGGGAGTTGACTTTCAAATGATATTTAAGAGCCAGATTATTTAAAATATACCTCTCTTTAAACCCTGGAATCACTGTCATGGCATCAAGATGTCTACACTATGAGAGTCAGGGAAACAAGACTGAGAAGACAAGCACCCTTCCACAGCCCACAGCTTCCTCACCTGGGCCTATCCTTAGGGATACTTACCCTAAGGTATCCTACGGGCTATGGTGGACAGATTACTTAGACAGTCTCCAGTAATCCCAGTTGCCTAGTACATCACCCCCTGCCCTGGAATGTGGGCTGGACTAGCACCTTTCTTCTAATGAGCAGGTGAAGTGTCACTGCTGTGATTATGTCATTAAAGACTATGAAATGCTCTCTCTTTCTAGTATTCTCTCTTACCCTCCTGCTTGCTTGCTTGCTTGCTTGCTTGCTTGCTCTGGTGAGGCAAGCTGTCCTGTTGTGAGTTCAGGAACAAAGGAAGGCTCCTGGTCAACAGGTAGTGAGGAACTGAGACCTCAATCCAACAACCATGTGAGTTATTAGAAAGCACAGTCCACTATGAGAGATGCAGAGCCACTGTACCCAGCTAAGGTGCACCCAGATTCCTGACCCACTGAAACTGGCTGATGACAAACGTTGTTTTACGCCATCAAATTTTGGGGATAGTTTTGTAGTGACGCAATTCCCTGTGTGAAGATTAACTATAGCCAAGATGGGAGACATGGGAGTTTTCCTTGTAGCTGTCATCAGGAAAGACTGAGTCTACAGAGAATTATATGCTCAGGGCAAGCAGAGTGAAGAAAGGGAAAGATCATTGACAAAGCCCAGCTTAAGAAAAAGAAGGCAAATGCTTGATGTGGCCTAGCTTATCCAGGGGCTGCCTGTCACTCAGGGGCTAGAGTACAGGTACAAAGAATGGGCAAGGCAGATCTCAGAGGGCTCTTCTTACACATTCGGGTATTTGGATCTCGTCCTGTCAGCCACTGTTTTTCACAAGTAAGTAATAGCTGAATCTCTTCAAAAGGAAAATGCCTCTGAGAACATAGTTATGTGTCCTGGATCAGTTTAAGAAACAAATGTTTCATTAGAAAAAACAAGATGTGGCCAGGCATGGGTGGCTCACATCTTCAATCCCAGCACTTTGGAGGCCAAGGCAGGAGGATGATCACTTGAGCCCAGTAGACCAGCCTATGCAATATGACAAAACCCTACCTCAACCAAAAAACACAAAAATTAGCCAGGCATGGTGACATATGCCTGTAGTCTCAACTACTTGGGAGGCTGAGGTGGGAGGATCGCTTGAGCCCAGGACACAGAGGTTGCAGTGGGCCACACTGCTGCACTCCAGCCTGAATGACAAAATGAGACCCTGCCTCAAAAAAAAAAAAAAAAAGAAAGAAAGAAAGAAAAGAAAAAGAAAAAATGGCTGGGCGCAGCAGCTCACGCCTGTAATCCCAGCACTTTGGGAGGCCAGGTAGGTGGATCACTTGAGGTCAGAAGTTCAAGATCAGCCTGGTCAACCCGGCAAAACCCTGTCTCTACTAAAAAAAAAAAAATTACAAAACTTAGTCAGGCGTGGTGGCACATTCCTCTAATTTCAGTTACTCAGGAGGCTGAGGCAGGAGAATTGCTTGAACCCAGGAGGCGGAGGTTGCACTGAGCTGAGATCGCACCATTGCACTCCAGCCTAGGCGACAGAGTGAGATTTTGTCTCAGGAAAAAAAAAATATATAGCATGGACAGGCAAGCACTATTAGTATTTTTAGTATTTTACACAGTTACAAGATATCCATGCTGGGGAGCCAGAGTATGCTTGTTAATTTATCATTATAAAAAAGGAATAACATTTAAATTTTTTGTAGAAGTTCTCAGATATTGTTTTGAGAAATACTATTATGCTGCCTGTCAGGGGAACTATCTTGTTTTAAGTTGAGAAATCAGATTAAGGTTTGGAAAAGATTTCTCTGACTGCAGGAGATGGGTAGGGGTAGGGCTGGTGGCAGGAGACCTTTTAGAGGACCAGTGTCATATAACAGGAGTGGGGCAATGAAGAATCCAACCTCATAAGGCAGAGATGGTACTGAAGAGTGACATGAAGGGAAAATTTTATGGGCTGTGTTGTCAGGATGGATTTTTTTTTTTTTTTTAATTTCCCAAATTGACAGAGTGTGAGGCAGGGAACTACTCTAGGAATTAGCAAGCCATCTCAGGAGGATATTTCAGGATATTTAAGTGAGAGCTAACACTTTAAAGCTCTCAAAACTGCTTTTTCCAGTATCGGACATTTTAAAAGTTATCACATGTACTTATGTGAGAAACCTTAGTGAATACCAACAAAAGTTAAAATGGGCCTCTCTGTCAAATCAGGCTGTTTTTCTTGTCCCATTATTTCTAGTGTCAAATCATCAAGTTACCCACCAGAATTTCTGGAAAGAAATGATACTGCTCCTTCCAGGGCAAAAACTTAAAATTTTAGTTTCCAAAGTTATAGCTAAATTGATATATTAAAATGCCATGTAACACAAAAGTATTACTAAAAGTTTTCCAAGCCACAAAAAAAACTCTAAAAAGTTTCTTTAATTTTCAACTGGTATCATATCCTAATGTTGTAAATCTCTCATTTTTGTTGAATGAGAAGTAGAAAGGAGGAAAATCAAAATCGAGACATTATTAGAAGTTATAGCTGTAACTCAACTATTTCTTAACTAACCAATCAAATTCAAAGAAGACCATAAAATTTTTAAAGGCCTTTTGAAGTTTTTCTGTGGTTCTGTTATCTAATCTGTCCCTTTCTGTTTCAACTCCCAAACATCCAAATTGTTTCCTCACCTTAAAAATTACTGAAATCAAATTAAGAGTTCAGTTTTCTGGTATGTTAAGGAAAGGAAGTGAAAGGAGGGAGGTATTTTATCTTCTCAGAGAGTGAACAGTATTTTTAAGTGACATTCAATGCTAGCATTTCATGTTCTTAAGTAAAATAATTAAGTCTGAAGGGCATAAAAAATAATGTTCCCAAGATTCAGGCGACTACTCCTTACTATGGATTTGAGGAGGCTGAGAAGAGATCTTCCTTCAGAATAGAAAGAGTGACCTCCTTACATTACAGGCAGGGAAGGGCTGGCCTCTCTTTGTATTGAAGGTAATTCACTAAACTAGTTCAAGATTTTATACTAAGTTTTTTTTTTCTTTTTCTTTTTTCTTGTTAGCAGCTACTTTTTATGGAAAGCAATAAGCTCTATCTGTATTAAGATGAACCAGAACATTTAGTGGGAGTGGAATTATCATTATTTAAGGCTTTGTTTTTATTGTTGATTACTTTTAGTAGGTAGTCTGGGGAATTTTGTGACAGTAATAAAATATTAATATTTGGAGTAAAATTACTATGAAATCTTAGGCAGAATAACAAGATTAGAGAAGAACAAAGTCAACTTGAAATCTACATTCCATTCATCACCTCATCTGTTAGCAAGCTGAAATTGTATCTTCTAGGTGGGGCAAGGGGTATGAACTAACACAGCTCTTTACAGCTTTGTCTTTTCTGACCTGTGTGAGAATGTCTAATTACTTCCAACTAAACCAATTCATGATGGATCAAAACAGTTGGATGAATATAGAAGGATAATTACAATCTAAGAGGAAAAATGGTACGACATTTAACTTTCACAACATGGAATATAACAGAAGTATATTTTAATATCTTTTACTGATTATCTTATTATGCATGAAAACATGCTCAATATAATAAATGCAGAGAAGCAAAGAGAACAAAATAAAACTCTCCTGTAATCACACCACTCAGAGATAACCACAGTTGACATTTGGGTATTTAAACGTTCACATTTTCTATGCATGTATATAATCACATATGTACATTTTTGTAAAAATAGGATCATATGGCATATTTGACTTTTTCATTTAATGCTACTTATTATAAACATTTATCCATGTCAATAAATATTTTTCTATACTTTCATTTTTAACATGTGGATAGTATTTTTATGAAATATGTATAATTTATTCAATTTCTTATTTTTGAACACGGATTATTTCATTGTTTCACTATTACAGATAATACTGCAAGATTATATTTTCATTTAAACTCTTCGTATCTTTAATTATATCATTAGAATAAATTTTAAGAAATGTCACTATTAAGGTATTTCTAAATAGAAAGGTGAGTGTAATCACTCTGAAATAAGTATCAGAAACACCATGATAATAATATGCAAATCAAAAAATTTAAAACAGTTTGTACATTAGCACCATAAGAACAGGTAGTAAAGCCACATGTTGCATGAAGAAAAAAAGATATAGTTTTTTTTTTGGTTTTTTTTTTAAGGTGAGTTTATCTTTCTTTAGAAAAGCTTTGGGCACTTAACTTTGGATTTCAGGCAGCTATTGCCATTAATAAGAAAAGGGACTAAACTGAAGGCTGAACATTTTATGGGAGGGATCAATTCCTCTAAAATATTATACTCTTATAAAGCCGCAAAGTAATCCCGACTTGTTAATCCTCATGATCAGGATACTATGCTTTGGCCTGGCATTTTCTAAAAGCGAATGTTAGCATTTTATATAAGCGTATGATATTGAATTGGTTATTTAATATCTATTTCTATGTTTATATTAGAAAAGAGATAAATTATATTAGAAAATAGATCAATAGAGATATGATGTTTTTAGAACATATCATTAACATACTTTGTGTTCGTAAGTACACACACGATTATGGAGTCCCAAAAGTGTATTAGGCTGTAACAATTGCAATAACAGAGTTTTGAGGAATAAGGGAGTTGCTGCTTTATAATACCAAAGTTTTTATTTTCACTTTGGTATTATAAAAAATACCCAATGTTTGTCACTTCTTCGCCTTTTGGCTAAGATCAAGTGTAAAAAATACCCTGGTTCAAAGAGAGGAAGAATATCCAAATAATATAGAAAGGCGAAAAGAGAAAATAATGAAAAAAACTATACTAATGATTTCTTGGTTTCCTAGTTACAAAATCCAAAGGTAAACAATGCTAACTATTAAAACTCTCTTAAGTATTTTATCAGAAACTTTTCTATGCTTACTAAAGAACACAATCTGATACCACCTCACTTTAAAAACAAGTAAAAATTAGCAACTATTCTTCACAACTTGCTTTTTGTAAATTTATAACACATCTTAGCCATTTTCCCTGTAAATGCTTACACATCTATCTCTTTTCAATAACTTACTATGTCCCAATTAAGCCAGACTCCAATTTTTGCCATTATAGATATTGTTATAAATAAAATTCTGAGCAGTATGACATTGTAAGCTCAACTTTGAACTCTTCTTCTCCAAACACAGAAAATTATATACACATATATTTTAAAGGACATAATTGACTCAAAAATAAGATTAAAACTCCATGGACCCGAAATGAAGTAGAAACTCACAGCAGAATATTTAAACCAAAATCTTCTTTCTTGCTAGGTACAAGGTCTAAAAATGGGCAAAGGCAATCAAGATTTCAGTTCCTAAAGGGTAAGAAGAATACAATTATCCATTAGAAGCAAAGGTAACGAAGCCAGAGGAGCACTTGAATGCTAGGACTGAAGAAGGTCTCTACCTCTTGTGCAAGGAGGTTGACAAGCTTCTCGACCACTCTCTGGGCCCAGGAAGCAGAAAGACAGACACAGCCTTGGCATCAGCACCAGAGCCAAGGCACCACTTGTCTCCGCTGCTAGTCTGTAAGGTCCCCAAAATCAAGATTCCCCAAAGGCAGGAGTCTTTGGTTCCAAGAAAAGTCCCTGATGGTACTTAAGGATGGTCACTACTATACCTACAGAGTTGAAGGTATGGAAAAACAGCATGATACAAAACTGATCTAATAAGGGCATAAAGGGGGAAAAGAAGCAAAACAAAAAACATGAAAGCTGAAAAAAATACAAAGTAAATGCACATGGAATCAAAATAAATGTAAATGGATTCAATTCACCAATTAAAAGACACAGTCTATTAAGAGTAAAAAGAAATAAAATAAGTAAATGAAATCTAGCTATATACTATTTATTACAGATATGCCATAATAAAAGGATTTAGAAAAGTTTAGAATGGCTAGGTACAGTGACTCATGCCTGAAATCCCAACACTTTGGGAGGCCAAGGTGGGAGGATCACTTGATCTCCGGAGTTCTAAAACAGCATGGCAAAAAATTAAAAAACTCATCAGGCCTGGTGGCACACACTTTAAGCCCCAGCTGCTCAAGAGTCTGAGATAGGAGGGTCTCTTGAACCCAGGAGGTTGAGTCTGCAGTAAGCTATGACGGAGCCACTGCACTCCAACTTGGGCAACAGAGTGAGACTCTGTCTCTAAAAACAAAACAAAACAAAAGTTGAAAAAAACACAGATGAAGCCTATCTGTTTGCTATTTTATAAATATTTTCCAAATTTCATGTTTTCACTTTTATATCTTTTGTCATGGATACATTTCAATTTTTATATAATCAAAATTTAGCAGGCTTTTCCTTTATGGCTTTTTGGTGTCATACTTAAAAACAACTTTCCTCCCCCATTTTTTAAACTTCACATATACTTTCTTCTAATAGTTTTATGATGCTTTAGTGTTACATCTTTGATTCACATGGAATATGATAAAACAATATATATGTATACATACACACACACACACTTTTGTATATATAAAAGTGTGTATATATATATATATATATATATATATATACACACACACACATACATATATAATGATGACAGTTTTGTAATGCTGCATTTACCACATTCTAAACTTCGTGTATTGAAAGACTGATAAATAGAATGATTTATAGACTTCCTGACTGATTCTCTATTCCTTTACCAGACTATTTTAATTATAATAGGTTTAGAAGACACTTGAGTATTTGATAGGTCTCTACTTCCTTTATCAGTAGCCTTTTTCAAAATCAGTCTGGTAAATCTCACAGGCATAGTTCTCTATTTAAAGTTTTGTAGTTTCTTAAGTCGATTCCCCTGACTCTGGCCAAAGGAAAGCATTATATTAATTAAAATTATGTTACATTTCCAGATTGATTTTAAGAGAAATTTGCAATCTAGTATAATTAGCAGTGTCCAGCAAACAGCAAACTTTCACTTCCTGCAATTCTAGCTTCTGAAATGGAATTTTCTCATACCTTCATGGTGGAGGGGTGGGGACTGTGATTCTCAGAATGTACAATCTCCAAGGTTCTCCCTTTTCTGCATTTATACTGCAGTGCACACACTTACTTCCTTTCCTAAACTTTTATTTATAGAGAAGAATGTTTTTACTATCCTCCATTTATGCTTGAGAAGCTTGAGGCTCTCTGTAAGGTTAAGCCACTTGTTGAAGGTCACAGAGGTAGTAAACAATGAAACCAAGATATGACCTAAGTTCATTCTAATTGCATAATATGAGTCCTTTGTCACTGCGCTATACTGCCTTAGACTGAAGGGAATTATAGTGGGAATTCAAGAACTGCTACCTAAATGCCATTTATAAAAGTGTCCATTTGTAAATAAGAGAACTGCAATTAATATTTTGCTCCAGAAAGAGGCAGTCTTCTCTGGTATTTGAACTGAAGACAAAAAGGTTAAGTTTTATACATCAGATTTTATTTTATCTTCTACAGATCCACCCAAGAATGCAAATACATCAGATTTTAAACCAAAAATGTACTAGGTAATACCAGATCCATACAGGTAAAGTCACATAAAAGAACATAAAAAGCTAAAGAGAACGCCCTGAAGAAGCTGAGGGAGTGAATGTATTTATCAGATTCTCTTTTCTGGCTTCCTTTAGGAGCAAAGTGCCCACAACTGGGCTTTTAGGATGTGCTTCTGTCCTGGAATGGGACACAGAGGTGATTAACAGTGAAGCAATTTCTATTGATCCTAGAGAACTGCAAGAGAATGTAACGAGAATTCTGCATATTGTTTAAAAAATAATATTCCCAAATGAAAAAATGAAAATTGATTCCCAAGAAAATGCAGATGATAAGAATGCAAATAAATGTTCATTATGAAGACTCCATGACTTTTTGTTGTTCCTCTATAGTCTTCGTTTATCCATTACTAAAATTGCATTTGGGCACAGTATTTTATCAAAAAGCCTGTGCAAACATTTTTGTGCAAGTCCTTTAACATCTAGTGGTTCCCCCCAAAACTCTGATGTCCTGAAAAATCTAATTATTACTGGTAACTTTAAAAGATCACAGTAATTTATTTTTGTCAAATGTGACTAAAGATTAATGGATACAATCAGGAATAATTTGGTAAAAACATATCAAATGCAGAGAAAGCAAAATTTGTTGTTAAGTGAAGCATCAAATATAATAAAAGAGCAAATTCCATGAATGAACAGCAACAATGCACAATTCATTAACCAAATGTCCATGATTATTTCACACTTCAGAGGGCCACTGATATGATCAGGAATTATAGTAAACGGATAAATATAGATTACCTTCAGCCATCTCTTTATAAATTTTAATTATAAACACTACCCCCAGAGGGCTACCAGTATAATAAAAGAAATACAAACTAAGGTTTGCCCATCCTTTTTATAAATCATAATTCCACATATATAAAATAAAACAGGCAATTATCTTAAGACCGCAATTAACATGCCAAGATACGTTAAAAATACATCATTTTCTTAGCTATTACTAACTGTAAAAATGAAAAACCTGATCAACTTTCAGGCTCTGGAAACTCTTATCTATTCTTATCTATTCAAAATCATC
Organism: Cebus imitator; assembly: GCF_001604975.1. Lineage (NCBI taxonomy): Eukaryota > Metazoa > Chordata > Mammalia > Primates > Cebidae > Cebus > Cebus imitator. The sequence continues at coordinate 949,755 of NW_016107325.1, read as the reverse complement.
ATCATTATCATCACCACCACAACTATCATCATCCACAATCATCTGTTAATATACTAGTTAATGCCTTGCTCACTACTGAATGCCCTTCACTGCCAAAAGAAAAAGTTTATTTGTTCAACAAATGGTATAAACTGTTGTTTCTTGAAATCAAGGCCACATCATCCTAGTTTTCCTATTCTCAGAGCTGGTTCAGAACTTGGACAAATAGTATTGTTTTAAATAGANAAAAAAAAAAAAAAAAAAAAAAAAAACACCTGAAAATAACCTAAGGAATAACTAATAAGAACATCATTGCAATGAGTTTTTCCAAAAAGTTATTAAATGAAAATAAATAAAATGGAATTTTGCCATTAAAAATCATGAATATTATATACATGCAAAGATTGACATAAATATACTACTATTTGAAAGAAACACACTGCAAAAAAGAAATATAACTTTGTCTATTTTTTAAAATATATATAAATATACACAGTACACAAAGGCAAACATAGTGAGACTTTTCAGAAGGTGAAAAAGAATAAAAGTCACTTAATGATTGCCTTACTATTATTGCACTTGAAGTCCTGCAACCCAACCTTTAACTCTTCCAGGAAGCCTGGCTTTGTAACTTTCCTTATGACCCCCTATCAGCTCCAGGCCTACATTTAAACAACTTCCTCTGCGTTCATAGACTCTTGTCTCATTTTCTCTTTTTATCATTGATATCCAGTCAGTCTCAACTCTGGATTCTATGTGACTATTTTCTGTATTTACACACGTCTAATGTGTAAATTTATTATCCACATTAGATGTGTCCAGTATTACTGGACACACACACACACACACACACACGCACGCACACACGTCTAATGTGGATAATAAATTTACATTTCCTACGACAGCAAAGAAACTCCTATTTCCTATTACATTCTCTGCAATGACATTCCTTACTCCCACCCACAGGTAGAACATCTCACCTTGTATTTTTTTAAGAATAGCTCTTCATACTTACACAAACTCTTTATGTCTTAGAATCTTTACCCTTTGTTTCTGTCTCTCAGAAACAAGTCTCTAACCTTGCTGCTAAAACCAAGACACATCTCTGATATCTCCTTCCTTGTGTTTTCACAAGACCGTGTTTCACATGTTTGCCTTCTACTACTATTAGGTTGCTACATGACATTTAAAAGTAATGATAAAAGCCACAATTACTGCCGAGCGCGGTGGCTCAAGCCTGTAATCCCAGCACTTTGGGAGGCCGAGGCGGGTAGATCATGAGGTCAAGAGATCGAGACCATCCTGGTCAACATGGTGAAAACCCGTCTCTACTAAAAATACAAAACATTAGCTGGGCATGGTGGCGCGTGCCTGTAGTCCCAGCTACTCAGGAGGCTGAGGCAGGAGAATTGCCTGAACCCAGGAGGTTGCGGTGAGCCGA
>NW_016107325.1:919477-948185 GCF_001604975.1 Cebus imitator | reverse complement strand
CCAACCTAATAACTTGCATATTAAGGCTCTCCCCCAGCACTGACTTTTTCCCCTGAGTCTACAGAAATATTCAGATTGCTCTTAACTTTACAAAAAAAGAAAATAGGAAAAAAAAAAAAAAAGGCTGTCTCCCTTCTTTATATCCTACCACACCATCAAGTTACCTCCTTTCTATTTCCTTTTTCTCCAACTCTCTTGAAAGCTTATGCTCAGGACTTCAGTATAGTGTATCCACTCCCCATCACCAAACCTTAAGGCTTATTTCCAAGTGGTCTATTCAATAAAGCCCAAAGGCTTTCTCATAGCACAACAGACCCAGCCCTGCCTTTCCACTCATCTCATGTTCTCTCATATACAGCCTCAATGCTCCAAATTACAACACATGCTGTCTCCCACACACACTGATTCCATCGTGTTCCTCCTGCACATTTTCTCAGACTGGACACTTTGAGCAAGCAATGTTTGCCTATTAAAATGTTACCTTTGCCAAATAGCATAAGAAAACTCCCAGTCGTGAGCATTCTATGTAGATATGACTACCCTCATCTTTCAGTGTCCATAATGGCCCTGGGCCTTTTCAAGGGCCACATTCACATAGTCTCTATCACGTAATCTGGTCTGTGCAAACAAGCACGATAGAACTGTGGGCACCCTAACAGCACCACCTCTATCAATCATCTTTGTACACTAATGCAGCATATTCCCATGCTTACAGCAGGCACTCAGCATATATTTATAAAACCAAAATAAAAAGGATGGCTATATATTTTAGTACATAGCATGAAAATACTTGGCTATACCAAGAAATATACTTTCCTGAATCCTATTGGGGAAATGATCCTCTTTGATATAGAAAATCATCGCCTAGTAAATTCTAATTCCTAGGAGGTGTAGTCCCAAATAAGACCTCCCATTATGTTGGGAATGTGTCCCCTCTTTCCACCTTCTTTCCCAGGTCTCCAGGGGGAAAAAGTTGAATCCAAGTTATTTTGAGAAAACTATTCTCAAGATAACTGTTCTTGAAAACTATTGAATAGTTGGAAAGCCATTCTCAAACTGTTCTTCCAATAGTCCTTAGTGTATCAAGGTTAACCTGGCTCAAATTGTATTTCATGGTAGGAGACAGAAAAATTTATAAAAATTAGGGTCAACTCCGTAACAGATTAGACGTCCTGTGCCTATATTTTGAACTTGCCATTATTTTGTGTTGACAAAAAGGACTTAGGCTGTGAGGTCTGCATGGACCAAAACCTGAATTTGAGTCCTGTGAAATCACAGTAATCTAGCGTACGTGTGTCTGTGTGTGTGTGTGTGTGTGTGTGTGTATGTGTATGTGTGTAGACCTCATTAAATTCATTTTAATTTCCGTAAGAGTAGATTCCACCAGGTACATAAAGTAACTAAATCTAGAGTGGCTGTAGTAGTAATGTAATTGATCTGAGAAGAATTATTCCATCTAATAAATCATTCCCATGGAGTATTAAAATATAATAAATATTGAACTTTATATGGAAACCAAAATAGTGCACAGTCAAAATTCCTTGCAGCAGTATCCTACTCAATTCGAGACATCTGAGAATACCACAATGGAGTCCTTCCCCAGGACAATTGGTTCTGAAAGTCTTTTACATTAATGTTAGTAATAGCAGTTATAATACTATCTGTAATTTACTGAGCTTCTACTTTGTGGGACAAGCACTGTTCTAGGACTCTTCATGATTAGCACATGTAACGCTCACAACAATCATTCAAAGAAGGTACTTTTTTCCTCAATTGAAAGACAAGGGAACTGAGACAAATTAAGTGCTTTGCTCCTCGCCCCCCAACACACATCATCTGTTAAAGAAGTTAAGCCAGAATAAGTACCCAGATTTCCCTGGCTCCAAACTCCACACTAATACCCACAGGCAAAACAAACATGGTATTTTATTAAGTACAATATATTCAAGAGCATTGGTGTTCTAAATTAAAATTTCTTTCATTACATGTCACGTTTCCATTTTCATGTCTTTCCACTAATAGAACGACTGAGACAGAACTATAGGTTAGCAATATTTTCCATTATTTATTCACATAAACTTAAGTTTTCCAAACTGCAATCCATATTTCACTGGAAGATATGAACAAAGATAATTATTTTAATAAATTACTTCATTTTAACAAATTTTTTCTACTATTGACTGATATGTGATTTCAAGCGATATAAAAATGTTTTTATTGTATATAAATATAAATATATAATTTTAAAAAAGAACATCAAATTAATAAATTCATAAGAATATAAAATTTTCTTTTTAAATAAATTCATTGAAGTGAAATGAGTTATATTTCATTTTAAAGTTGTGCAGTGCCTGTATTTCAAAAACTCTGAAGGTGCTTCATTAAAGACGGAAAATTTGGAAACACAAACAGAAATGTGATCTCACTATTAAAGAGTGTATATTGTGTATTTATACTGGGGAGAAAGGATGAAGTGTTATCCACCTCAAGACTTACCTCTGAGCTGAACAATGAGAACACACAGAGACATGGCGGGGAACAACATACACTAGGGCCTTTGGGGTAGGACAGGGGTGGGAGAGCATCAGGATAAATAGCTAATGCCTGCGGGGGTTTAATACCTAGGTAATGGGTTAACAGGTAGAGCAAACCACCATGGCACACGTTTAACTATGTAACAAACCTGCACATCCTGCATATGTACCCCAGAACTTAAAAAGAAAAAAATGACTTACCTCTGGTGACAGCATCTAGCGCACAGCCACTTCCTGTTGCTCCTCCTCCAATAACAAGGATATCAAATTCAGACGTATTTTGTAAAGTCAGTAGTTGAGCTTCTCTGGAAGGAGGCTCCCTGTTAACTGGTTCAGAAATGCAGTCCGCAGCTTTAACATAGGCCAGGTTCATCTGATGAAAAAGCAAATCATTTTCAGTTGTCCATTTGGAATGTCAATTCAACAAATTTTACAACATACTAAAAGGAGATTTGTAATGAAAATAAGGAATATAAGAGCTGGAGAGAGTTCACAGTCTACATAGGGTTATAGGACCAACTGCCTTGGGGGAAAACAATCCTTAAATTTCTCAGTGTGTTTCTTTTCATAAATCACAACTATTTAGCCACAGGACACCTGGTTTGAGAGTCAATATCTCAGCTGCTTATTTTAGCTTCATATACAGCCAAGTTTAATTATTCACAACACTGTATAGCAATTCTCAAATACTTTATCTAAGGCAATTTATAGGGGAACATAAGGAGATGTTTTACCCAGTACTAGCAGTTCATTCAGATAACATTTTAAAGTGGTGAAGGGGTAAAAAGAACTTCATGTATTTCTGCAGTTTTTTAAAAGTATACGTTCTTTATTCCTCAGTTCTCCTGACAAAAATATATTCTAGTGTTGGGGGTATATAAGTTTAAGTCAGTACAATTAAAAAGAATTTATTTAACAGAAGGTACAAAATAATCAGCTATGTTTAATGTGAATTATATTTTTCAGGAAATTTAGTCAGACTTCCTTATTAAATATTTTAATATAAAACTATAGATTTTATATATTAATGTATAAATGTATATGTTCTGAAAATATAAATATACTACTACACTTTGTTGGGGTTTTTGTTTTTTGTTTTTTTTTTTTTTTGATACAGGGCTTCAGTCTGTTGCCCAGCCTGGGGTGCAGTGACACTATCACAGCTTACTGAAACCTCAACCTCCCCAGGCTCAGGTGATCCTGCCACCTCAGCTACAGAGTAGCTGGGACTACAGGTGTGCGCCACCATGCCTAGCTAATTTTCCTGTTTTTTGCAGAGATGGAGTTTCACCATGTTGCCCAGCCTGGTCTCTAACTCCTGGAATGAAGCGATCCACCTGCCTCTCAGCCTTCCAAAGTGCTGAGATTATAAGCATGAGCCACTGGACCCAGCCCATTATCACAGTTTTTATAAAACTTCAACAGTGATAGCCCTCCTAAAAAATAATGACCTTCCATATTTCTAATTAAAGAATGTAGCTTATCATCCTAAATCAAAAATGATACTGGACTTTAAAAATAAGTAGTTGCCAGAAGGCAGAATGGGGTCTGTTTTTTTCCAAAATTTGCTAATACTAGGTTTGTTCACTATTGCAAACAGTACTGGGCAGCACTGCTCTATTAGTGTTCCACAGATACGTGACTTCCATTTTCTTTTCTTCAAATCACAGCATCACTGCAATCCATGACGGTGATGTTTTTCCTATTCTGCTGCAGGAGCCCCATATGAAACTCTAAGCCAACAGGCCAAAGTTTGTGCAAGAGGAGGTAATCTCAGGTGTTACCAAGAGCTTATTCTAATCACCCAAAATAAGTGATATTTTAAAAATTCATTCAAATAAGATAAACCAACTTACAGCTGCATTGAATTATCAGGCCTATTGGATTTCTATGAAAGTAAACCTAGAAGCCACTGGGTATACTGAAAGAAACCTGGATTAGGGTCAGAGGGTCCCAGCCTGGGTTTTAGCACTCGGTTGCCAGAAATGTTAACTGTTAATTCATTATCTCTGGTTTATTCACGTGTAAAACGGCGATTAAAAACCCCTGTGATTTCTCCTTCTATCTCTGGATTATCCTCAGTCTGAATGGAATAATAATCTGAAAGTCATTGGTAAATGACAAAGTAACCACCAGAGTTATTGCTGTTATTACTCTCTTAAATAATTTAATCTTTAGTAGCATATAATTAGGAACTTTCAAAATATGTTTTACTAAGTTTCATAAAAACAAAGAGTTATTATCAGGCTACAGATTCCGACATCAAACCACAAAATCTTCTTTTTCATAGAGCTTCTTTTAATTATCTATTGATAATCACATTCCCATTTTTACCTTTATATATGTTCAGTTTGTTAACTAAATAAATATAACCAATAGGTACTACAGGGAACATAACATATTTCAATTTTGGTCTTTGCCTTCCATCATCTAATGAAAAGAAATATATATATATATATATATATATATATACACACACACACACTACACACACATACTATACATACACACACACACACACACACATACTATACATACACACACACACATATACATATACATATACATATACATATACATATACATATACATAACAAGTACATAGAAAGAATAAATGCCAAACTACAGGGGGAAAAACACCAGGCTATGACCACTCAGATGAGGGAGGGAGAGTCTTTCATTTGAGGGTTTGTTGCGCCATGACAGATGGGTAAGACTTGGACATGAGACTGACAAGTGACTAAACCGCCAGAGCGTTTTCACACATCAAAAAAATTGCTGACATTTTGTGCTTGGTAAGTTTTCGAGAAATACTTGAGAAATAAGTTTGAAGACCATATTATGATATAGTTCATTAGAACTTGGTAATACTAAAAGCCCCCATTCTATGCTAACTGTGAACATTAATCTTGACTGAGTTTCCCCTTCATCAAGTTTGTTAGATCTGAAAGGCATCACTAGTGTGTGAGGATCTCACTCCATTGACAACATCGTTTCTCCTATATTCACCCCTCCTTCGTCCTTCTCATCAGCAAGCTCTAACCTATCTCAGACTTAACAATAATAAACACCTCTTACATGCGTCTCCAACAACTATTCTAAAAATTCCTGAAAGACCTGTAAAACTTGGTTTTCTACTGCCTTACTCCTTACTCCTCACACTTACTCTAATCTGAATTTTCATATACACCCAACCACTACCAACAACCACAAAACTGACTAAATGCCAACTATGCTACCAAATCCAATAAATGCACAACTGATTGTTCACTCACCTGCGTATCTTGGGGACAACTCTCTCTCTCTCTCTCTTTCTCTCGCCTCTTTGAACCACACTCTCTTAGCTTACTTTGTATGTCACTCTACTGCCCAAAATTAAACACCAGATTTCCTCTTAGGTCAATCACTCTCCTCAGATCACTCTCCTCAGATCACTAAGAACTCAAAAGAGAGAGAGAGAGAAAATACCTTATGTACCCCTTATCATCAAATATCCTTTATAACACAATAATTTCTAATTTTGTTCCACCATTCAGGAACCCAGATCTTACACTGCCTACTTGGGACCTCCATTTGGATGTCTTACATATATCTCAAAATTGGTCCAATCACTTTATCTCCTCAAACCTTTTTCTCTGTCAGTGTTCCTCATCTCAGTAACTATGTGTCATTATACACATAGTTGCTTATGCCAGAAATGCAGAATCATCCTTGACAGCTCCTACTCTCTTAAGTCCTATATCTGGCCAATCACTGAGTTTATCAATTCTGTCTTTTAAAAAATTTCCACGTCTAGTCACTTCACCTCCACTGCTACCTCTCAAATCAAGGTATCTTCCCTCTCCCCTGTACTAACATGATATTCTCCCAAAGGCGTTCACACATTTACCCAGTCTCCTTCCATATCATTTTCTACAGTACAACTGGAGTGATCATTTAAAAACCCAAACAATGTCATTTCTGTGTATAAAACCCTTCGAGAGCTTCCAACTGAATATATCTCTACTCAGGTTTCCAAGAGTCTTCATGGCCTTTTACAATAGCTAAAATCAAAGAAAAAAAAAAAGGGGGAGGTGCAATGGCTCACTCCTATAATCCCAGCACTTTGAGAGGCCAAGGTAGGGGGATCACCTGAGATCAAAAGTTCAAGACCAGCCTGGCCAATGTGGTAAAACATCATCTCTACTAAAAATACAAAAATTAGCCGGGTATGGTGGCACATGCCTGTAGGGAACCACATCCAATCGTTTCTGTGTTGTCCATGACTGTAATAGCAGAGCTGAATAGTTGCAACAGAGACTGTATGGCCTGCAAGCCTAAAACATTTACTCAGGAGGCTGAGACAGGAAAATTGCTTGAACCTAGGAGGAGGAGGCTGCAGTGAGCAGAGTTCATGCCACTGCACTCCAGCCTAGGTGACAGAGCCAGAGTCTGTCTCAAAAAAAAAAAAAGAAAAAAGAAAAAAGGCAGGAAGGCAATACCAAGTACTGGTGAGGATGCAACACAATTGAAACTCTCTTATACTACTTAAAGAAATGCAAAATTATACCACTATTTTGGAAAATAGTTCAAGAGTGTCTCTCTCTCTCTTTTTTTCTTTTGAGACAGAGTCTCACTCTGTCACCTAGGCTGGAGTGCAGAGGTGCCATTTCAGCTCACGGCAACCCCTGCCACCTGAGTTCAAGAGATTGTCCTGCCTCAGCCTCCTGAGTAGCTGGGACTACAGGTGCCTGCCACCACACTGAGCTAATTTTTATAGTTTTAGTACAGATGGGTTTTCACCAACCAGGCTAGTGTTGAACTCCTGACCTCATGATCCACCCACCTCGGCCTCTCAAAGTGCTGGAGTTACAGGCGTGAGCCACCACACCTGGCCAGGAGTGTCATGTAAAGGTAAGCACACAGCACACAGCCCAGCAATCCCTCTCCTACATGGCTATCTAAAAGAAATGAAAATCTGTGTTCACACAGAAGCCTGTAGGCAAATATTTACAATGGCTTTATTCATAATTGTCCTAACCTGGGAAAATAAAAAAAAAACTAAACATCCTTCACCTGGTGAATGACTAATTAAACTGTGACACATCTATGCAATGGTATAATAAACGGAAATAAAAGAGAACAAACTACTGCTACACAGCAACATGAATGAACCTCAAATGCAATATGCTAAATCAGGGGTCAGCAAATTATGGTCTTCAGCCTAAACCTGGCTGCTGCTTGCTGCCTGTTGTTGTAAACAAAGTGTCACTAGAAGACAGCCATATCCAATCATTTCTGTGTTGTCAATGACTGTAATGGCAGAGCTGAATAGCTGCTAAAGAGACTGTATGGCCTGCAAGCCTAAAACATTTACTCTAGCTCTTTACAGAAAAGTCTCCTAATCCCTGTAGTAAGCAAAAGAAGCCAGATTCAGAAATCTATATATTACATGATTCCAGTGCTTCTGTTTATGCCATGTTCTGTATAAGCAAAAGTACAGAGTCTGAAAACAGATGAGTGGTTGCCAGGGTCTGGGGATGGGGGTAGAAGGACTGACTACAAAGGGCATGAAAAAATGGTGAGGATGATAGGAATGTTCCACAGCTTGATCATGGTGCTCATTACATAACTGTATGTACTTATCAAAACTTAGAGAATTATAAATTATAAAGGGTAAATTTTACTGTGCCTCATACTACAACTTATACCTCAATACACTTGACTTCAAAAAAATAATAAGTGAATTATGTAAAGCGCATTTAAGTGTCAGACACTATTTTAAGGGTTTTGCTTTTTTCTACTCCTTTAATCCTCACAATAACTACACGAGTTAGGTACTACTATGATCTTCATTTTACAGAACTATCTGAGACATAGAGAAGTGAAGCAGTTGGTCCATAAGTACACAGCTGGCTCATGGTAGAGCTGAAAACTGAACTTGGTCTGGCAACAGAGACTAAGTGCTACACTACGACACCATTCTGATACCAAATATAATTTGAGAAAAAATTTTAAAAACAAACTAAATAGTTATCATAGAGTGAGATATGACCAGCTGCCAAAATCTAGAAAGTAGTTTGTTTGTTGTAGTTGTTTTGAAGGTTTTACTGAACAGTTCCTCAAAAAAAAATTTTTTTTTTTTTTAATATACAGCACTATTAAGGGTAATTTATTTACTTTCTGGCACTACTTTTAAAATAACATTTTATTTTTGTATACTTTTTTCATAAAAGCTGGAAAGTGTTGCAACTGAGAAGCTAAGTACCATGTTTATTTTAGAGGCAGTAAACACAGCCTAAGGCCCTACTTATAATTATGACAGGAAAAAGACTCATTTTGGCTTCATATGGTTTGGAGTCACAAAAACACATCTGCACTCTACCTTTCCCAGAATATGTTGATTAAGGGGAAATGAAAAGGAGAGAAGCAGCAAGAATAAAACAGGTAACAACATGCTTTAAGACAAGAGGGCATTGGGTTCCAAATCTTCTTAGATCTGCGCTCCCTTTGTTCACCCTCCTTTCTCGGACAGTTTGATTACACTGGAATTTGGGAAATAGATTTCATTGATGGGTTGATCCAGAAGTTCTAGGAGAAGCCTTGGAATGGCCACAGGCCCTATATTACATGGGAGACCAAAACCCTGTGTCAGGGAGAGGGGGTTGAGGGAGGGGAGGGGAGGAGAGGGGTGGGGAGGGGAAGGAAGGGAGGGAGGGAGGGAGGGACCGAAAAACCCTATCTTCTGAGGAAACCCTGGGCCAACCATCACATTCCTCAAACTTATTTAACCAATCAATATTTTGTGGAGGCCTTCAAGGATTCTATAGCCCAGGGAACAAAACAAAAAGATAAAGAAGCAATTATAACATTGTTTAAAAGTGGATATACCAATAGAGAAAAGGCTACAAAAGTCACAGGAGGCACCTCTTATCCAGACCTGAGAAGGCTTCTTGGAACATGTAGCTAAATCAAGTAGACAGAAAGTAACAGGCATTAGCTGGGTGACAAAAACCAGGAAAGGAAGTGGAAAGAGCATGTGCTAAAACCAGAAGTCACACTAGAATGGTTTTCTCTACTTAGCACACTGCTTTCTTAAAGACCAAATCATACCTCCAATATTTTTAAATTGCTGTATTTCACATATAAATCAGAATTTCTATCTGAGATCAATTTGCTAAAGCTGAGTCGCAGCTGCCATCCTTAGACAGGACTTGTGCGCTCTTGTCAGTCCAGGATTCCTGCTCACTGGCTTCACACTTGACCCTCATCTCCTCTTTCCCCCTGTAGGCACATGAGTTCACCAACCTTGGCTTAAAGACAGAACAACTCCAGCTCTATCAAATTCAGGATCAATTCCCTAATTCAGCCATTGAAACCAGAAGAGAGGAGAGCCCAACACGCAAAACAAACTGCCATTTGCCTAGCATAATTCCAACCACAGCTCCCAAACAATTTTTATCTTGGTGGAATTGGAGAATATCTAATATTTAATATTACTTTAATGTTATTTTTATTATATTTGACTATGAGGGAAGTAGATTTTTTTTCAATTTGCAAAACAATTTTCATTTATAGTTTAGAAAGATAAAATTCTTTCAGCATTCTGATAGCAAACATGCAGGTTTTGTCAAGAGACTCACATGAAAACCTACATAGAACTGAAAGCTAAGTTCACAATTTTTGATAGTTTACATTCCCGAGAATGTTCACCCTGAAGAAGATTCAGAATGAGATCAGTTTTACTGTGTCTGTGCATGATTAGACTTGCAAATTAAAAAAAAAAAAAAAAAATCCTAGACATTTGCAACTTCGGGTGAGACCAAAAACAAGATCTAATAATTAGTGTCTATTTCTGAAACAAGTGCATATTTAAAGACCACAAGCAATTAACAACCAGGTTGTCCTGTAATCATGTACAGTAATAATTCGAGTATAAAGTAGGGTCTCATGCAAATCACCTCAGCCTGCAACCATCACTTTCTCCCATAATATATGATTTGATCAATGGAATCATTAGATTTAAGGGAAACTGCTTCCTGCTTTTCGTCACTAAAAAAGACTAACCATATTTATATACTCCTAAAAGGAAAATGTACAAGCATCTCCTCACAGTGAATCTTAAGATGTTTTAATGGCCTTTATTCACTTCCTGAATCACTTTGTGATTCTAAAAACTGACATTTTTTCCTGCACTTACATGAGAGTAAGCAACATTTCTCAGTGTAAACGTATTCGGTAAGCGATTCATGATCACTCAGTAGATAGAGTTGTCAATGGGTACACTGTCATCTCCACTGGAGTCCACAAAAGAGAAAACAAGAGGAGCCCATCCTTCTGGGGTGGGGCTGAGAATGAAGGTCTAGTTCACCTTGAAGGTATTGTCCAGACTTTAAGTAACTATGATTCCTTGAAAAATCACACAGAAGTTCTTTCAATAGCAATTGGAAAATATCCAAACACTTAAATTATCAAACTTTTTATAGCTAAAAAGTGAGGAAAACCCCTTGGCTCTGTCTGAATATATGTACTTCAAATAAGTTAACAACATAATTGACTACATGAGCTGAGATTTGGGAGATAGGTTTCATTGGTTTTCAAATAAATATTTTTTTTTTTTTTTTTTTTGAGACGGAGTTTCGCTCTTGTTACCCAGGCTGGAGTGCAATGGCACGATCTTGGCTCACCGCAACCTCCGCCTCCTGGGTTCAGGCAATTCTCCTGCCTCAGCCTCCTGAGTAGCTGGGATTACAGGCACGCGCCACCATGCCCAGCTAATTTTTTTGTATTTTTAGTAGAGACGGGGTTTCACCATGTTGACCAGGATGGTCTCGATCTCTTGACCTCGTGATCCACCCACCTCGGCCTCCCAAAGTGCTGGGATTACAGGCTTGAGCCACCGCGCCCGGCTCAAATAAATATTTTTAAAACAGAGAATATGTGCTTGCTTTTCAACTCTAACAGCTCACTGAAAGTCAGAGGGCCTGGAGAGTAAGCCAGAGGTTGGGGTAGACAGGGAAAAAGAAATAGAACCATTAGTTGCCTAGAAGCTGCCAGCTCACACCCCTAATGTTAGCTCCTCAGGCGTCACACACACACACTTCCCACAGGAAGGAGGAATCTTTTGACCAGTGAGGAAACCTTTAGTTATCCCTTGAGCAAGTAATTCAGAGAATCAAAATTTGATCCCAGATTTGACTCCAAATCTCATGGCCTCAGCTCTGCTAGGTCATCTTTGCCTATATATGTGGATCACTTGGGCCTCTAGATCTGCCAGCCTTTCTGGCATCCGCAATGCAGAACTGTTGATGGCAGTCAGTGAGATCAGAAGTCCTAGGATCACATTGGGCAGTTAAGTTGTCACCCAGAATTCTATCTAGTAGCACTTTTTTTCTTTTTTTCTTTTTTTCTTTTTTTTTTTTTTTGAGACAGAGTCTCACTCTGTTGCCCAGGCTGGAGTGCAGTGGCGTGATCTCAGCACACTAAAATCTCCACCTCCCAGGTCTGAGTGATCCTCCTACCTCAGCCTCCCCAATAGCTGGGACTACAGGTGCCCGCCACCACATCTGGCTAATTTTTGTATTTTTTGTAGAGGCAGGGTTTCGCCATGTTGGCCAAGCTGGTCTCAAGCTCCTGATCTCAGGCAATCTACCTGTCTTGGCATTCCAAAGTTCTGGGATTATAGGCGTGAGCCACTGCACCTGGCCAGCCAGCACTTTTTCTTAATAATCTGCCTAAAGCATCTGAAGGTAGATCCAGAAGCAAAAGAGGGCTCACTCTTTCCCCATTCCTCTCAGGTGAATAAAATGATGCCCAACTGAGCCAACCAGGCAGTTCCAAGCTTTATAATCTAGATGGCCTTCAGCTACACTTTAACCTTATGTTCAAAATATGTTTTGGCCAAATTTGTGATGCATACTCATCATTTCTCTGTTACTTATTTCATCAAATATAATTTTTCTAGTTGGTACTCACTATTGTATAATTAGTTTTCATAAATTCTTTGTTGAAATCACAAATTACAAAATAAATAAAGTGAAATTGGAATTGCCTAACTTCTATTTAAGTCATCTATTTCTAGAACCACCTAGAAGATGCTTTCCTAGCATAAACATAATTAAACTATTAAGCTGAAGGATGGGGAGTGGGAAGAGGGAGGCTAAAGGACTCTCCCCAAAGCATTTATAGAAAGTTTCCTCCGTCTACAATATCCCTAAAAAGTTTTTAAAGAGGCCTTAAAATGAATAAATAGTTGAAAATGAAATGCAAAGTCAAATCAAAATGAATGTCAATGTTGCTCAGTTAGCAACAGCCTAGCAGCTCACCAGCTGTCAACGTTAATCATAGCTCAGTCGTTGACTCACTGAGTGACCTATAGAAGTACAGTTAACCTCACTGATTTTGTATGCCAGCAACAAAATAGCATCACAAACTCCTCGAAGGCCTGATGTGAGTTATAACTCAAAGATATTGCTATGGCCCCACTTTGGGGGCTAAGTGTTAAATAAAAACCAAAATTATAAGGAAGATGATAGGATGCTCTTCAGAGAACATTTCCAGCTCTGTCTGCATAATTTTAGTGCTTTGATGAAACATGTCTCTGAAAAAAATAGTTAACCATATAGAGTAGTTAAGAATAGTTTCAACTGGCCTTATCTAAAATACAGATTATTCAGAATCCTCATCAAGCTTTAGATATCAGACACATTCCCACAAATTTAGCTATATTTCTAAGAGAAAAACAGTTCTTCCAGGAATCCATGCACAGGATTCTAAATAAGACAGGCAAATGAATGATACAGTCTTTAGCATAACCCTGACAATAAAATTCTCATCAAAAGAAATATAGCTCATTTGTCAACTAGATTAGAAACTAAAATCAAGACACATATGTAACAGCTAACTGCTTAACAAAACTTTTTATCTTCTTCCAGAGAACGCTCCCGTACAGTAGGCTGGAAATGATCCAGTGGGGTGAGACCCCTATAGCAATGGCAGACCCACCAGAATAAAGAGACACAGGTCCTTGGTAATTTCAGGAAAAGGTCCCCCACCTATCCACATTGAACTGTAATGTGAGCAAGAAATAAGGTTGCATTGTGATAAGCCACTGAGCTCTGAGGATTGTTTATTACACCAATTAGCTTACTTCAACTAATACACAAGTATGAGATGTGCTTAGTTTTACAACCCAAGATTTACAACTCCCCTACATTGCACACAGTCCATACACAATAGTGAATAGGCTATGGATGGATGAGGCATCATCATTTACAAAAACAACAATTAGGAAATAAATCCATACAGACAACACCTGAAAAGGACAGATCATCAAATGCAAACCCTAGAAAGCAAGGTGCAAAGACATTCCTACCTTCACATTTGATATAACGCTGATGGCTCCTTAAGCAAATGGGTAGCATCAAGAGGCTTATGACTCAGCCATGAGTTCCTTCTTCCACCATCAAAAATGGCCACTTTAGTTGATTTTAACATTTAGGTGGGAACTATAGTGTTAGATATCCTATGAAGAATGTATTCACAATAGCCAAGATATGAAAACCTAAATTCCATTCATCAACAGATGGATGAATACGGAAATGTAGTATATACATAAAATGGTATATTATTCAGCCTTAAAAAAGAGGAAGAAAATCCTGACATTCCTGACAACGTGCCCTGGAGGACATTATGCTAAGTGAAATAAGCCAGACACCAAAAGACAAATATTGTGTGATGACAAATAGGTGGGAGGTAAAATAGTCAACGTCATAGAAGCAGAAAGTAAAACAGTGGTAACCAGGGGGTGGGCGGGTAGATGTTCAGCAAAGGGTACAGAGTTTCAGTTATGCTCAAGAAAATAATTTTTTTTTTGAGATGTAGTCTCGCTGTGTTGTCCAGGCTGGAATGCAGTGGTGTGAACTTGGCTTACTGCAACCTCTGCCTCTTGGGTTCAAGCAATTCTCCCGCCTCAGCCTCCCAAGTAGCTGTGATTATAGGCATCTACCACCATGCTCGCCTAATTTTTGTATTTTTAGTGGAGATGGGGGTTCACCATGTTGGCCAGGCGATTTCAAACTCCTGACCTCAAGTGATCCACCTTCCTCAGCCTCCCAGCATGCTGGGATTACAGGCATGAGGCACTGCGCCTGGCTATCAAGAAAAGAATTTTTTAAAAGCAACATTATTCTGCCATCAACAGGTACGGGAGAAAAACAACAATAAAGACTATATGAGAACATTCATTTTTACATCACTTCCTAAGGTTTTTTAAAAGAGAAAGACTGCGGCTGGGCACAGTGGCTCACACCTGTAATCCCCGCACTTTCAGAGGCCGAGGTGGGCAGATCACCTGAAGTCAGGTGTTCAAGACCTGCCTAACCAATATAGTGAAGCCTCTCTACTAAAAAATACAAAAATTTGCCGAGTGTGGTGGCGGGCACCTGTAATCACAGCTACTCGGGAGGCTGAGGCAGGGAGAAATGCTTGAACCTGGGAGGTAGACGTTGCAGTGTGCTGAAATCGTGCCAACTGCACTCCAGGCTGGGTGACAGAGCAAGACTCCATCTCAAAAAAAAGAAAGGGGAAAGACTGCTTACAAATCTATGCAAAATGCCTCTGGATATGGAATATTATTTACTCAGGCAGAACAAGCAAGCAAGTCTAGTAGCCTGAATTGACTTACAAAATTAAAAGCAATCTGGTTAAAAAAAAAAAAAGGAAGAAAAGGAAAGCAAATGTGTCATATGATAGTTTCAACTACACACTCTCTCAAGAAGAGTTATACTAATTTGAAACCCACAGATCCTCCTTAGTTCAAGAACCTAAAGAATGTTTCTAATTGAGATTAGATTTCTTTTTTTCTTTCTGAGATGGAGTCTCATTCTGTCACCAGGCCAGAGTGCAGTGGTGCGACCTTGACTCACTACAACCTCTGCCTCCCAGGTTCAAGCAATTCTCCTGCCTCAGCCTCCTGAGTAGCTGGGACTACAGGCACTCATCACCATGCCCAGCTAATTTTTGTATTTTTAGTAGAGATGGGGTTTCACCACATTGGCCAGGCTAATCTTAAACTCCTGACCTCATGATCCACCCAATTCGACCTCCCAAATTGCTGGGATTACAGGCGTGAGCCACCACGCCCAGCCAAGGTTAAATTCTTGAAGATGTAAAGGGTGTTCAAAAGATAAACAAATTGTTATATTCAAATAAAGAAACTGCTGAGAAGCAATGCTTAAGTGGAATTCCTATAATTTGTTTCTTTATTTTCTTTTTTCCTGCAGATGCCACAAGATTAAATTGTTTCTTAACTGACATCATGTCTTAGATACACTATGCTTATAATTTTGACTTCTCTTCAATCAATACTCATTTGAACTTCAGGTTTCTCTACCTTCTACCAATTTATCTGTCTAGTCATCAATATAAGCAAAAATGTGCCAACCAAAAATTCAGCAATTTTTTTTTTTTTTTTGAAACACAGTCTCATTCTGTCACCAGGTCGGTGTGCGGTGGCGTGATCTTGACTCATTGAGACCTCTGCCTCCCAGCTTCAAGCAATTCTCTTGCCTCAGCCTCCTGAGTAGCTGGGACTACAGGCGCCCACCACCACACCCAGCTAATTTGTGTATTTTTAGTAGAGATGGGGTTTCACCACATTGGCCAGGCTGGTCTTGAACTCCTGACCTTATCATCCATCCACCTCAGCCTCCCAAAGTGCTGGGATTACAGGCATGAGCTGCCACATCCAGCCTCAGCTATTTTTTAAAAATCTTTTGTTATAGCTTTCTTATTATGCCTGACAAGGCTAGGTCTAATTTCAAATGTTCATATCCCACCTCAGGGGAAGGGGAAGAAGTATAGCAGATACTAAAGAAAGACCTGCTATTGCCAGGTACTGAGATCACTGATTTGTATGTATTGACTTGCTTGGCAGAGAAAAAAGCCTGTGAGTAAAGTGACATTATCCTTACTGTACGAAAAAATCGGAATTCTGATAATTTTTGTAACCTACACACAACAACAGGTTCAAAACCCAGCCACACTCATGTAACAGACACATTCAGGAAGCTAAATGTTGCTTTATTTGGGGTCTATTCAAATAAATCCTAAAGCAGATCTTATTTTGACTAGAGTTGATTATCTTTTTTTTTTTTTTTTTTTTTTTTTTTTCTTTTTTTTTTTTTTTTTTTTTTTTTACTGACTTTAAAACTTTTGAGTCATTGGCACTACTAATCAAAAAGCACTACTTTACTAGAAACCCGTACAAATAAGGCATAGAGAGGGAGAGACTGAAATTACAAGTTAAAACAATGCTTTCAAAATCCCTGCTGATTTTAATTATCCATGCATCACTTTGCCTCTCATTAGCATAAATATTTTTCCTCCTGGGTTTTGCTGACACTAACAAAGGTAGTATAGGCTTACCTGTATTTCAACTCACCTAACACATCACTGTTGTGAGAGTTGTTTTGTTTTGTTTTGTTTTTCATAATAACACATATACAGAGTGAGCTATAGCATTTCCTACGCCACTCACAGGCACAGAGAATTGATGTCTCTTACAAAGTGGGAGGCTATTTTGCAAATCTGTCATCAATAGCTGTTACTATATCCTATCCTCTAACATCACTGACTTTGGGAAAGAAGAAATAAGTTTAACTGCATTTCATTTCAAGCTAAAATGAAAATTCAGATTTATCTCCTGCCAAAAGTTTGAGCTTTTTTCCCTAATATTGCCTGTTTTTAAAAAATGCTTCACCACAGAATCCCGATAAATGGGAATCTCAGAAGGGGCGACATTTTTTGAAAGCTTCCTATGTTCCGGGAACTCTCCCAGGCTTCACTGCTTTTTAACAAACCTATGCAGGAATTATCACTTTTATCCTTATTTTACAAAAGGGAGGAAATGAGGCTGAGAGAATTTAAGAAAATCATCCAGAGTCACTTAGCTATTAAGACATAGCACTAGCTGTTCACAATAGACAAGATATGGAATCAACCTAAATGTCCATCAACAGATGACAGGATAAAGAAAATGTGGTGTATATACAGATGATGGAATATTATTCAGTCATTAAAAAGAATGAAATAGCCCGGGCATGATGGCTCACGTCTGTGATCCCTGCACTTTGGGAGGCTGAGGTGGGTGAGCTTGAGCTCAGGAGCTCAAGACCAGCCTGAGCAACATGGCGAGTCCCCATTGCTATTTAAAAAAAAAAAAAAAAAAAAGACTGAAATCCTGTCATTTGCAACAACATGAGGAGCCTGGAGGACATTATGTTAAGTGAAATATGTCAGGCACAGAAAGATAAATACTGCATGTTCTCACTCACATATAGGAGCTAAAATAAATTGAACTCACAGAAATAGAGAGTAGCAATGTAGGTGTTAAAAGCTGGAAATGGGAGACGACGGGGAAGACACGGAGAGGTTGCTGAATGCATACAAAGTTACAGCTAGATGGAATAAGTTCTAGGGCCTTGTAACACTATAGGCTGAATATGGTTAACAATAATTTAGTGTATATTTTCAAACAGCTAAAAGTGAGGATTTTTAATGTTCACAATACAAAGAAATGATCAATGTTCGAGGTGATGGATATGCTAATTACCCTGATTTGACCATTACACGTTGTATATATGCACAGAAATATCATTCTGCATTTCGTAAATATGTACACTTATGACATATTGAATAAAAATAAAGGGATAAACATGTAAATAAATAAAGGTAAGGAAGCATACCCAAAAAAAGAAAAGTACTGCTAGGTGTTGGATGCAGGCAGTCTGCAGAGACTGCTCTAACGATCACGCTCTTGGCCTTTTTGTTCTGTTGCTGATGAACGGCATCAGTGAGAATTTCTCACTTCCCTGATTCTAAGAAGATCATTCCTCCCATTAAAAAGAGATCTTGGGAGGAATGATCTTCTTAGAATCAGGGTGCCTGTAATCCCAACTACTTGGAAAGCTGAGGCAGGAGAATCGCTTGAACCGGGGAGGTGGAGATTGCAATGAGCTGAGATCACACCACTGCACTCCAGCCTGGGGCAACAAAAGCGAAACTCTGTCTCAAAAAAAAAAAAAAAGATCTTGATTTCCATGTTCTGAAGCCCACTCCCTGCCTATTTATGGTGTGGGGGTAGGGTGGGGGGGTGGCAAAAAAAATTTCACATCCGGGCTTTGAGAAAGCTCTCAGTGGTTCTCAGGTTTTTACCTCAGCTCAAAAAGCCACCACACCTTCAGACCAGGTCATGGAAGGAACGTAGAATGTGTTACCTGAGAAAGACCACCCTTCTGACCCGAATAGATTTTTGTCATATCAACCACATAACTGGGGTTAAAAAAAAAAAAAAAATGCCCACATCATCACATCAACTTTTCCAGTGAGGACCTGGAAGGTATGAAATAAATGTTAACTTAAAAAAAAAGTTTTAAACAGTGCCATTGAACTATAATGAAAAGAAAAAGACTAGGGTAGCCCTATGTTCAATCTCTGTACTCTTTCACACCCTATTCTTGTTTCATTCTCCCTGGCCACTCCCATTCAGGCCTTTCCATCTTTCTGAGGACTCCTCATGCAGCTCTGACTTTAATGCTCTCTACTTCTGTGGCTCAAGAAGGTTTACTTGTTTAAAAGTATTCCATGGCCCCTCTTCCTAATTTAAATTTCCCTCTTCATCTACTCCATTCTCCCACCAGCCTGGAAATAGAAAAAGGAGGCTCCTCTATGAAGTGCTACTTCCCTTTCACCAGACCTTAGACTGGATAAGATGACCTCCAAGTTTAATCTAAGTAAAAGTTTATTATTAAACCAACCTATAATAAATAGTGAATCGCAATCAACTTACTCTAAAAAATCTCCACACCACCACAGAGGTGTCTGCTTGTTCCATCCACAGTGGGGTTGGTTTCATTGAATGGTAAAATGCTTATCTCCCAGTACTCCTGTTCCTTGGCATATGGCTGGTCTGGGGAGAGAAAAACTCAAGCTGCCTTTGTGGAAACTGCCACGTGCTATGGGTGGAAAATAAAGAAAGGAAGACAGGAAATGAAGAGGAAGCCACTCTAAGACCACCCTAAAAGCCCTTAGATGCACAATTGAGGAAGGCCTCAAATGTGGATATTATCTGTGACCACAAACCTCTTTCCCTGTAGGTGGACACAAGCAAAAGAAGTCAGCCAACCTTCATCTCCTTTCCTCATCAACCACCTTGTTGCAATTGAAGATTTAGGCCACCCAGCTCCAAAAGAATAATGATAATAATTACCCTCTCCTTAGGTTATAACGACCCTCACTGTCCTCCATCTCTTCTCAATCTGACCTGTTTCCCTTAGAAAATAAAAATAATAAACATCTAGAATTCACTTGGCTTAACAGCGGGCACTGTTCATCATTCATAAACATAAGTAACAGCAGTGTTAACAATGTGCTTGTAGGAAGAAAAGCTACACTATGAAGTAAAGTGAGACAAAAGCATAACTGCTGCCACCTCTAACCCCTAACCTGCTCCCAGAAACACCAGTCTCCACGAAGGCCTCTATTCTCCCACCTACAGTGGCTCTGATTCAAGCAACTGCATTAAAGGTAAGTGAAATCACATCTTATTCAATTTTAATCTGTCTTATGTTTAATTAATTTTTTGAAGTATATACAATCATTTTCCTTGCAAGTATAAGGTAATTTTTTAAAGCATATACAATAGTTTTCTTTGCTAGTATGTATAAGGTAATTTAACTACAGAACTGATCCAAAGGTTTTCAAGAGCTGACCTGGCACCTAGACACTTATAGCATTGTCTCATCACCAAACATGTTTTAACAATGTACCAACTTTTATATTCAATCCATTTGTATTTAGAATATAGATATAGCCCCTGCCTGCATTTCAGGGAAGAAGCTTTGTCCCGGGAGCCACAGAAACTTTGTCCTGGGAGTACCAAATGGGCACAGACTGGGGCCAAGAAGATAAGAGCATGGAAGAACATAGCAAAATGTGCCAGAACCAAAGTCAGTAGGTGGCTGTCTAGGACATCAGGATCTTGGGGTCTCAAAACTAACTTATTCTCACTAAAAGGCAGTTTATCAGTTGGGATCTTCTTAGAAAACTAGAATAAATATAAAAATACAGTAGGTAAACAACCTGTAACAAGCCAATACTTTAAGCATCACTCTGCAGAAAAATGGAGCATACCTAGTCACGTCTAAGGCCTCAGCTTCTACAAACAAAAATGTAGCCAGTTAATGTGTCTCAAAGGGAAGACTTTTCTTGACTACTGAAGTCAGAAAAACTCCCCCCCTAGAACGGTTCTGATAGGCAGATATTTTCTGAGAGAGGACAGCTGAGTTAATGGAGGCCTGTGGTCATTTTATGTCAATGGCTGGAATAGGTTGTTTCCTCTTCTCATTCTTGCTTTCATTTTTTATTTACTTTGGCCAGTACCTATGGCTACATCACATCTGCTACCCCCACAAACACATGCTAATGGCAGTATCTTAAAGGGACAGGAATCAGCAGAAAGGAAATGCACATAGCTGGATTTCTTATGCAACTCACCGATTGCATATGCCTGTAGGAATTTTTTTCAACAGAACTTGTCAAGTTAAAATTATAAATGACTTCAAACTGCTAGTATCCATTTCATTTGGCTATTAGGGTAATCAGGATGTCTAACTTAGGAACGATAAAATGACAAAATGTCCCAGGAATCAATAGGTCTTCATTTTGCCTTGATTTTACTGAATAAAATCCACCTATAACTTGACTGCTTGGGGGCAAAATCTCTTCTATTTATTCTATTCTGTAAGATCAATTATTAGAGAGAAATCAAACCAAAAAAATTAGATGAAACAGTGTTACCTAGGTACAAATATAAACTGTCAAGTAGAATATGCTTACTGTGGTTAAAAGACATAAACCATGTATAAATTTAGCAACAACTCATCATATTAGATATCGTGACCTTTGGCACTGGCATTTTTCAGTATCATTTCAGATAGCACCAGTAAAGATGGCTGAAGTAATCTAATCCCTTAACACCCATGTCCCAAACAGAAGTGCACTTCTGAAATAGCCTCAGCAGAAGCAACATCTTTTCACACTTGCTTTTAAGGAACTAAGGCAATCTTTTAAAAGAAACAGTACATCAAGCATGATCAATGGATGAGGAAGAGTTTCAATACCAAATCAGTGAATTAATAATACTATTGTACGCATCAAAACTCCACAATGAACCTGATAAATATGTATAATGCTTATGTGTCAGTTAAAAAAATAAAACCAGCAACATGCATGCATTGAGAGTGATGTCTTCACAGTTCAGAATGCAAAAGAAAGACTAACATTAATCAAAAGACTATTTTATATCACCCATCTTTAGCAGGAATCACATAAAATTGGCTCATTGGGTTTTTTAATGATAAGCCAGCATGCTAATTCTTCCTAATATGTGTTTGTATTTATTTATTTTACAGATTGATTGATTGAGGCAGGGTCTCACTTTGTCACCCAGGCTGAAGTGCAGTGGCACGATCTAAGCTCACTGCAGCCTCCACCTTCCAGGCTCAAGCAATCCTCCTACCTCAGCCTCCAGAGTAGCTGGGACTACAGGTGTATAGCACCATGACCAGCTAAATTTTTTATTTTTTGTAGAGAAAGGGTTTCACCATATTGCCCAGGCTGGTCTCCAACTGCCTTGGCCTCCCCAAAGTACTGGGATTACAGGTTTGAGCCAGTGAACTTGCCCTAATATTTGTTTTTAAAGTGATCCTCATTCAGGATATGGGACTGCAAGTAATGTGCCTGGCTCCACCACCTTGTACCACAAAGAAACAGAAACAAGAAGTATAAGACAAACCATGGCTTAAAGGCAACCACAAAAATGCATAAAATGAATCACTACAAATGGTTTGCAAAATTCCTTCACCTTCATCTTTGAAAAAGAAATATACTACACAGCTGGTATCACAAAATGTCCTAATGACATGGGAGAGGGGGAACAAGAGACTGATACTAATTACTAAGGTGGCTGCCAGCCTTTCAAGCCTGAAAAGAACAAAGCCATTCAGCAAAGTTATTTCCTGGCATCAATTTGAACTATGGGAAGTCACAGTTATAATGCAAAGAAAAAAAAAGAAAATAAACTGAACACTTAATAATATTTGGAAACTTCATATCAATCTCATTTTCATGGCCTTCCTCCATTAAAATTTTTATGTAATACAAAGTAATACTTCGTAAGTAACTAAACCTTGAAGAAATAAAACCAGGAATCAGCTGGGCCTTTTCTTTTCCATTTCCTTTCTCGGCTGCCTGCCTTCTAATAAGACAAACTTTTGGCAGGAACATAGAAGGTATCCAGACATTTAGATGAATTAGACAAGGAAAGTCTAAATGAAGAAACCCTGGCACTCATAAATGAAGCAGTCTTTTAAAACCCAAAGAGCCAAAACAGAGGCTAAATAATGCTTCCTGAAAAAGAAATTCACTTTTTAAAAAAGGAGATACACACAGTTCTCCAGGATCATTAAGGCAATGTTCTAAATTAGTATCTTTCAGATCAAACTGAGAAACTTCGCAAGTAATTTCTAAACAAAACTGTTAGTGCACACACTTCCCATAGACAGTTCTTTAGCAGATTTAGGTTGCATGCTGTAATCAACACAAGTACAGTTACTTACTTGTTTCCTTCTGTAATGAGCAAACTGAGAAAGTCCTAAAACAGTTGCAAGAGCACCTCCTCCAACAAGAATCGTCCCTTTCACTGCCTTTTGAAATGCCATTTCTTAGCCTACAAAGGAAAAAAAAAGAAACAAAAAGAAGTTAATTGGGATGGTTATCGCATAACTATCCCAATAATAAAAAGACACTGTGTAAATTATGAAACTATGTTAAACTAGAAAAGAAAACATAAAGTAAGGAAATTACTAACATACCAATGTGTATACTGCAACTCAAAAGAAATAGCAAAAAAAGTCTAGACAAGGGGAGTGATTATGTAAAAGTGACTTTCTGATCTGACAGGAATTAAAAAAAGAAAAGCAAATGAAGAGACAACTGAGGATATTTAAACAGTATAAAGTCAAGAGAACTGTGAAAAGAAATGTCATTGGGTATTTGACAAAACTGCATGCTATACTGCAAATTTGTTCAACACCTAATCCTTTCCTCAAGGAGAACCAGTAGAACCAGACAATAAACATCAGACTGCTTCAGGTTCTTTGGCAAGTGTTTAATTCAAATTGTGGTACAACTCCCTTCCCAAATTTTTCCCTTTCTAATGAAGTTTTCACTAGAATCAAAAGCCAGCACAGTTATATTTCTATCATTGAGTCGACCAGGCACAGTGGCTCATGCTTGTAATCCCAGAACTGTGGGAGGCCGTGGTGGCAGGTGCCTGTAATCCCAGCTACGCAGGAGGCTGGGGCAGGAGAATCACTTGAACCTGAGACATGGAGGTTGCAGTGAGCTGAGATCGCACTGGACAACAGAGCTAGACTTCGTCTCAAAAAAAAAAAAAGAGTATACTTTACAGAGAAGAAGTCAAAGAATATCATGCCTTGATGCTTTCACAAACTGACCAATCTAACCCACTGTTATTCCTTTCATTAGGGGAACTTAACAAAAAGAAAAAAGTTTTCTTCTGGCCAGAGTTGCATGACACCAAAATTTTAAGAGAAAGCCCTCCAGATCAAGCACTCACTGTATATTTGTGGCTCACTGTATTTATATTGTTTTCTTTCTTTTTTTCAGAGACAGAGTCGGGCTCTGTCACCCAGGCCAGAGTGTGGTGGCTCAACTATCACTAACTGTAAACTCAAACTCAAACTCCTGGACAAGTGATTCTCCTAAGTAGCTGATACTACCAGTGCAAGCCACCATGCATGGCTAATCTTTTTCTTTTCTTTCTTTCTTTCTTTTTTTTTTTTTTTCCTGGAGAGACAAGGTCTCGCTGTGTTGCCCAAGCAGTCTCCTTCCTTGGCTTCCCAAAGTGCTAAGATTACAAACATGAGCCACGACTCCATTGAATATTTCTAAAGTTCTGCATCATCTTAGCTCTTACCTGTCCTCTCACTTGTTTTCCACAACTGGACTGATAATGAAATTTTCTAAAGTTTTATTGAGGACTTAAAAATTATTCTTTAACTTTTTCAGAAACTAAAAAGATTGCATAAAAATGAAGATTCCACCAAAAATCCTTCTTTCCACTTTAACTCTGTTCAATGTAAAAAGATAACCCTGTGCGATCAACTAAAAAATTTCTAGGGTTGAGTAATTTGACCTGCCTAAAACTTTCCTTTCACAAAGGCAGGAAAACAGGGAAGCCACTACCCTATTTGCTTGTATGGATGGACCTCTGGCCTCTCTGCACAACACACCTTACATTCTACTGATATCTCACAACTCAAGAAGATAATTTATTATAAAAGTAGTGTTAACTCAGGATACTAAAAAAACCAGTATCTCAACAAAAATTATAGTACAGTTAAATATTTGAGTTCATATTGAATAAACTGTATCTATTATCATATTATCCTAAAGAATTGTAATACAGTTGATAATTATGATTCTATAGAAAACTCATTTTGGAATACCATAAATTACTGAAATTTGGTGGCATTTTTAAATTTTTTTTCTTCTGATCTCATTCTGACAAACTCCTAAATTCTAAAACTTGTCTTTTTAATTAAGATTCTTCCCAGGATTAGAGTCCACAAGTTTGAGATTGCAGTGAGCTGCAATTGTGCCACTGTACTCCAACCTGGGAGACAGAACAAGATCCTGTCTCTAAAAAAATTTTTAGCCTGGGTGCAATGGCTCACACCTGTAATCCCAGCACTTTGGGAGGCTAAGGTAGGCAAATCACCTGAAGTCAGGAGTTCGAGACCAGCCTGGCCAACATGGCGAAACCCCGTCTCTACTAAAAATACCAAAAACTAACCAGGCATAGTGGCGGGCACCTGTAATCCCAGCTGCTCCAGAGGCTGAGGCAGGAGAATGGCTTGAATCCAGGAGACGGAGGTTACGGTGAGCTGAGTTCGCGCCATTGCACTCCAGCATGGACAACAAGAGTGAAATTCTGTCTCAAAAAATTTTTTAAAGATTCTTACCAGGAAAATATTTCACAAGCATGTACTCTGCTCCTGGAGGTCTCTTCTTTACCATCCCTTTGCTATATCAACCATCTTCTCTTTCCTAAATTATGCAGGATAGTTGGTATATGCTAGATAGAGGCCTCCATTCATCATTCCATTAACCCTAGGCAAAACCTTATATTCTAGGTTGCTGGGATAGTAAACACTATAACTTAGCAGGTACCCATTTGTCATAGCTTACTATCACCAATCAAGGTACTGCTGTAAACATTCACATGGGTGTCTATTACACAACAATGGAAGTCCTAGCAGCCAACAGACAGCACGCTATCTCAAGACTAACTGGGTCCCTCTGACAATTGGACACAGAATATAGTCCTAGTTCTATTTACCTTAAACAATGCACATGCCTAACTCACAGACAGCAGCGTGGTGGTCCCTTGGATGTAAGTGTTATGACTGATTGACTTATCACTGCTTCTGTCTTGTTGATAATGTCATTGCTGACCTCACAAAGGATACCACACATGGCCAACTGAGGGATGTTATATATAACACAGTCAGTGAAAATGTTTCATTGTCAGAGGTGTCCATTCAGCCAGTTAAATTTGAGGCCAGTATTTCCAAATGTGTGTGGCCCCTATGTTCCCTGCCTACCTTACAGTATTGTTTTAATTTGATTTGTCTGAGCCCAAAACTTGCAAAGGGGGAGATTTTCATGCACTTTCCCAATGAGCCACTTAATACTATCAAAAAACTACATTCTCATATCATCTTGCAGACTTAGCAATAATATCAACTATAATCAATAGAGTTTTCCTTTTTCAATAATTTCATAAAATAAAGTATGCTTGGGTCTTATTACTTCTACTGTAATCAAATCCTTCTGTGTGGTCATCTGGCTAACTCAAAGGCAAGAATCAGTTTCACCTGGCTTTCCTAAGATTATCATTCCGATTGTTATTGTTATAAATGTTTTAACAACAATCACTGCCATTTATTACTTACTAGGTAACAGGTACCGTGCTTTTAATTATTTAAACACATCAGCTCATTTCATCCTCACAACATCTAATTTCATAAGAGGGGCAGTGGTAGTTCAGAGGAAATAGATTTCCCCAAGTCACTGCCTAGTAAGTAAGAAAACATGACTGAGTTTATGTTCTTAACCCCTGGGTGGTTCTGCCCTGCCTTTGGTCTCAAAAGGCAACTTCTCCCCAAAAGCTATACCATATTTTGTTGTTACTCCCAAAAGAAGGCCCTATTCTCAAATAATCTCCTAAAACATTCAGTCCCTTGGCATTTGGGTTAATCTCTAAGACAATGAAGAAGTCTCTAGCAGAGTATCTACTAGTAATCTTCTGCCAGGTAATGTAAGAACTTTGTTTTAGGGTCAGGTGTGGTGGCTCATGACTGTAATCCCAGCACTTTGGGAGGCTGAGCCAGGTGGATCATTTCAGGTCAGGAGTTCGACACCAGCCTGGCCAACATGCTGAAACCTTGTCTCTACTAAAAACACAAAAATTATCTGGGCAATAGTGGCACACGCCTATAATCCCAGCTACTTGGAGCCTGAGACAAGAGAATCCCTTGAGCCTGGGAGGCAGAGGCTGCAGTGAGCCGAGATGGTGCCACTGTACTCCAGTCTGGGAGACAGAGTGAGACCCTGTCTCAAAAAATAAAAGAAAAGAATTTTGCTCTAATGCTGAAAGAAATTTAGAACTATATAAATATAAATCCTGCTGTGGACAACATGTACCCATGTACCATTGTAAGGAGGAACGTTTTCACATTGATTACAAAGAGAAAAAGATTATTTCCTTCTAAGTAACAGCTTTACTGGGAAACTAGCAAAGAAAGGGACCAAAAATATACACAAATCTTTACTAACTTCTGCAATAAAAGTTCAAGAAAGCCAGAGGGGAAAAAATATTAAAAAATAGAATTAGCTTATTTATTACAGCTTCACATCCATGTTTTATAGCCTTTTAATTAAATCACATACGTGCTGACTCAGGGCTGGCTGCTGCATTGACAACAAACCAGAGCTAACTCTGAGAACACCAGTTCAGTTGGCAAAACCTAAACAAACGGTGCTCAACTGAATATACCTGTGAATTTATCAACTAACTGCCCACGAGGAATATATCATCTATGTGCAGGATTAAATATCAAAATGTGTCTTGGAACTCTGAACTCTGTCTTATAACTAGTTGTGCTATACTGAGTGTTATAAATAGTCAGAAAAAAAAAGCAAGATGCTCTATCATTTTAATGTTGCAAGAAATTGACTGAAAGAATTAAAGAAGGCTTCAGTGAAGACAGGACTTTTGAGATGGGTCTTGAAGGGGAAAAAAGAATTTGGAGAGGAGTGAGTAGGGAACATTATAGACAAGACAATTGGAGAAAGGGGAGCATCAGGTACATTCTAGGCATACAAGTAGTTATCTGGTTTGACTGGAGATGGTATACAGCTAGAAATGGGATTTAAAAAGAAGTCCAGGGAGCAAGAAAGAGGAAGACTGTGTACATGTGAATTAAAATATGTCTAAGATATCCTGTTGGCAATGGGGAGAGAGACTGTAGATTAGGGAAGTAAGACATTTTGTCTAATGTTCTGTAAAGAGTATTCAAGCAGATTTTTGTGTTGAAGCTTACAAAGACAGAGAGACCAATTAGAGGGCAATGAAATAGACCTCATGTGAGAGGAGAGCCTGGTTTAAGGCAACATTAAAGAGTGCAAATCTAGAGACCGATGTTTTCCAAAAATCTCTAAGGACAGCACTCAATTAGAGAGGATGAAAAGACCTGACAACCAATTACAGGAGGCAACAGGAAGAGACTGAACACAATAAGGGGTTTTAGTTTGGGCGGCTGCAAAATGGCCCCAACATTTCAATGTTAAGATCTAAAAAGAGAAGCAGGTTTAAGGAAGAAGAGAAGCTGAGCTTGCAACTAAGAAAACTGGAGATCTTGGCAGGGTGGGGTGGCTAGCACCTGTAATCCCAGCACTTTTGGAGGCTGAGGCGGGTGGATCACCTGAGGTCAGGAGTTCGAAACTGGCCTGCCCAACATGGCGAAACTCTGTCTCTACTAAAAATA
>NW_016107325.1:906596-919277 GCF_001604975.1 Cebus imitator | reverse complement strand
AAAAAAAAAAAAAAATTGAGATCTTGACAGAACATCTACTCACAAAAAACAGAAAACATAGATATGTGGGTCTAAAACTCCCAAAGATTAATAGGTACTCAGGAAACTTATGCCTAGAACTGACCGTTGTAATTGCTACACAATAAAATGTACTTAGTGCTAGCAAACAAAAACTAAATTTGCCACTTCTCAAAGTTTGCTGACCCTTGTTTGTAGCTGACTGCTGCAACTTAATCTGGCTCAGCTGAATTCTTAGATGTCCTTGTGAGCTCCCTGTATAGATAGAGTGACTTTAACAAAGAACAACTCGCATCCTATTTCATTTAAGTCCCTGAGTGCACCCACCCTTTCTGCCTCCTCCCATTCATAGGCAAGGCAACTATGCATAAGCAAATTTACTCCAGAACCAGACTGCACTTCCTGACCTCTGAAATGTCTTTAAAAGGTACTCACTCTCCTCCTCATCTTCCTGTCTTATCTTCTCTCTTCCAGCAGGCTTACTTATCAAAATATAAACCTAGCACAAGTAAGAATCATGCAAATAGGCTGGGCCAGTGGCTCATCCCTGGGATCCCAGCAATTTGGGAGGACAATGCAGGAGGACTGCTTGATGTCAGGAGTTCAAGACCAGCTTGGACAACAAAGCAAAACTCCATCTCTATTTAAAAATTTAAAAATTAGCAGAGCATGGTGGAGTACACCTCTAGCCCCTGCTTCTCAAGAAGACAAGGTAAGAGGATCAGGTATGCCCAGGAGGTTAAGGCTTCAATCAGCCATGATCATACCACTGTACTCTAGCCTGGGCAACAGAGCAAAATCCTGTCTTATATAAAATAAAATAATTCAGATGTTTAAAAAAAGAATCCATGCAACTAGATTTATCACTCCTCTGTGGAAAAGCCCTGGGTCCCTTTGTCAGAGGCCTGTGAACCAGGGCAACTCCAATAGGAACTGGGTAAAATAAGCCACCCCTTGTTTAGCATATAATCAAGAAATAACCATAAGAATGGGCAACCAGCAGCCCTGTGTCTATGGAGTACTCACTCTCTTATTCCTTCACTTTCTCAATAAACTTGCTTTCACTTTACTCTATGGACTCGCCCTGAGCTCTTTCTTGCTTGAGATCCAAGAACCCTCTCTAGGTGTCTGGATGGGGACCCCTTTGCTGTAACACCTTTATGTTTACAAAAACTCTCCAATCTTTCTGGCTTCTTATATAGAAGCCTCAATTACTTCCCCATGCTCTCCATTAGTTTAAGAAAAAAATGGGAACTTCTCAGGATTGTGATTCTTTTTGTTTTTTTTTCTCGCGCCCGGAAGTGAGGCTCCCAGGGGCGGAGCTAGGATTGTGATTCTTATGCCAGCATAAAAATAAGCATATTTCTCTCCATCCCTTACAAGCACGACCAGTGGAGGGGTGGAAAGTTCAGCTCAACGATCAGTTACAGAAGAGTAATTTCAACAACGAGCCTTGCTGTCCTTGGGGCATGTATTCTCCAGGAAGATATAAAGGCATCCCATATCTGCCCTCCCATGTTTACTGCAGCACTAGCCACAATAGCCAAGATTTTGAATCATCCTAAGAGTTCATCAACAGACAAATGGATAACAAAAATGTGGTACATATATACAACAAAGTAGTATTCAGCCATTAAAAAAAGAATGACATCAGGCCAGGCACAGTGGTTCACACCTATAATTCTAGCACTTTGGGAGGCCAAGGTGGGCAGATCAGTTGAGGACATAAGTTTGAAACCAGCCTGGACAACATGGGGAAACCCTGTCTCTACTAAAAATACAAAAAATTAAACAGGCATGGTGGCACACACCTGTAATCCCTATTCAGGAGGCTGAGGCAGAAGAATCTCTTGAACCCAGGAGGTGGAGGTTGCAGTGCGCTGAGATCATGCTATTGCACTCCAGCCTGCGTGACAGAGTGAGACTCTGTCTCAAAAAAATAATAATTTGTGCACATTTTAAAATAACTAAAACAGTATAATTGGAATGTTCATAACACAAAGAAATAATAAATGCTTAAGGTGATGGATACCCCATTTACCCTGATATTATTGTTACTCATTACATGCCTGTAGCAAAATATCTCATGTACCCCTAAAATACGTATACATACTATGTACACAAAAAAATTAGAAATAAAAAAGAAATTAAAAATAAATAAAAGTGATCCATGCCCTTCCAATCACCTACACTGAGAAATTCAGATGTACAAGGCATTTAAAACATAAAATAAAAACCCCAAGATGTAATCTAGAGTAGCCCTTTAATCACTAAGCCCTTTACCTCAGCCTTTTGTGGTCCAAACGTAGCAAATGCTCTTACCCTTCACCGGTGCAGCCACCTGCTCCTGTAGCTGTGCATGCAAAACCACTCCTTAAGCTATTTTGAGTTGTGTCACACTGTCACAGCCATGGAAGGCACAAGTCGGAGGGCCAGGCCTCACACTCACATACAAATCCAATGGCTCATTGAAGAAAAGTGCACGAGTCTTTTCATGCATTTTTCAATAAGTGTATAGGACTTCACCAGAGAAGGTCCCAGCAAATGAGTCTGTAATCGTGGACACCTTACATCAAGTCCACAGCAAAAGAGGAGTGAGCTCAAAAGCATCTTCCTTCCCACAAGCACCCTTTTAACTATAGAAGTCAGGATCTCTGGGTGGCTTGAACTAGTTGTGTTTTAGCAAGCAAAGCTTTTATTATTCCAATTAATGTGGTAAAAAATGTTTTGTATAATTCACTGGAAGGAGGTGTCTCATAGTTCAGACACACCAAGGAGGCTGATAAAGTACCTACTCAGACAAGTAACAATCAAAGCACACCATTCACTACTCTTTCCCCAAGGTTTACTTTACTGTGGGGATCATGACTAGCACTCTGCCTGCAACTGCATTCCCCTCAGCCAAGCAGAGAAGGACTTACACACATATATCTTACACATGTGATTCCTACAGAAACACACAGAGAGCCCTCGAGTGTACTTTTTAAAAGCTGTCAGACCTAAATGAACAAAATAGTCAAACAGAAGACGCTCAATTAGCCTGTTCTCTGGAAATGGAGAGGAGGTCTAGTCCGTAATCTGAAAGTTATTTCTCCTTTCTGGTTGTTGTGGCTTTTAAAAAGGATTTTTAAAAGGCCAACACTCAACAGGAAATTGACAGAAACGTTCTTCACAAAAGATGATCCCTATGGAAAGAAGTCCTAAGAAAACATAAGACACTTTTAGCCTTCTTTAGCCTTTCCTCTATTTTTCTTTTCTTTTTTTTTTGCGACAGAGTTTCACTCTTATTGCCCAGGCTGGTGCAATGGCTCGACCTCAGCTCATCGCTTGAAACTCTGCCTCCTGGGTTCAAGCGATTCTCCTGCCTCAGCCTCCCGAGTAGCTAGGATTACAGGCATGCGCCACCACGCTCAGCTAATTTTTGTATTTTTATTTTATTTTTTATTTATTTTTTATTCTTTTGAGACGGAGTTTCACTCTTGTTACCCAGGCTGGAGTGCAATGGCGTGGTCTCGGCTCACCGCAACCTCCGCCTCCCGGGTTCAGGCAATTTTGCCTCAGCCTCCTGAGTAGCTGGGATTACAGGCATGTGCCACCATGCCCAGCTGATTTTTTGTATTTTTACTAGAGACGGGGTTTCACCATGTTGACCAGGATGGTCTTGATTTCTTGACCTCGTGATCCACCCGCCTCAGCCTCCCAAAGTGCTGGGATTACAGGCATGAGCCACAGCCTCGCCTTTTCTCTATTATATCAAAAACAAAAACACACAAACACAATAACCTATAGTTGTAAAGAATATATACACTGAAAAGGATATCAGACAACAAACAAAAGGGCTCTTCTGAAGCCACTGATAAAAGCATTACCCTGATAACACAAGCTAAATCAAAGGACATTAGTCAACAAAAACATGTGAAACATAATGGATCCTCAGGTTCTAAATACACAAATTTTGGACTATGGTGGAGAAAGCTAAAGCAACACACTCACACATTGCTGGGACAGCATCCAGATTCTAGCTTTGTCCCTGACTTCCACACCTTATCAAAAGGCCAGCTGCTTCCAGGAAGGGCAGGTTCTTTCACTTCCAATCCATTTATTTCCCCAGGCAATTACTGCCAGAAGGGCTCACCCCAAGGGAAAGAAAACAATTTTAACAGAGGAAGAATATTTTCATAAAGATGAATGAGAAAAAAAAAAATCGGGAAACAAAGAGAAAGTGAAAGAAAACAAACACTATATTTATACCAATTTACATAACTTAAAGCTAGAAAATTATTTGTCTCCCTGGGTCACCTTTATGTCAGTTACATCATTTTAGAAGCAAACCTACAGCTATGGATGACTGAGAAAGAGGTTGGCCCAGGACCACTTCTCAGCCTCAAAGGAGGGCAGGAGTCTGGAAGCTTGACAGGAGAAGTTGGCTAAGAGACGGGTTGAGCTGGTTTCAGGGGCAGAGTTCAAAAAATGCAAGTAAAAGGTACAAAAGAAGGAGAAAATAAGGTCAATAGCTATTTAAAGTGAGCCAGTTAAAAATCTCTGTTTATAAAACATTTATCACAAACATTATTACATGGAGCTTTCTGATGTGTGGTGGGGGGTTAAGTTTAATACATAATGTCATAACTTAATCAAGCATTTATTTCACAAAGTCCTCTAAAACAAAAATACGTTGAAAGGGAGGAAGCCTTAGAGGAACTCAAGGATATACGTTTGCACTCTGGTAGCGATGCATTATTTAAGATGCAATGTTTTTACAAAATATATGCCATTTCCAAGGCAATTGCCACGTAATGTATTTATGCTTTCTACCATTTCTAAAATGCACACTGGAACTATATTCACAAATTTGACCCTTTTTTCTTATTTCATGAGGTTCGCTATACAAGAAATCAATGAAGCTCATTATATTCATTAAATGCAAATAATCACAGCCGAATTCATAATAGAATAGTTTCTGTTTGCTTTCCATACAATTGCTATAAAAGTCATAAAGAACTATAGTTAGTACATGCAAGTGAATTTGTATTCCATTTTACGTTTATTTTAAAATCAAAGTTAATATATATTCTGTATCACTCTAGATATACTCATGGATTTGTGTTTAAGGTGGTTACCATCCTATCTTTAATATTCCATTAAAATGTATTTCTGCCTTATTTGCTTACCATATATATCCTTTAGGGTAACCCTGAAAGCCCCAAAATAAAATGTCCCTCCCAAGTGAAAACTTGAAGCAATCCTTCACAAAAATGCCAACACCTTACAAAAACACAAGTCAGATTAAGGAACTGAGTAGATAGCATGTCTAGTATGGAGTGAAACAAACGCATTTATCAACTAATAAGAAATGGTTCACTTAGCATGAAAAAGAGACAGCATAACAGGGGGAAAAAAAAGAAAACTTTAGTTCTGCCTTGAGGAGGAAGGAATGTTATCAATGAATCACATTGATATCAATGAATGTGATTCACTGATCAAAATAAGTCCATTAGTCAAACAGACCACACTAGTCCTGTGCTTCTTTCATTCTTTCTGCCCCTTTACTAACCCTTTATTGGGTTAAGATAATGGTTGACATTCCTTTGGCAGCATAAACACTCTTACATTTTACATGCTGTTATAGAATCTACTTCAATCAAAACAAGAAAAAGACCTGGAATGGTGGCTCTATAATCCCAGCACTTTGAGAAACCAAGGCAGGAGGATCCCTTGAGGCCAGGAGTTCAAGACCAGCCTGGGACACAAGTCCCTGCCTCTACAAAAAAAAAATATTTTTAATTAGCTAGGCATGATGGTGTGTGCCTGTAGTTACTCAGGAGACTGAAGCAGAAGGATTGTTTAAGCCCAGGAATTTAAGGCTGTAGTGAGCTATAAGAGCACTACTGCACTCTAGCACAGGTGACAGAATGAGACCCTGTCTCAAAAAAAAAAAAAATATATATATATATATATGTATAATAAGCTGCAAATCAAAGAGTTTTAAATGTCTGTCTTAAGAGTAAAACATATCAGGGCTTCCCTCAAAGTTTATTAAAACTAACAGCCTTATTGAGTAATGACAATCATGGCTGATGATTATATACTGTAAAATGTTTCATAAGAAAACAAAGTCCAGGCCGGGTACGGTGGCTCACGCCTGTAATCCTACCACTTTGGGAGGCTGAGGTGGGTGGATCACCTGAGGTCAGGAGTTCAAGGCCAGCCTGACCAACATGGTGAAACCCAGTCTCTACTAAAAATACACAATTAGCTAGGCGTGGTGGCACATGCCTGTAATTCCAGCTACTTGGGAGGCTGAGGCAAGAGAATGCTTGAACCCAGGAGGTGGAGGTTGCCGTGAACCGAGATTCTGCCACTGCACTCCAGCCTGGGCAACGAGAGCAAAACTCTATCTCAAAAAAAAAANCTGGGCAACGAGAGCAAAACTCTATCTCAAAAAAAAAAAGAAAAGAAAAGAAAAGAAAAGAAAAGAAAGAAAATGAAGTCCACCTCATCATATAAATTAGTGTGCTTTAAAAAGGCCTTCAATGTTATAAAATACTGCTGAATAACTGAATCTAATGAAAAGGTTTTACATATATGGGCGATAACTCTCTGTTCAGAAGAAATACACCATAAAACAATTTCAATTAAGTAATATGTTCAGAGAAAAGGGTGCTTCAGATAAGTAAGTTTCCATTTACGTGGATTTTAATCAGAGATCTGTTTTGTTGTTTTTAAATAGCATACATTTTTGTGAAATATAACACTACGAATTAGGAAAGACTATCTACTGAATTAGGCATTTTTCTTTGAAGACACAAAAAAAGTCTTAAGAAACTCCAAGATTATTGTTCTGAAATCTCTTCTTTTTAAAATAGCACAGATGTAGATGATATTATATCTGAAGAAAATTAGGCTTCAAATGTAATAAACACAAACATAACTTTTGAAAGCTTTCAAAACTGAAAATCTGACTTTGATTTTCTTAGCTTTTGTTCATGACTTGTATTACTCAATAAGAAGGAAATGGCAGGGTGTGGTGGCTCATGTCTGTAATCCCAGCACTTTGGGAGGCTGTAGGAGGCGGATCACTTAAGGTCAGTAGCTCGAGATCAGTCTGGCCAACATGGTGAAACCCGTCTCTACTAAAAATACAAATATTAGCCAAGTATTGTGACAGGTGCCTGCAGTCTGGGCTGCTCAGGAGGCTAAGGCAGAAAAATCACTTGAACCCAGGAGATGGAGGTTGCAGTGGGCCGAGATGACACCACTGCACTCCAGCCTAGGCAACAGAGCAAGACTCCATCTCAAAAAAAAAAAAAAAAAAAGAAGAAGAAAATGTACCAATTCTTTCAAAAGTTCCTGTTGCAATTGCATTATATGCTATTAGAAATGCATTTGGGGAAGATGGTTTAAGAAATCCTGAGCTTTTT
Source organism: Cebus imitator (assembly GCF_001604975.1). Taxonomy (NCBI): domain Eukaryota; kingdom Metazoa; phylum Chordata; class Mammalia; order Primates; family Cebidae; genus Cebus; species Cebus imitator. The sequence goes on along the minus strand of NW_016107325.1, from coordinate 911,838 downwards.
AAAAAATATATGACTGAGTTTTTAATAATAATTAGGTATAGCGCAACAATTTCAGTTAATTTACTTATGCATTGTAAAAGAAAGTTCTCAATTTGAATACAGCTGTATTACAAACACCACTACACGTATATTTAATATCTAAGTGGTGACTGAGAGTTATAAGAGTGTGCTGAGGTGGGGAGACCAGTTGTAACTCTGCTTTCTCGACAGTGAGAAGGTCCCTAGGAAACAAAGCTGACCACTTTTTACATCCTGTAGTCTTTTTTCTCCTGTAACCTGTTGAAATTTACATTTAAAATTTACTCCTCTGTACATCTAATAATCCACAAGTATAAATGGAACAACAATAAAGGGCCAAATTATAGATACAACGCATATATGAAAAGGAAACCTGAGATGTACTGTAGTCAAAATAATCATGTATTAGAATATTTAGCTTACTGATTAAACTTCTTAACAATGTCTGACCCATAAGGAAATAACAATCAGACGAGAGAAACAGATCGAAGTAATTCATACTGTTACAAAATTCCCATTTAAAGTATGTGAAAATAATGTATTTCCTAAATGCTCCATCCCCCACTCCAAAAAAGTGAAGAAAATATTATATTTTCCTTCACCTATGCAAAAATAATGAGGAAAGTTGTATTTCTATCTTAGTCATTCTGGCTAAAATAGTCTTGGTCATAAGACCTTACTCTCCTTACTTGAATGAGGCATCCTTTCCAAACTAAAGACAAAGATTTTTCTTTTTTTCTTTAAAAAGAGCTGGCACACACCCTCATGAAAACCATTTAATGCTAATCTATAGTCTAGTCATTGTGCATAAGATGCTGGGTATATACTACACAGCTAATATCACAGAGGTGACAGGTCTAAAATTAAATAGCATAAATATAAAAATTAAAGGTTCTACTTAATATTCCCTTTAAAGCTGTGTGCCAGGCGTGGCGGCTCATGCCTGTAATCCCAGCACTTTGGAATGCCAGGGCAGGTGGATCACAAGGTCAGGAGTTCAAGACCAGCCTGGCCAACATGGTGAAACCCCGTCTCTACTATAAATACAAAAATTGCCGGGCATGGTGGTGGGCACCTATAATCCCAGCTATGGAGGAGGCTGAGGCAGAAGAATCACTTAAACCCAGGAGGTAGAATTTGCAGTGAGCTGAGATCTCACCACTGCACTCTAGCCTGAGTGACAGAGCGAGATTCTGTCTCAAAAAAAAAAAAAAGAACTCTATATTCTTTTCCAAGAATATGTAATTCTCTATATTGTATTCCCAAGACTCTAACTTAAAAAAGAAAATCACCAGGAGGTATTCTGGAAGAAAAGACTGCCTTATAATTCTGTCTCTTCCACTGACTTGCTCTGTGATTTCAGACAAACCATTTGAATTTGCTGATCCTCACTCCAGCTATAAATGAGTTAGACTTCAAAATGTCCAAAGCCATTTTAACTTTAAAAGTTTATTATTTTATGGTTTTTCTTCATTCAATAGATGCAGAGGAGAAAACAACCCTCATACATTAAATGTGGCATTCTCTTAACAACCTATTTATTTAGCACTGTTGGATAATTAAACCTTGCATTCATCCTTTTATTCAGTAATTATTTGCTGATCATCCATCATGCGTCAGGCACTGAGCAAACAACTGAGAACTAACACAAACAAATCCCTGCATTCCAGGAGTTTACATCTGAGTGGAGTATATAGTTAAAAAAAAAAATCCTCTATTCTTTTGGATTAAAATACTGTATTTCAAAAATGTAAGTCACACTTTGGCTTCTTAAATAAAGAATATTAACCATGAATTCAATTATTGATGACTTCCATATGTACACGCTGTGATAGGGTGACGGCCTCAGGAACAGTAGGAGTGACAACACTATTAACCCCTTTATTTTGTGGTCCCAAGTCACAGTCTGTTCTTGTATGAACTCTTCCTCTCTCTACTTTATAAAATTTTCCTGTTTCTTCCAAACTATCAGGCTGATGATAATCTTCCCTGTTTATCTTTGAGCTCACTTCTAACTTGTTACCACTGTGGTTAGAAAAATGAGAGCCAAGTTAGTTAGAACTGTGTTTCAAATACAAGTAAATAGCTCTAACCAAGGCTAAAGGAGCTGCTTGCTAGAATTTTAACACTTGGTTTTCAATGTTCTGGCTCTAACTTTTCAGGGACCTTTTACCCCCTTCTTTTATGTATTCCAGGTTTGTTAAACTTCCCAGAAAACATCTGGATTTTGCTGTACACACTGGGAATGAAACAAATCCAAGCCTCTTACAAAGAGTTAAGAATGTCAAACTAGAAACATGCACACGGTCCAGGCCTTAGAAAAAGAAAATTATTATTTCAATTCTACCTCACCTGAACAAATCCACATTACCTTGAAAAAACAAGGCAATGCGCAATTAGTAAACTTTTCTGTGCTCTCTTGGATTTAAAGAAATGTTTGCAGATAAATGGACCAAAAAAATCCATCTGCTGCTTCTAAAAAACTTGAAAATTCCTTGAGAACTGGCTTACTGAAAACACATCATTAGCAAAGGAAAGATAAAAATTGTAATGTCTTAGAATATAACCAAAGCAAGAGTTCCATCAAATACTCAGGAGAGTATCCCTGAAGGCCCTACCCAACTGGAGAAGACAGAAGGAGAAGCATTGGTTCAGGCAACACACATTCAGTTGGGATTGACTGGATGCCTGCCAGGTACCCAGCACTGTTCCAGGGCCTGGAAATTCCTCTACTCTCATGAATTGGGAGATACAAAAACAAATATAAATATTAAATATTTTGGAAGTGAGAATTACTAGGAAAAAATAAAGATGGAATAATAGGTTAGAGGATAACTGGCGGTAGGCTGGACGTGATGGCTCACACCTGTAATCCCAACACTTTGGGAGGCCAAGGTGGGAGGATCATTTGAGCCCAGGAGTTTGAGACTAGCCTGGGCAACATAGTGACACCCTGTCTCTACAAAAAGTAGAAAAAATGAGCTGGGAATGGTAACATGCACCTATAGTTCCAGGTACTCAGGAGGCTGAGGCAGGAGGCCTGCTTGAGCCCAGGAGTTGGAGGCTACAATGAGCCATGATCACACCAACCTGGGTGACAAAGTGAGGCCCTATCTCAAAAAAAAAAAAAAAAAAAGTCAGTGGAGGATTGTAATCGGTACAATGATATGATGAAATTCATATTTCAGAAAGAAAGGAAGAAATGCCCTAGCTGCAGTACAAAGGATGCCTTATAGGGTAACGAGAGTAAAAGAGCCTGGAAGGTCGAAGCCACAGTGACCCATGACCCAAGATCCCACCACTGAACTCCAGCCTGGGCAACAGAGTAAGACCCTGTCTAAAAAAAAAAAAAAAAAAAAAATATGTATATACATATGTAAAGAGAGAGAGTTGTTTATTCATTAGGATATCATTAGCCATGTTTATAATAAGTAGACAAAGCATGAGAAAAAAGGACATAATGGGAGAGGAAGAAAGAGTTAACAAATTATATAAGAAAACAGGCAAAAATGCCAACTGCAATCAAAAACAAGATTCTATGATAGGGAAACAAATACTTCAGGGATAAACTTGAATGTAAATATGTACTGAACTTACATACTTGAAAGACTATTCATCTCATTTAGTCTAACAGGCTGGTAACAATGAACAGAGTGTCAACTAAGAGAGCCTCCTAAATGCAACAGCAAAAGTCATTTTTATATTTCTATTTCCCCTTGGGCTGGGGTTGTTTGCAGGTGACTTTCTCACCCCACAACTCATTATAATTTGAACTGATTTTGGACCCATATTGGAAAAGAACCCTAGGTCACATCTCAAAAAGCTGAGGCACCCAGAACATTTCCCACCAACCACAATCCACGAAGCTAAGAGCTGTGTGAAACTTATTGACCCAGCTGAGTATAGATTTAATAGGCAAGAGAGACTGCATAAGATTAATTACAGTTATTTACATTTATGGGTTTGAATCTTGAGGATACCTAGCCTATCCCCATTTTATTTTATAATTTTCCCCCTATTGGAGTCTGAAGAGCAAAAGTCAATTGCCTGAGTGTTGGCATCACACTGGAAACTAAAGGGCCATGCATTTCAATTCCAGCTCAAGGAACACTCCGGCTGAGCACATGCAATTCACCAGACCCCAGTGGGCTAGGATCACACTGTTGTCAGTCAAATCACATAGCTGATGGAAATCAGCAGAGTACATTAGCAATTTATGCTCAACAGCCTCTCTTCAACCATAAATTTTGAAATAATTTTGAGATAATGCCTGAGATAAAATTGGGATAATCTTAAGTAAAACTCAAACTTAATCCAAAAAATTTAGCCCATAGTTTGAGCCTCTGTTTCCAGCATGAAGCAGTCAGGAGGTAAGTGACTAAGTGGCATTTCTAATAGGATTCCTGTCAAAACACCAGGTTCTAGTATCAATACAATGACCTTCAGGCCTGACCTCACCCAGTGCACTTGAGCCTACTCCCTCGGTCATTTGTCTGGCAGCTGCCAGCAACATGGTGTGTTTTTCAGATTATACTCTGTAGCAGCCAAGTGTTCTGCAGTGATCACAGAATGGGCAGTCAACAACCTAAAGTGTCAGTCTACAATAGTCTCAGCCTGAACAAGGCCTTCAGACTTCCCTGGACCTTGGTGTCCTCACATAAAAGATTGAGATCATCTATATATTCCCTTTTTCATGGCACTGCTGGACCCATAACCCTGGCCTTTGGTGCTCCAAGGCCTTCTGCCATTTTTCCCATCTAAACTGGACAGTAGGAGTAGATCACTCACCATGCCAAATGACTGCCATCAACATCCCCTTAACGCACTCTGACTTGAAAAAGCAACACTTTTATGTCGAAAAGCATCATGATAAAGAAAAGTCTAGAAATAAGTGAATACCTTTAAATAAGTTATATATTCTAGAATTTCTTTACCTTGTAGGAATTAATCCTTTCTGGGTTAATTACACTCTGGATGGAGATAGGGTAATGGACAAGTAGAAAATTAACTATGAAGAGAACAAAAATAAATAAAACAGTATCTCTGGGTGTGTGTATACATATATATATTTCTGTTTTAAAGTATATGTGCATACACACACATACACACTCATAAGTGAAGGCAGAAGAATATACCCAAAAATGTTAAAAAATCTCATCTTTGAATAGTAGTATTATGAATCATTTTTATTTTCTTCCTTGTGTGCATTATTTTTTTTTTTTTT